>NC_031965.2:25906710-26229364 GCF_001858045.2 Oreochromis niloticus | reverse complement strand
GGCAAAGCAACACTAAAGGAGTCAAATTATAATAAATTATGGATTAAGAACCAAAGTTTTCGTAGAATTAAACAGGAAATTTATGTGATTTTATGTACAAAAGAACAAGAAACGATGTTCAAGTGTTCAAGTCTTGCCAGTGTTAGATATATATTTAATACACAGCCCATATTATTGCTTTAAGTTTGCAAGCTGAGCAGGAAATAGACTTTGAGGAGTTTGGACTTCTTATATAATGGTCAAATCTTTGCCTTGTTCTTGTACAAACCAGTCCTGCACATCATATGAGGGAACAAAAGTTGTGCATAGTGTGGTTTAGAAAACCAATTTTCTGAGTTTAAATATGGCTACAGTGACTCAAGTGTAACTACAAAGCCTCCAGACAATCCCACACTAAAGTTTACACAACAGAAGGTAATATTTACATCGCTAGTTTCTGAATTTGGTTCCTCTTTTCATTGCATATCTTTCTTGTTTGTTTTTCTTTTTCAGTTTGCAGTTTTGCTTCTTCCTATCCTATGCTTACTTTTCAGACTTTTCTTACTTTTTCTCTCATCCTTCTGTGTATTCTGAAAATAATTGTCCTCGTCTCATTTGCAGTTGCTCCAGACACCATTAACAACCATGTAAAGACTTGTACCGAGGAACAGAAAAACCTGCACTTCTTTGCTCCGGAATATGGAGGTAGATTTAATCAAAATAAGACCTTATATTATTTTTCTCTTATTACTGATATTATCAATTTATACCTATGATACAGCTCTGTTGGAAAACATGTTTAAACACATGAACTTCAGCCATTTAAAAATGGCAACTTTCTCACAAAAATATTTTTATTATATTAACATGATTGAAAAGTCAGAGTGTTCCATACTTCATTTTCTTTCCTTTAGTTTAAGAGAGTACACGTTTTTCTCTTCAAAACCCTTTCTATTAAATAAAATATGGCAAGCTTGTATTTTTATACAAACAGAGTATTTTATGTAAATGTATATAACATCAAAGTAATAGAACAATATAAATTTTAAGGAAGAGGTCTTTGGAGGCATACTAAATTCTTATGCCCTAGAATTCTAATAGTTTTGCTTATTGCACAGTTATTTTTCCATTGAAATTGCAGGCTAAGCACAAAGTACTTCATGCATCAGGATCATGTATGCTCTTATTAATATCTTTTTTTTTTTTTTGGGTCAGCTGGTGTGCTGTCAAAGACGCACTTTTGATTATTGGATTGTAGGTCTTAGTCTAGATTACGATGTAATATATGTACATACTGTCTTTTCCCATTGTAGATGTTGAAGTTACTACAGCCGCAGACATCTACTCCTTTGGCATGTGTGCCTTAGAGGTGAGATGGGACCCGTAGTATATGATATATAAGAACTTAAACTGTTTCCCAGAGCTGTCTGTTAATGAGTGCTGATGTGTTGCAGATGGCACTGTTGGAGATTCAGGGGAATGGAGACTCTTCTTATGTTTCTCAGGAGGCCATCAACAATGCCATACAGTTACTGGAGGACCCACTGCAGAGGGTGAGATTCAGTATAGCGTGTGTTTGTAGGCATTAGCATCTTTATTCAGTCCTGATCAAAAGTTTAAGACCACTTAAAAAAATGGCAAAAAAAAATCATATTTCGCATGGTCGGATCTTAACAAGGTTCCAAGTAGAGCTTCAACATACAACAAGAAGAAATGGGAGTGAGACAAAACATTTTCCTGGACAGCCAATTAGATCCTCCGGCTCAGTGCTGGTGAAATTTTTCGGTTCTTCCGCTTAACCATAACCCTCGGGATCATTTAAGAAATTACAAATGACTGTCTTACTGCGTCCCACCTCAGCAGTGATGGCGTGCTGCGAGAGACCCTGCTTATGCAGTTCAACAACCTGACCGCGTTCAAAAAGGGAACGTTTTTTTTTGCCTTTGCCATCAGAACATCATGACAGTGTGAGTATCTGACAGAAAATGACATTGAATCCACATTTTTGCACAGATTTGGCCTTGTGGTCCTAAACATGTGGTCCTAAACTTTTGATCAGGTGTTTCAGTTTAAGCATCGTTTTCAATAAATTGCATGCTCAAAAAATGTTTTGTCTCATTCCCATTTCTTCTGTATATTATAGTTTTTGTTTCCTTTGTCCTGTCTCCCTCCCTCACCCTCAACCGGTTGCGGCAGATGTATGCCCCTCCCTCTCCTGGTTCTGCCAAATGTTTTCTACCTGTTAAAAGGGAGTTTTTCCTTCCCACTGTTGCCAAGTGCTTGCACACAGGAGATCACCTAATTGTTGGGTTTTTTCTTATGTTATATAGGAATTAATCCAGAAGTGCCTGGAATGCGACCCTCGTGCCAGACCTACAGCCCGGGAGCTTCTTTTTAACCAGGCTCTCTTTGAAGTACCGCTCTTAAAACTGCTGGCTGCACACTGTATTGTCAGCCATCAACGTAAGTCCCTTCCCCCCAGCAAAAACAAAGTTTTATCAGGCTTAAAACTTGCAAACCTCTCATGAAGAAGACGTTTTTTTAAAACTGAACAAGCAAATTTAGAAACATAACTTTAAACTGCATTGTTAACAGTGTGATAAACATATTGCACTGCAAGTTTCATAAGCTTTTTTTCTGCTAGTTCATTATCATCTTTTTGTGGTGTGGTACTGCGCAAAGCAGGTCGCAGGCTAGTGTGACTAATAGTGTCATTTCCTGCCTTTTGAACAGATGCAGCAAGCATGTATGCAAGTGTAAATTTAAAGATATTTACTTTTATGTTAATTAATTGCCCAGACATGATTCCTGAGAATGCCCTCGAGGAGATCACTAAGAAACTGGACCCAAACCTGGTTGTTGCCGAGACCAAAGAGGATGTTCAGCTCAAGTAAGTGCCAAAGGCTGATGTTTGTGTTGTAGTTTAAATGAACATGTAAAATTATGTTTTTATTTTGCACCTTATTTAAATAGGAGTAACATTAGTGATATAAAGTATTCTCTAGGTTGTTTAGTAGCAGAACATACTGTTTATTCAGTAATATAATAGCTGAAGGAAGGGTTGTCAAATAACCAAAAAAATGTATATACATATATTTAGTTTTTTGTATTTTTCATTAATCATTATATCATATTAAATATTGTCTCAAATGGTTCAAAAAAGTACTATTCCCTTTTTTTCTGTAGGCTTTCACAGTTTCCTGCTTTGGAGCTGGACAAGTTTCTGGAGGATGTGAGGTAAATGCACAGCTGCTGCTGTTAACCCTGTGTGTGCTCAAAAATGGGTCTGGCCACAAGGAGGCAGTAGTGAGCCATCTGACTGTTCTTTGTACTGCCTCCACTTATCTTTTAAAATACTATATGATGTGATAATATTTTGGATATTTTCAGTATCTTAGATTTTGTGGCTATTATTTGTTAATAAATAAAATGTTGTGTTTTGGGCCTTTGTCTTCAACTATTAACCATATTTATTACACTGATTTATCCAATTCCTATTCTTGTTCCATTGTCTTATCACTTTACTTTGTTTCTTTTTTATGTTTTCTCCACATTTTCCTTTCTTTTTTCTCTCTTTTGATCAGGAATGGTATTTATCCAATGACCGCATTTGGGCTGCCCTGTCCACATCAGGCTCAGAAGGAGACTATTAAATCTCCTGTAGTCGTCCCTCCAGTCAAATCCCCAACGCCTGAACCTTCAGAGCTTGAGACACGGAAGGTGTGTAAAACAACGTATACCAGCATAATGGACATTGAACTGGCCACTGAATGAAGACACAGTGCATCATATAAAGTTCTATTGTGACTGCTCTTCTTTTTCTGCAGATTATTCAGATACAGTGTAGCTTTGAGCCTGTCGAAGAGGGAACAAAGTATCATGTAAGAGTTATAACATTAACAGTTTTCTCTTTTTATTTTTAAGATAATTCAAAATACAACAACCCTGCTCCAACAACTTGAAATGAAAATAACCTTTTCACAATCTGTTTCTGTCTTTTTAGCTTACATTACTGCTGAAAATGGAGGATAAACTGAATAGACATCTAAGCTGTGACATGTTACCTCGTAAGATCAACATATTTCATATCTTATCATCAGTTCATATGACAAGCTGACACATGTGTAGTGAGCTTGGAAAAGCTAAACGCTGTTGTCGGTCAAGTATATAAAATTTGGAAGACTTGCCTTATAAACACAAAAAAACCCCAATATTTAAAATTTCCATCAGCTAAACCTTAATGGCCTCTGGTAGAGGTTCACATGTAAACATATCAGACTTCAAAGTGAGGTTTTTATAAAGAATTATTTTTATAAAAAAACTATTTTGTCGATAGGTTTGCATTTAGGGTTAATGATAGAATTTAATTTGCATGTATTGGTAAACAAGGTTGACAAGGCTGTAAATATCTGAGTGTGATTTTTATTACTTTTAACATGGAGTATCCCTCCGTGTCTCCATGTGTTTGTACTGAGGCATGTAGGAAATTGAGAGTGAAGTTCCAGAGAGAGCTTGAATGGCGTCATAATGTATACAGTGTGCACGACTATTTTAGGCTGGGAGACTAGCTGTCAGTGTGTCATGAAAAATCTTGTGCTTATTTTGACAAATTTATTTGACATACTTTTATTAATTGGTTGCCTTACTGGCTTTAAAAATACTGAAATCTGATCAGACTGCATCATGGAAAAAAGAAAAGCTTTTTTTGTTTTGTTTTGGGTTTTTTTTTTAATTTTGCTATTTTTTTGAAAGACAAGTAGAAGCTTGAAGGGAGGCAAATGAGAATATAACATACAACTGGCAGTGCGATCTAATCTCATGCACATGCACAAACAGGTATGGTAGGCATGTGTAATGTTGCAGGCGTGTGGAGAATGTCAGGCCTGTGAAAGGCTGCAGCTGACAGCTGTCACCTCCTGTGTTAAGATCTGCTCATCTCCTCCCGGGCTTTCATCCCCCTGTCTCTCATTTGCAGACTCAGTTTGTCACACACGCATTTGCTTTACTCTGTCTCTTTAGCATTTTCTGTTTCTCACACCATATGTCTTCTTTTGGACACTCGCACCCAAATGCCACTGAAATACTTGATGAAACTTTACCTCCACGCGCTCCCACACTTACTAATCACGCCTTGTTCTTCTTGACTGTCTTGGATATTCTTTAAAGACAGAAAAGCCCTAACTCACATTGAGCCACTCAGATTTCACCACCTTAGCATTTTGCATGGTTAAGTTAAATCCTGCTACAACAGTTAAGCATGTTAAGCATGTTTACATTAAAGGTAAATGGGAGCTAATTTTGTTAAATGACTTAATACCAGACCACAAGGCGCAAACAAGTGAGGAAGCCTCGCCCTGAACTTGAATATCAAGCCCCTCTTCACGTAGCTGGGGCCCATGGGTGTGTTTGTTAATGTCAAAGTTATTGGATCCTCTGTCTCCTCCTGCAGCTTGCGTTGTCCCAGCCACATTCCTGGTATAGTTATAAATTGACAGCTGTGTTATTAAAAATTGACAGACCATGACAAACCACACAAAGCACAGAATAGTGCAGCCACTAAAGCGATAATGGAAAAAGTTTCAAAACATTAGGTTAGAACCAAACAGGAGGTCTTGGAAAGAAGTAGGCAACAAAATTTGTGATAATAATTTGTTCTGAACATTTTACCAATGTCTTAATGTATTCTGAGCAACCTAGCAATTATGTAAGCACCTTTATCTGACATTTTCTGCCAGTTTTTAGGTAAACAGTGTGTACAGTCACATATTGCTGTGAAAAAGAAAGAACGGGATTAGATGTTGACGAACTAGAGAAAACTAGATTAGATTTGTTTTTTTAATGGCTTTAGAAAGAAGAGTTGGGAGATACTAAGACTTCAGAAAGAGACAAACATGGTTTAACAGTTTTTGACCTGGCAGAACCACTTTTGTCTCTTTCTTCTAACTTGATAAATCTCTTCCGGCTTCCTCAATACTAGATGCTTGTTGCCTTATAAAATTAAAAATTTGCACAGCCATACCACAAAAATGTTTTAGAGATGCAAAGAGCAACCAGAGTAGTTGGTTATTTATTGGTCTTATGTGGTGTGTGTGTGTGTGTGTGGGGGGGGGTGCCATTACTTACCAGTACTTAACACTTTTATTAGCTTTAGCTTCATAGGTGTGTGTGCTGAAATTGTGACTGTGAGTTACTGTTTTACAAACTACACTGGTATGTGTTTCAGATGAGAACTTTCAAGATTTGTCCGCAGAGTTGGTGCAGCTGGGCTTAATCAGTGAGGTGGGTTTTTTCCTGTGTTTAAAAAAAAAAGACAGGTGTGTGTGTGTGTGTGTGTGTGTGTTATTTCCACAGTGTTTGAAAGTGGCAGCTGATGATTATTAATATACTCTCCCACGCAGATATTTTTTTTTTTTTACTTTTTTGCCAACATTTCTTACTTCCTGACACAGTTTCTGTTGTGTATTTATTTATTTGTATGTATGTGTGATTATAACATCCTGGGTTGTAGTCATTGTCTTCATGTTCTTTGCAGGTGGACCAAAACACAGTAGCCATTCAACTAGAAGAATCATTCAACCAAGTTCCTCACTAGCAATGGCTTACCAGACCATCGCTCTCAGCCTTGTTACATGTTCTTTTTTGTTACTCAACACAGTGACTACCTGGTTTGCTTGTTTCTTTTTTTTTTTAGTTTTTTTTTTTTTACGAAGCCTTAAATGATGATGTGACCAAAGGAGAAGGGCTTTCTTACTTCAGGGAATAACATTTCCTAAAAGATCCCAAATCATTAAAAGTAAAGCCAGATGACTCCATGGAAACCTCCAGTAGTAATTTGAAGTTTTTATTTTAAAAATCAAATGCATACACGCCTACAATATGTTCATGTCAGATCCTTTTGAATGATTTGGTTATTAAGTTAGGTATGTCGAATTGCAAGCTAAACTTAATCAGTGCTGGAACATTGATCAAGTTTAACACACTTGCAGTTTTATATTGAAGCCACACTTTCCTCACAGTTGTATTTCAGGGCAGGGTGTTTACATAATGATTTGCCTGACCTGTTTGTGTTCTGGGAGGAGATGGTGTAAAACTTCATCAGGCCTCATTCTGGCCTTTAAGAGTCACACGGTTTTCTTGCTCCTGTTTTGCAGTAGAACCTGTTGACAATCAGCAAAATGGTGACTTCACTGGAGGTGGGGGGATGCATTTCCACACCAAGGAAAATCTGGAAAACAACTTATATCAGTTTCTTCTCATTTGGCCCCTCGTTATATGATAGAGCATTCCCACCTCTTTGATAGTCGGTGTTTGTTAGATCAACCAAGTGCCTGTTGGGTTAAATATGTGGAATAGTTTGAAACTGGATAACAGACATTTGCTTTATTTCACTTGATAGTTTAAAAAAATGTATGTGATTTAAAAGGCCTTTGGTACACAACAAAATGTGTGTGCATTTCACATCTTACCCTCTTTCTCTGAAAGATGATCTCTTGGTTACTTTAAGATACTGTGAACTCAGTGTTACTGAATTTCTCTTTTAATTTTTTATGGTTTTGCTTTACTGTGGGCGCTCTTGCCTGTAATTCCTCCTTTCATATTGTTTTTATGTTGTTTGGTTTTACCATTTGCTGCTTGTTGGGTACACGGTACTCTTCCCTTAAGTCGTTCAGAGAGACTTGTGTACTAAACTCATCTGCCATATCTTGTAGAGAGATGACCCAGGCTTTTCTTTGTGTGTTTTATACATGTTAATCCGATATAGCATGTGTTTTTCTTTACTTGTTTACAGCAACAGCACAGACACCACGCTGATAGTCTCAGCCAATACACAACCCCTTGTGTTTCCGTTGTTTTCTTTGCTAAACAGTGATTTTTGCTAAAACTCGGACCTGTTGCATTGAGCACAGACACTTGAATAATCACCTTTTACATCATACAGGTCTTGTTTAGACCTGTGTTGTGACCAGGGAGTTAATTGTGGCCTTTTTGTGACATTGTGGCACAAAACTCTTTTTGAACTACTGGTACTGCTGTCTGAAAGCTCAAACAATTTAGGAACTTAAACAGGTAGTAAAATTGCTAGAAAAACAACTGTTGCGTACGATAACTTCTGCTGTGCTGGTATTTTATTAAAAATATACTTTTAATTGTATTGTAACTAGTCTAGCAATCCGATGAAAAGTTGTTTGCGCTTTCAGACTGATATTTAATCCAATGCTGGTTATTGAGCTATAATATTTAAGCTGTACACCTCTCTGTTGAGATAATAATCCAGTGATTTCAGTGGTCTTTTTCACCAAGTTCAGGTCACTATTTTTCTCCCACCTTCTTTTGTACATAACTGTTCTGTCCTATTCCATTATTTTCCACTGTCTGCATGTGTGTTTGTGAACTGGCAAGATTGTATTTTCCAAAGAGTTGTTCTCATGCCAGCCAGGAGAATGTAAATGCACCACATGTAGAAGTAGCTTTAAAAAAACAAACAAACAAACAAAAAAACCAACCAATGTGATGCACCTAAGTTTTATACTGACGCTCTCTCCCCTGCACCTCTGTTCTCTCTTACTTTTGTACCTTTCCACCCAGTTTGTGATGAAACTGGTTAATAAGTTATTGTACAGGGTGTGCAGCTTTAGCCAGTTACTCCATGATACCAGCTTTTGGTTATATTTTGAAATTCCTACATTTTGTATTTCAAAGAATACTGGTTCTTACGAATAAATGTGTGAACTGCATCATGACTTTGTGTTTTTGGAGTCATTTACAAATCAGTTTCACAGTTTTGTGCCGGATACACTATTAGTGGGAATTACACACAACAAAGATGCAATGATGAATCTGAAATAACTGCTGCGCCCTTCCGCGTCCACAGAGGTGCAGGTAGTACACAGGTGAGATCGGTGACGTCATACAGGAAGTAATATAGGGGCGTACGTGTGGTTTGGAGTTTCTGCTATCGTGCTGTTGAACTGTAGCCTGAAAACTCTGGACATTATTCACAGAAAAACGTCGTTCCCTGTAGAGAGATGTGCACTTTTGGTGAGTTTTCCTCCGATTGTATTCAGGTGCAGGAAAAACCACCGTAGTTTGCATAGTAACGACTTCCTCTCGGTGTTATTTTCCATCTTACCTGCGGGTATATACCTGACCAGCAGGCCTACAGCTGCTATGTGGATTCATTTGTAAAACTTTGCCTAATCTATATATTAGCGACCAGTTTCTGTATTGCTTTATTTTAACTTATTAATAGTGGAAATTGGCTCTTTTTTTTTTTAAATCAGAGAAATGATGGTAACTCGAATAAGTAATCGAGAATCGAGTAAAAGGAAGCACTTTTGTCCGCGCTAACTCCAATCTCTGACCCAGTGGTCACCCACAGTTGTTGTTGTTTCACCCGTGTTTGCTGTTACTCGTTATGACATACAGAATGTATGATAATAATAATAATAATAATAATAATAATAATAAATGTTTTAGTTGGGGGGGGGGGGGGACAGTGTTCACCACATGTGTATAAAGCACACGAAGAGGTAAATCGGTCGATAAAAGGGTTAAAAAAATGGTTGAGACTTTTCAGACATTACATTGTGAACAGAGACGCAAAGAGCTGGACAGCCACACCAGTGTTAGCAGTTTTAGCTTTCTGCTCAGATTGTTTAGTCAAAAGAAACCGCATTAACATTAAAGTACTTAGTTTGTCCACCAGAGAGAGCTGACAGGTTGATGAACTGATTTATCGGCTTTGTATGCATATTATCCAAGTCATTTATTTCTAAATATTTTTTTAATTGTGAAGCTGTAAAAAATACATAAATAATTTATATAGTACAGTTAAAAGCAGGTTCTCTGACAGAACTGTAGCCGAGTAATACTCAAAGGGTAGGTTTAATCTGAATGCCACGCACTGAGGACACGCATACAACAAAAAGAATATATACATGAAGAAATGAATTTGCTAGCTAGAAAATAAGAGTTCACATGTAATAGAATCGTGTAAAATTAGGTCTGTTAGAATGAGTTTTAAGAAGCAATTTAAAGGAAGTCACTGATTCTGCAAGCCTGATATCGTCAGGTAGGCTAAAGACAAGAGGCCCTGATGAGAAAAGCACGGTCATCTGCAAGTATGCTAATCTGGGTCAGTGGAAGTAACCGGGGGCCAAACTGAGACACGCTTTAAAATAACAATAAAAATCCTAAAATCTTAAAAATCAATTCTAAAACGTATAGGAAGCCAGGATGGAGGCCTTTCTCCAGGCCTGAGTGTCACAGTAGGTTTCATTCTAGAAATGGTTGTAACCTTTAGCAAAACCAAGACTGGACAGCATTTTTATGTGATATAACGAGTCTATTGTTTTTGTATGGAATAGGTAGATTCATCTTCCATAAGTTATACTGACAATCAAACCACCCACTGTTAGTTTTATATTCGTGCCAGTTGGTAATCGAAAGTTTTACTTTCAGATAAGGACAAAGGGCCAAGGAGGCTGATGAGAAAGGGGTTGACCCTTATAATCATCGGCCATATAAACTTCATCTTTGGCGCCATTGTCCATGGCAGCATTCTCCGCCACATTTCCAAACCCAGCCAGCAAATTTCTACTGAATACACCGTGACCAACATCATCTCCGTCACCTCGGGCTTGCTGGTGAGTCAGTGGTTTTCTTTTAGTGTTTTAAAGTCAACTTGGTAGTTCAAATGAGCATGTTGTGAACCAAGTGACATTAAACGTCTAGCAATTTCTGCCTTCATTGAAACATTTCCTTTAAAGTTTTTATCACACAGAGCTATCTGAAATCACATTTCTGTCAGCAGTTCTGTTTGTTTGATGCATCAGAACAACAAAAGCTCACTAGGGTGTTTTTTTTAATTTTTTTTTTAAACTTTACCTCAGTGATAGTGTTGTGTATGTTTCTAAGCAATCAAGACTGAACTTGCTGATTACAGGAGAGCCGGTTCTTCAAAACAGCTACTTGTCCCTCCGGGGCAGACCTCATTACAATTACAGTCATGTACCACATAAACTTGTTGGGGATAAGAAGATATTAACATTGTTTTCTTTCATATTTTAAGAGTGTACAAGTAAGACAGAGAAAGTAGAAGTTACCAGATATTTTTGACTTTTCAATAATGGGCCTCACTTCTGTTAAAGAGCATGTTTGTTTTAAATTTAAAGTTCTTCTTCTACAGGATTTCATGCATTCATTTAATTGCTGGTAACTTAATAAACCCTGTACTGTGCAAAGCTTAAAGACTGATCTCATCTTATCTCATGATTTTAATGTTACAGAGTATTGCAACTGGGATTATTGCCATTGTGGTGTCAAGGAACCTTAATGTGCTCAAAGTGGTAAGAATTTAATTTGACTTCAGCTACCAATATGATCATTTCAGTCACTGACACTGTACACATCCCCTCATATATGTAATTTTTTTGTACTATCTATTTTCAGCAAATAGGCCTCCTGATTGCATCAATCCTGAATGCTTTGCTCTCAGCAGCATGTTGTTTTGGGCTTCTCTTTGCCATTGGTGTCACAATTGCCCACGATGGGAAGGGTTTGATGGTCGGTTGCAGTGACACACAGGTGCCCATCAGTGCTCGGTCACCTGTTGGTGTCCGATGTCCATTTGATACTACAAGGATCTATGTGAGTTTGAAGTTCCCTCCCCTTCCCTCAGTGTAAAACTTACTTTAACAAAAAGCATGACATGAGAAAGGATCAGCATTTTTCTCACATTTTCTCCTTTGCACCACCTCCCATCTCTCAGGATACCACCCTGGCTCTGTGGATCCCCTGTGCAGTGTTTTCGGCAGTTGAAGCGGGACTGTCAGTGTGGTGCTTCTTGGTGGGACTGGCTCTCAGGGGGCTGCCACCCTGCAAGAACAGCTACATCAAAGAGCAGGTGTGTATCTTTGTGTGGGCCAGATGAATATGCTTGAGGGGACAACTTTGGTGTGTGACTCAAACATACACACACATAATTGGTCTAATTCAGACACAGAAGTTATTCATTGTTACTCCTTCTCACTCAGCCATCCTTTAAATAAAGGCTACCTGTAGACAGCCTCACTCACTCTGTCATGTTACACAAACCAAAACCGCTCATACTCGTCTCATCATGCCTCATCCTTTGTGTCATTCTCTGTTCTAGTTGGAGGAAGAGGCAGAGTGCTCTCCTCACAGCCGACGCCTGATTAGAGAACGTGCGAATCCCGAAGTGTAACTAAACAACAAGCACCAAGCACATCTAAGAAGGCTAAATCCCAAAAAGCATGACTGCATCTCTGCACAGACTGAACCATTTCTTCTACAGTCATTTAGGGTAGTGTTACTCCAGTAATGTAGTGCAGGAATGGAATGAGTGTACTACAGTAGGCTGCTCACAGCTCCACTCTGTGTGCTTAATTATTGTTAATTTAGTGAACACATCACAAAAAACAAAAAAAAAAACCCTCTTGACTGATGGGATTCAGCATTCATGCCAATGTAAGAGACAATATATACAGGTACAAAGTAAGATATAAAGAATGATTTCAGTCCTGTACCCCTACTTGACTGTTTGGGTTTTAAGTGTGCCAATACAAAGAAACCTTTGTTCATGAAGGAAAAACTAGCAACAATGTTTTTAGATTAACTCAAGTATGTTTTAGCATGTATGCTTATTTCAGCAAAATATAGCTTTTCGCAATATGTTTAGTGTTTTACTGTTTGTACAGATTAATTAATCCACTGTGCTGCATTTAAGATGCCTTCAGCAGACCACAGAAAATGAAATCTTGCTGTTTATGCAAATTGGAAACCTATGATGAAGATGAGTGTCTTGGGATGGAGAACCCTATTTGCTTGCTGAACATGCCATTGATGTGGTTGTACTGTATTTAATATGCATTATAAAGTGTTTTTATATATTTTTTCTAATTACATTATTATTTGTCAGCTTTTTGCTTAAATTCTGAGAAAACTTGGTTCAAAGAGATTTAACCTAAAACTGTAGTGAGATTAAATTGAGTATGCTTTTTTTTTTTAAAGTAAACTTTTTATTGGTGGTCATACATTTGAAGTAAGCAGTAATCATGTTAAGTAATGTCCAGAATTTTTGGAAGCCCCTGCATTTCACACACACATACTTTACTCTGTATCAATTAAACATAATGTGGACTTAAAGCTGTGTGCTTGGACTGTCTTTGTGCATTTACAGTACTCTGGTTATACGTTAAGTAGTGTTATATTAGGAGGTGAAAGCCAGAATGTGGGCCAACAGTCTAAGCTGCACACACTGACTCAACGACAGAGGGGATCAGATCAGATCAACCATGAAACGGTTAATCTAGTGGCATGTTCAATCGTGTGGAAGGGAATCGTAGCTCACTAATCCTGAGGCTGTCGGGGATAAACATTGACACTGTGTTGACTGATACAATCAAAACAAATCTGCGTGTGTCACACCGGACACATAGGCTTATATGAAACCACCAGATTAGTACGAAGAGTAATCATCTTTGTTGTTTGTTAGCTTCATGTTTGAATTGTGGCGAATACAGTCGTTTAAAAAATTCATTACAATTCATATTTTTAAAAATGTCAATGCATTTTGTTCCTTTTGTTTCAAAACTTAGCATACTGTCTTCATGAGGTGTTTTGTACCATTTAGTTCTACATCTGCACAAAGCCCACACGCAGAGACTCCTGTGGGGCCAATTTAGTCGAGTCTTTGCGCGGTCACGTCGAATCCGCGGTCCCGTCATGTCGACTGCGCGCAGCAAACCAGCTGCAAACAGGGAAACAAACGAGCTGCTGCAGTGATCGGAGCCGGTGGAGCAGAAGACCGCTCGGTGTTTTACACACAAGGTAAATCATTTATTACTGTGATGTTAGACCGTAACTGTGCTGCCGACTCATAATTCAGTGTTCACGAGCAAGGGAGGCAGACTTTAAGGAAAATGCTTTAATTAGAGGAACCGTGCTCTAGAAGCGCCCTGCTGCTGCTGCTGGGCTGAAGACACTGCGGTGACAAACGGATTGATAGGCTGTGATCCTGGCGTGTCACCACCGTGAGAGCGCTTTGCCTCAACGCGGAGAAGATGCCGCACTGAAGCCAACCTTTAAAGATTTGTGCCCCCTTTAAAAACAGCCAGCTTTTCCACCCGGCGTGGAGGAGAAGGAAGCTAACGTTAAGGGCAGTGCCCCACGGTTACACAGGTGTTCGCTGGAAGTAGTTACCAATTTAATAGCGATAACGCTAGCTAGCTATGAGCGTTGAAGCAAGTTAGCTCGTGCCTAAAGACCGACTGGGAGCAATTCACGCACGTGCGAATTAAAAAGCGCGATGCCGGGTCTGCTTTATTTGAATGATGCGTGTCTGAAGTTTACTGTGTGCGCGTGTGAAACATCGCAGGTGTGCGTTACTGTTGCCCGGCCAACCTCTCACAAACACGGCAGTGGGGGGGGGGGGGAGTGTCAGATCTTGTGCAGGTGTAACGTTCTCATTAGCGGCTTTGAACGAGAGTAACTGCCGAGGTTTGCTTTGAACGTGTTTTCAGTTGTCTGCAGCGTACACACACACTGACAAAACACCAATAGACGAAAAGCACTAAAAACACAGAGACAAGCCAAGACACTATCTCTAAATTATGCTATCACTCATTCTGTCAGGAAAACACAACTATCCTGCACATATTAGTGGATTTTATGAGATATTTAAATCTCGATGCTTGTATAGAGTAGGGTGTGGCTGGTGAGGGACAATGCCAGATATATATTTTTTAAAATTAAACCTTTCTTTGTGTTTTTATTCTGCAGGACCTGCTTGATGGATCTAATCCAGTGTGGCAATTTATTTTTGAAATGACAAAATTTCGTCTGGCAAATGAATCAACAAAACAATTTCCATGTTATTTGTCATAGAAAGGATTGGTATGTTCTTTGAAATGCGTTTGGAAATGAATTAAGAAGCTGAACATTTTCAAGGGAGAAAGACAGAAGTATAAAAGAGGGGGATTTGTTTTTGACAATGGAACCATCAGGAGGTGGAGGGAAATCATATGATGATTTTTAAGTGACTGTTCAGACCCAGAAGAGCACATACAACAGTTGCCAGCGAATGTGAAGACTGGGAGAAAGAGCAGCACCATTCCCCACTGCATATGCAGTCAGGGTGTACAGGAGCGTACCCATTTTTGTGGATTTCTCATTCTTTAATGTGGATCTATTGCTTTAGCACCACCACTGGGACTAAAAATGGACCTAATTCCTTCACAGGTTGCCTATATAATGGTTTACTGCATTATAATATCATTGCTCTGAGAGGTGGAGAAATGTCTAAATTTAAGATGCAAACACCTCTTGGAAGAGGATATGTAAGAGACACTTTTCCAAAAACTGTAACGACTGATTGCAGACTAAGGTTTCCGATCCATTATTTCTTCATGCCTGTCTTCCTGCTGGTCTTCTCCCTGGTTACACCTGCCTATAGCATTCATGTGGAGTCCATCGAGAGCCACAGTGAGTTTACCTGTGAGCCCATCAGACTGAGAATGTGCCAGGATCTGCCTTACAACACAACATTTATGCCCAATCTTCTGAATCACTATGACCAGCAGACTGCTGCACTAGCAATGGAGGTATGCTTATATATGTGTGTGTCCTTCATTTGTGTCACAATACACAGGGAAATTGATTAGCTGATGCAGTAAATTATAGATTTGGGATTACATGTCTTTTTTATTTTTGAGGGGGTGGGGGGGGTGCTTAGTATAGATTATCTTAACATGTGGCACAGGTCTTGCTGACAAGGTGTAAAATGCTCAATGGCTACAAAGCAACAGCTGGTAGTTTCACATTGTGGTGTGATGTCAGGCTCAGGACAAAAGGATTTCACACACGGTATAAAGAGCATCATTGTCAAGGAAAGGTATTTTTCTGTGGTCAGTGAAATAAAACATCTTGGGCAATTTATTTATTCATCCATCTATCTTCCATGTTGCACTGTTTATCTGGAGTCAGATGGCTGCAGGCTAAATGATCTGTGCAGATGTTCCTGTCACAATCAATGTTTCCAGCTCCTCTTGGGGAACCCCGAGGTGTTCCCAGGCAATTTAGTGATTTTTATTTCCTTAATCAAAGTATAAAGGGAAATTGTGCATTATTTGCAAACACAGCTCTACCCAAATTGTGAACCAAAAACAGTTGTGTAATTTACCAGTTTCCTTTATCATCCAGCTACAGTAACACACACGTACTCTGGACAGTACTGAAAACAGCATTTCCCAAAACTCAAAATCTGTAGGGTGTAGGTGGATACATAAAATCACAGAGCAGAAGGAGCCATGCTGACAAAGGTTCGTTGTCGTTCTACCTCCTGTTACAGCTCCAGCTTTTTGCTGTATGTATAGCCGTTCCACGTAGAGACAGATGATGAATGCATATTGCATTGTCACACAGGCACTCTGTGAGTAGTAGCTGAGAGGCAAAAGGTGCTATCTGATCCGCTGTACTACTAACCAATAAATCTTATTTTCATTGTCCCGTCAGTATAAATGTTCTCAATAAATGCAGTGAATAAGAGTAATTTTCATTCACATGCTCCATGCATTCACATTTTATAATTTTTTTTTTTTTAAATTCAGCTGTTATAGGCTTTTCAATGTTTGGGATTAGTTAGACATACAAACCGGTCAGCTAATATGCAGACTATATATAATGAGAATCATGTCACCATTGCAAAGTTTTCCTTACATCATACAGCAGCAATAAAATATATTTCAATATGGTGGTTATGGAATTTGTTTTCAAAGAAATACTTCTTTTTTTAAGGGCATCGGTTTTAAGCAATAGAGTGGCAAAGAGTGCTGTGTTACACACCGTCTGAGAGCAATAGTAGACTCTCACTATCCATCTGTATCGTGTTACCTCCCTTTCCTACTCTTTTGTTACTCCCGAAGAGCAAGAAAGGTGTTGCTCGGTGACTACACAATTACTTGCTTGTAGCAAGTATTTCTTAGTACCACAGGCAACATATATACCACTGTACTTGGGATGTGGACTTGTTTGGGTATATTAAATTACTTAAGTGCTGTTTAGTAATTCCCTATGAAAAAGAGGAACGATGAAAAGGATAATTTACTGCAAACAAAAAGATAAAATCTTTATAGCCATGTTTGAGTCTCTTTTAGGGGAAAATTCAGGCTGAGTCATTATACTCTGCAGACCTTTGCTTGGTCTGTTTGTGTCTTCACAAATTTCCAAGGCTGTAGAATGAAATCCCATTACACATGCTGTTTGGCATACTTTTACCCATGTTTTGGCTGCCTTGCAACTGGTGGTCTATGGTTTAAAAACATGGAACAGTAATGCATACAATCAGTTGAATTAAATCTGCCTCCAGCTGTTCATAGTTGGCGTATTAAATTACCCCTGTTGAAAAGCAGATGAATTTGAAGAAGGCCTATGCTGGCTGTGCTTTTTGCATGTTTAATCTTTGGGGAGTTTTATTTTTAGTTCATGTTTAGTTAATATTTTCCCATGTCAAAACAAGATGAATGTCAGGCAAAAGCTCAAGCCCAAATTCTCTGTTTTGCCCTCTTAATATTAGATCAAAGAAAGGGATTTCTAGTGTATTTTATGTCAGGATATGTTGTGCAGGAGACTGTCAGACTCGCTGCTGTCATACGCTTGTTATTTCTCAAAAAAAAAAATAAGGGGATTAGGAAAAACAGCTTTATTCTGGATTGACAGAAATGTGTTTTGAATGGATTCTAATACTCCTACAGTCATAGGATTCATTCAGCACATTAAGGAGCATGCAACTGTTTATATCAAGTCAACTCCCAAGCATCATGTCAAAACATGCTGTGTTAAAGATTGTGAGAAGCGTCTGTTGTTGAACTTGATTTGACCCAGATGAAGGAGCCAAGTAACTGACACCCTCGGTCTCCCTGCAGTCATGGAAGAGACAGCTTTCTGAAGATGGTTGAGTAGCAACATGAGCCCTGTTAGCTTCCCTTCTCTGGTCTGCTGTGACCAGGCATGGTAGTCCTGGTGGGATCCCTGGAGGTAATTTAATAATATCTCGTTGGACACTGGCTGCATAATACAAACATGTGTGCTCACAGGGATATATATGCATGTGCTGGTGTTTATGGGCATGTGTGTTAGTGCTCAGTTTGTGAGCCATCTTGAAATTGCATTCGTACTTTATTTGGTAGTGATTACAATTTTTGATTGTGTACTTTGGTTAGTCTAGTATCGTGATATATAAAACTGGTAGAGTACCAGAACTTGATGGTGAATTTTGTGTAGCGTTTCCACCCCTCAAATGTTCCTATTGTTCCAGTGTTGTTATCCCAAGCATCCTTATTTGGAAACTGGAGCATGTTGGCACATTAAGTCATTTTACAGACTCTATGAAATTCTTAAAATTTGAAGTAATAAACACAATTTCTGCAGATTCTTGAGTGCCCACATACCTTACAGCCACTACAGCTTTTCTCTTTTCTGAGAAAATCCTTACTGGGATGATTAAATTACCTTGCCATTTGTGTTATAGCATTATTAGTTGAACTTTCTGCTCTCAAGCAGCTGTTCACCAGCAGCAGCACAGTTGGGTAAACACGTGAATGTTCTTTGTCTACATAATTATATTTATACTAAAAGGATGCTTAAAGAGAGAATCCCTGGGCCAGTTTACCGTTTTCCAGCTTTACACCAAATTTATTGGGTTTCCTCTTTCTTTTGCCTATGCTTCACCTCTCCAAGTAGTTTTGTGAAATGTAACTTTGTAGCTTTCGTGTAATCTTTCTGGCAAACAAACTGCAGAAGCCTAAAGCGAAAACTGGGGGTCTTTTTTGGCACTTGAAGAGGTTTTAAGGCGCAAGTATCTGCCTAATTTGGCATTTTCCTTCCTGCATAGCGTCAGTACATTTGAACAAAGATTAGACAACCAGAACTAGTTCTGGTTTCAGGCTTTTGTAAGAGTTCAGAAATTATTTAATAACTGGACAAGTAGAAGTGATTCATTAAGAAGCATCATCAGGTGTGTGTCCATTTGGGATTTTTTTTTTCTTGTAACAAAATGTAAAATAAACAACTGCTGCCAAAGCTGCGTGAAGCACTTCAGATGCCTTAATGAAACTGGAGCCATTCTAAGCAGCTGTTGTAGTCATTTTTTCGGGTCAAATCACATGATGAATGTTTTCTCTGCCTCAGTGGCAAAGCTTTCGTGTCTTGGCTTTCTTGCAAAGCAGACAAGCAGTGAGCTGTCATGTTACGATCCTGTTTGTTGTCAGTCAAGCTTCTCTGAGTCACAGAACTGGATTTTAGAGACATTTTTGTATTTGAAATGGTCCTCTGTTGTACATTCGGAGAGTCCGGAGACTTGATTGACGCTGAAAATATAACCTTTTCCTTCCTTTTTAAGTTAAAAGCAAAGCCATAAAAGGATCGTCCCAGAGTGTGTTCATGATAAATCCAGGACACATTTATTTAGCGCTTCATTGACAAGTTCTAAGTAGTGATCAGTATTTTCATGTGTATAATTGCTGAGCCTGGCTAAGGGCTGATTCAACTCCAGCATTTCCTGTTTGAGCGTGAGTGTGTGTGAGAGAGAGAGGCAGAAAGAGTGAAAGAGGGGAGGTTAACAGTGCCAGCTGTCATCTCTCACTAGTGCTAACTAACTGCTAGTCTCTCGCTCAGTTCCACAATGATGACATCGAGTCCCACAGACCGTTGGCCATCCCATCTGCCACAATAGTCAATTAAACATGATCAAACTTGGTGGGAAAGTCAGAAATATAAGGAGGGTTTTTTTAAGAGTAAGGAGATGAATTTTAAAATGGGAAAAGGGTGCTTGGGTAACAAATGAAAATATTTCTTTGGGAGTGTTGTTGCATGCGCTCACATGTTTCCATGCTTTTGTGTCTGCATTGTCACTTAGGAATCCAATCTATACTGTCCATCTGCCGCAGCATGATAGGGCTCCCAGAGGACGTGGTACTTGAGGTCTGTGCATGTTAGACACAGTTCAGACATATGACATCACAGGGATTGAGTATCATCACTAAGAGATGGAAACTGATAACATGGCTCTAACTTAATCTGAGGTTTTCCTTAAAAGTGGAGATTTATTTCCTGAAAAAGTCTCCCTAAAATTACAGACAGGTTGTAAATTACAGGAAAAAACAACATCTGCGATCTTAGTAAAGTGTTGGGTTACCATTTGCTGCCCGAGCTGCTTCATTGCACCAGTGATGAAGTCACTACCCGACCTTCCTTAGGTTTTTAACTGGGTTGAGCTGTAGTGACTATAAAGGGCAGTTCAAATTCTGGCTTTACATATTAAGGCTTTTTTGACACCCTGTCTCTATGTTGGGGGCATTGATAACCTGCAAGAGACCACTTCCACCACTGTAGAAATGTTTCATTATTAAATGAAAGTGATCAGTTAGAAAAACATTTTGCTTTCCAGCGAACCTTCACATTGAGGGGACAAGTGACCCACCAGATCCCCTTACTGAAGCGGTCAAGGCTAGGACATATGGGGGGACAGCTGTGGACACCACAGATGAATAGTTGTTTTCATAACTTTTTTTATGCACACTTGGAGGAGGCATGAATTGTTGGGGCATTGTAGTGGATTTTCTGCGTTGACAAGTCTGTGTGGTCATAAGAGATTGGACGGCCCATGGATGTCTTCTTGTTTACCCAAGCACATCCTCCTTACTTTCAGACATGGAAACTATGACACTGCAAAGTGGGTTAAAACTATATTATCTCTACAGACTTTATGTTGATTTGTATATAGTATATCTGCTGTGGATGTAAAGAAAGGTGGCATGACAGAGAGGATGTTTGGTTGCAGCTAAAGAAAACTGAGCTGGCCATGAAACAGATCCTTTGTTATATATATATATATATATAAATAAATAACTATGCCTCATAATAGAATTGCTGTGCCTGAGGCCGTCAGAGCTCAGATGTCTCTCTGATGCTTGATCAGAGAGTTACCCTTCAAGTTATTAGTTTTGCATTTAATTTTGATGGAATTTAGGTTAGAGGTCATTCACTTCTATCAGCAGTTTTCAATATCAAAATGATTCTTTTTTACTAAATTAGGTTAAAGTTAAAACAAGAAATGTCAAAACACTCAGTCGGGCATTTTTGTTATTTCATAACGTGGTCAGTAATTGCACGGTGAGGAGAAGGAGCAGAGTGCGTGCAGCTGAATGTGCTTCATGTTGCCACACTCACAAATTGCCAGACCAGAGTGTGACCGTAGTTGCCTTCAGGATTTTTAGGGTGACATAGAACATTATTCTGAATGGTAAAAATAAATGTGGAGTGATTGCACTAGTTGCCACTGAAATTCAGTGTAATCACAGAGATGTTACTAAGAATTAGCGTTTCTGAGGTCTGAGTATTGAATTACTAGCTGTTGGAAAACATCCATGTTAACTCACTGAGGGAACTTGTCATTGCTGATGCTGCATGAATCAACACACTGTCTGACACAGAGGTCATCAAATGGCCGTGGCTGTGGTGAATGGCTATGGATAATTAATGGATAATGTAGACCTTCTGCACACTGAACACTTAATCTAACATCAGTTTCAGCGCCACAACAATAGAAAATCTTTATCACCTCATACCTACTATACCTATTTAACTTTTAATTATATCCTATTATTGTAGGGTCTTTACCTTTTCAAAATAAAGCACCTTGAGGCGACTGCTATTGTAATTTGTTGCTAGATCAATAAAATATATATTGATTGCTATTTGATTTATTATAACTGACCCCTGTCTGCCCAGTTTTATTCTGTGATATTGCATTTGTTTTATTGAGCTTTATTGAGTTATTAGTTATTGACGTTAAAGTAATTTCAAGATTTTGGGATAAATTATTTCTTATCCTCCGACTTACATCATCTAATTTTCTTTTTTGTTCCTGTTGTGTAGAATCACTTTTAAGTTAGTAAAGCTCATGCAATATCATTCGATATATTTAATTTTAAGAGAGATTTAAAGAAGGCCTTGTTTTACTCTACAGTATAGCATAGTGCTTCTAAAGCAAAATTATATTGGTCATTTAGTAGGTTTACACCACAAAATCATGCATTTTGGAGAAATCACTTTTAGGCAGAGAAGTCTTTGCTGAGCACTGAATTCCTTTTAATCCACTGCTGAATCCAGCTTATTTAGACAGGTATTTAAAAAATGTCCAACAATGTTAAGAACTACTATTAGACTAGAGTTTGGGTTGTTAATATATTCTGTGTAACCTGTAAAACATATACTCAAGTCATGAGGTCAGTTGTAAGCTCAAAGGCAACAATAGTGTGAATATGATGAAGTGACAAGCAGGTCTTTGCATACTTAATTATTAGGAAAAGATGCTTAAGAGCTTTTCCTATACCACAACAACACCTTTGTTTTATAACCTAGTTCAGGAGGGCAGCCAGTTTGAAATGATCTAATGCTTATATACATGCATCCATGTGGGGTTAAATTCCCATTTTACACCTTTATCATAATGCCCTAAACTCAGATGTGGTTAAAAAGAGAAAACATTCGGGCGCATGCGTGCTGCAGAGGTAGTTTAATCCGTTGAGGTCACCAAAAGAACTGGAGGTAGAAGAAAGGGATAAAGGGTTAAAAGAAGAAAATATGTGGGGCAGTAGAGCAGAAAGAGAATGTCAGAAACTAAATGGAGGGAAATTCTGACAGAGTGACGGGTTGTGTAAAGACTTTAGACTCTACTGTCTCCGCTGTTTGTGTTTCTCTCACCATGGGGTCCTGTCGTTCAAAATAAGACTGCTCTGTTTAAGAACGACCACACTGGGGCTACCAGGTCCCCGCAACAGAAAGTGTGTGTGTGTGCATGCCAAATCTAGTGAGTTGGAGGCTTGTTGTGCTTAAGTGCGAGCTGTTTTTTGTTTTTTTTAAAACTTTGTGCATATGTGAATACGAAAGAGGGAATTAGTTGTTATAGAAGTGCGTTTGTGAGCGTGTGATGGGTTGGTTGAGTTTGTGCTATGCTGTGTGTGGTAGTGTGTGCATGTTCAGAGCATCTGAAGAGGCTTATTACCCTATTCACTCCCCAAGAGACAGACAGGTCCTCATTCGGTTTAAAAGTTCCTGTTTGTTTCAATTGAACACTTGATTATGTTGCTTGTTCTGACAGTCTATTGAAGCCGCCAGCCCAAATGAAGCAATCATTTATTTATACGCAGAACAAAGGCACTGCCTGGCCCTGTTTTTTGGCACAATGTTCCCATCTACATAGCTTCCACTATGCTTATCCACCCTCACAATGCCTCACAAAGCTTTGTAAAGAAAGATTTAAGGAGAGGTTGGAGAGATTTTCCCATTTCTCAAACGCTGCTCTGTACCCTGCTGTAAATATAATAAAACAGATTTTTGCAATGAAAATAAGAACCATAATGGTTTGAATTGCCTAACCTAATACCATTGTCAGTGCGTTACAACAATAATGCTGCTTTAAAATGAAGCTGAAAACGTATTAAAGTATCAGGGAAGGGGAAAAAAAGAAAACCGTATTGCCTGACAACTATCATTCTCTTTTTAAAGGACTTCTATCACCTTTAACATAAGGTTTTACATTTTTATTAAAATGATTTTGTCCTTTTAATTAAAATAAAAAAGGCAATAGTGTAATCTCCAGGTCTAATAAGCTAAAACATATAAAATCCTTTTTTTTCCCCCTTAAATCCATCTTTCTCTCCCTTTCTTTCCATGTTTATGACAACCATCTGTTGTTTCTTCCAGACCTTCCAGATGATTATGTAATATCAGCTTTGGGATACTTGCATGGTTTGTTAATCCATCACCTGCACTGCATGTATGCCTCAGTGCGCATCTTCCTATTTCTGTGTGTGGGTTCTGTACTGAGGTCTGTCAGTTCAGTTGACATGTTTCCCTTGGAAACACATTAATATAGGTTATCCATGTCTTATGGACTTAATCTGAACGCATGACCCAGCTACAGAACTGTGTGTGGAAATGTGTGTGTGCAACTAGCGAGAGATATTTAACCCAGCTTCACACTAACATACACACATACACAAACACACCAGCATTGATCCCCTTCTCACGCAAAGCCACTCAACACGAGGCAGCTCTAGTGTTTTCAGCTCACTGCAGGTCAGCATTAAAAGCTCTAGCGCTACTAATTGTGCACTTATGTGAGCCACATTCAGCTCTCAATCCTCCAAAAATAGCTCTCTTATACATAAAATGTATACAGGATTATTGAATAGTTTTGTAACTATAAAGAACAACTGAACTGCTTTTCAGACATTCTACCATTTTTTTGTCATAAAAAGTACGCTTGTGTGTATTGCTGCCTATACAACTACCACCCTACAAAAAATGTAGCCTTTTTTTTTTAATGCGCACTTTTTAAAAACTGAACGGTATAAAATCATTTTTTAAAAAGCATGTTCTGAGATCACATACTAATGTTAACAAGCAATAACTTGCACTGCTTCACATGGTGCACTTCTCTTTACTGTATTTTCAACCATCTTGCACTCCTTCTTCTCATTTTTTCCAGAATCTTTTAGAGGTCCGCCTCTTTTACATTGCTGTATCATTTCTAATCAATATACCTGTGCTGTGATCGTTATTGTTTTTTCTGCTGTTGTTTTCTCATGTAATTTTTTTAAGTGATAAAAAATGCACTGAGAACAATACAACTAGTAAACAGAACAAATGAAGGCAGTGAACAAAGAAACAACGGTTTTTCCTCTGGCGTGGTAGTTTAAAATAAACACAGGCCGTTCATGAAACAGGATATTAACAGAGGTTTTTATGTAGTTATGTGATTTAATTGCACCCTGAGGAATGCTCATACAGATGCCTCATAATGAAAATAATTTATTACACTAAACATGAACTTCAAAATGTATTGTTTTAAAGATATACACGAATATACACGTATATAAATATATTTTTCAACTGTATATATTCTGCAAAATATCAAAGATTATCCAGGTGCTAGAAATTTAGTTTTTTCTCATATTCTAATAAAACATGCAAGTTGTAGCAGATGGATGCACAGGCGGCTTAGATGGTGTTAGGACATGTGTGGGTGATCTGCTTCAGCTCCATTGTCACACTCTTGGCTCCCCACCTACATCTCTATCATTTCATTTGACCCTCTCTCCTACGCTTCTCAGTTTCTTTTGTTCTCACTTTCGCACTTTCTCCGTGTCGCTCCTCGTGCGAGCGTTGCTATACTTTTTGGATGGTTCGTCGATCGAAAGAGTCCTGCCACAATGTGAGTGTGGGTGAATGTGTGTTTGCATTATCTGCAATGAGGCATGGTCCTGTGAGAGTCTCTACATCACCTGTTGCCATGGTAGTTAAATAGGCAGAGAAGGAAAGGCAGGAATGGAGGGAGACAGGCAGGCAGAGGAAGGGAGGAGAGGGAAATTAGATGAGTGCATGCTCTAAAATAAACTGAGGAGGGGAAGGACTGCAAATAACAGGGAAAAGGGAGGAAATTGGAGATTCATACTTGTAGCTAAGTCATTTGGTTGAACAATACAAATTGCCCTGGAGTGCTATTTGTCTTTGAAGATTGGACGAGTCTTAAAAATCTGTGATGTTTACAGTCAGAGCAGTGAAATCATTGAGAAACATGGTGTAGCTGCGTCTCTCCACCCACACTAATGAAACAGCAGTTGCTGGTAATATAAAGCATAAGGCAAAGACAACCCATAATTTTCTCTTTGTCCAGTCAGCCATGTCTGCCTTTGCTAGACATCAGTGAAGAAAGATGTAATTTCAAGTAATTTCAGACTGTGTCATAGATACTTTAACTGTTCTCTTCTTAGCATAGGTAATACCAGTAACCCTTCCCAACAGCTGATTATATGAAACATGTGTCTACTCCTTTTTCTTCTTCTCAGTTTTTCTTGCAAGAATTTTGTTCACCATGTTCAGAAAGAGACAGTGTTGTGTTTTGTCTCATCTAATTTGTGGTGAGATTGGAATTTGTTACAAAATTACAGTAGGAAAAGCTGTGGATAAAGAAACAGAGCAAATCATGGCTGTTCCTGTTAATATAAATATACAGAAACAGCCATGTGTTTCTGTATATATATAATATATATATATGAATAGAAAATTTCAAGATTGTTGAGGTTTTAAGTGGATAGAAAATGCTTAAATCCATGTTCATTGATTGCGCCGACATATCTTGTGCAAGGCATAAATAATTTAGCACCTTGACTGGCACATTGCAATAAAATGTTAGCAGGTTGACTGAAAAGAAATCAAGGAATGTGCACCACTGGATTATTCACACAAAGGAGATATTGGATGTTTTTATATTTTGGTTAAATAGTTTTTGTTGAACATAAAATGAAGGCGGGTGGGGGAGTCAATGAATGCTGATGTTGGAAGAGTAAAAAAGGAAAAGGAGAGGTAGAGGTGGACAAGTGCGTGTCAGCATAATTGCAGGGAGTAAATGGGAGGCAAGAAAAATAAGAGATGAGTACAGGAGAAAGAAGATAGGAGGAGAGGAGGAGGGGAAGTGAACGTGAAGGGGAATGCCATTTGCGGCTTTGTCTGGTCCTCCTGAGCGAACGACGGATAGACATGGATAAACGAACAACTGAATGAAAAGAGGAAAGGGTGTGAGAGAACGCTGCCCCTTCTTTAACTGTCTTTTCAGAGATTAGGGAGGAGAGCATCACAGTGTGCAGTTCATCTATTCATGGCCAACGCCTGCGTCTCTCACAAGCATGTGAGAGAAGAGAGGGAGCAGGGACATAGCCACAGAGAGACTGTGTGTGTGGATTTCTTTATGAACGCATTAATCACGTGTACATTTTTATCAAATAACTGTGGGATTAATTCTATCTGGTAAAAGTGGAGAAAAACTAGGCATCAGTAAGAAAACAGAAATAGAAAACAGGAGGTGAGCTGATCCAAGGAGAGGGAGTATGTAGTCTGCGTGACTGTGAACTGCAATAATGCACTTCTCTTACACAATAGAGCACTAGAGACAGTGTGATTGGCTTTAATGTATGGAAGCATTAGAGGAGGATGCTGTTAACAGTCTTGAGTGTGTGGAGGGATCAAGTGGCAGGAAGAGAGGCTGACGCAAACAGGAGCTTTTTAGTTTCCGCAGTAAGCAGGAGAGAAATGCACGATTTAGTTCTCATAGCTTAGTGGAGTGGGGATGTTGCAAGGATGTTATGTTTAAGATGGCTAATGGAAGTAGAGCCGATGTGGTCTGACAGCATTTGTGCTGCAGGGCCTGCCCGGCTCATTTGAGAGTGAGTTGTGTGTGAGACAGAGATTGGAAGAGAGGAAGGAAAAGAAATGCAGAGCGTGTGATGGTGATGTGTCCAGATGGGCTTTGCTAAGGTTTAGTAGGCAAAAGCTTGATTTGTCTTCTCTAAATTCCCTCTCGTGCATCAGAGGTGAAAGAACCGAAAGAAGCATCTAGCAGAGCATCAAAAGATCAGCATTTTAGTACCGTTAATTTACAGGCAGATAGAGGTGGCTTTATAGAGAAAGTGCGTATAAAGATGACACATTAGTAAAACATATAATCTACAAGTTTCTTAGAGAATTTATTACTAAATGTAAATGCATTAATATTAGATATTTCTGGGTTTAACAGCCGTGTAACCAATTTTTTGGCATTACGATTAATATCTAAAAGCTTGTTATTGAGCATTATGTATCCCAATATCACTATTCTGTGGCGAGGGCGGGAAAAAAAACAAAACTATTTGTGTAAGCTAAGAACTAAATTAATTATTGTGCATTTGTTAGTCACGCACGTCAGAATGTTAAATTAGACACGTTGATTTAAAAGTATGGGGTATTTGGGGGAGGGGTTTGAAAAAAGCATTACTTGCCAGTTCAGAAGCCATTTCATTGGAGGCTTTTGCTCACCAGCCTGTCACCTTGATTTGACCACAACACAAAGCTGGTGACAGTTTCAGGAAGTGTGCGTGTGTTCGTCTGGGCTTCTCACACTCTAAACACTCTTTCCAATCCATTTGACTCCCTAATCCACCGAGAAACCGCCGCTCTTTTTCCCATTCCACTCCAGTTTTTTTTTCTTTTCTTTTCCCTCTACCCCTCCCTCAACAGTTGACGAAGTGTCTGAGTTTCTGCAAAGTTGGCTAACTGGATTTTCTACAAAATCCACATACGCACACACACAAAGACTGGCTAAACTGACTACTCAAAGATATTAGAGATCCAAAAACCAAATGTTCATATTTGGATATGAATCCTGTTTCCAGTTAACTGTTCTTGGCTGCTTTGGAGGGGGAGAGGAAAAGTAAGGAAAAAAAGGGAGTTGGGCAACGAAAACAAATTTAATTCATTGTATGGCCAGTTGGGAATATTGGACGGCAAGGGTGTTAACTCGTTTGTAATGAGTTGTGGTAAGGCCAGCTTTATTGACATTGCTCTACCACGATGTTAAGATATTTGAAAAATGTAAGGGCACAAAGCAGCTCACCATCTGATTGTGTATCATTCACAAAAGACATGTTTGTGTGTCATAAGGAAAATAAATAAGAAAACCGGCAATATATAAAAGTAATCGCTCTAAATTGTTGACCGTGGACCATGAGCTTCATATTTCAGTAGCCTAAGGCAGAAGTTTCAATAATGTATATATAGCACATTGTCACCATTTTATTGAGTTTTCTTGCCGTGCATTCACCAGGTAAGCCCCTTTTCCTTCCCAAGGGGCATGATTGGTTGGTGAGCGTGAGGAAGGAAGTGCTTTGATCAGCTATAAAGATTCTAGTTTCCCTTCAATCCTATATTTTTCCTACTTTTTGATTTTGCACTTTGGTCTTTTTTTTTCATTCACTTCCATCTTTAAATTAGTTTTTGCTGTCTATCTCCTGTTTACCAAAAGTATTGCCTGCATTAGGTGAATGTTTATCACATGCCTCTTTCTTTCTCTGTTTTTCTTTCTTTCTTTTTTTCTTTCTGAAGCTTTTTTAGTCTCCTTCCATTTCTTTCCCTCTCCCTCCCCCGGCTTTCTTTTGAGAGAGGGAGTAAAGAGAAAGAAACTTAATCCCTCTATTGAAAAAGAGGTGGACCAGTCAGGGGCCTTTTTTCTTATTTTGCTGAAAAACCCACTCTGGTTCTCATTCTTTTCTTTGTGAATACTCAAAGTTGCCTGTCCCGAACACTTGCTCACACACATACAGTCAACATGTGATTTTTTTTTTTTTTTTTAAATTGATTTTCCCCACCATTGTCTGTGTTTGATGGATGGCTAAATTCTGCATGTTGTTTTTACTATTAAGACTATATTGTACAGTTTAAATTAAAAATATTGTTATATTTGATTTAAGGGACTTTAAACTATACCAGTGGGGGTGCCACAAATTCAGAAAGCATAAGTTTCCCATGCACAGCCATTGGTTCAGCGGCACTCATGCTGCACTAAGGGCTATGATGAAAGCCAAATTTGTGAATGTTAAAATGTTTCTCACAAATACAGATACTCGGTGACTGAGGTCAAACCAGCATTCATACCATTTTTAAAGCTGTGTGGGGGAGATGTCAAATTGAAGTATTGCATGATGGATGGGGTTTTGGAAGTATGTTTGGTGACCATTTGATAACTGTAGACTTTTTTTAAGCTATACGTTTTGTGCAACTATGTTCTTGACTGGACACAGTCATTTTTTATAACCTACTTTAGCCTTGATTATTCATTACAATATTTTAAATTTATCTAGTGACTACTGTGTCAGGTTTTTTTTTTTTTACCTTTAATGACTGAGCATAAAAAGTTTTTGCACATCTCCAATTATAATTCACAAGTGTTCAAGTGTAATCTGATCTTCATGTGTGTCACAAATATAGAAGACACAGTCTGATTAACTAAAGTAATAAAACAATTTCAAAGTTAATTGAAAATCAAGTACATAAACATGAACTTCCTGGGGTTTTTTTGTTTTTGTTTTTTTCCCCTCACATTGAAGGCTGGAAAGAAAGTCAATACTTACTTAAATGTATCTGCTCTTTTCATAAAAAGGGTGTCTTGATCACAGCGTTTAAAGAAGCAGCATTGCTTTAAAAAAAAGTAAATATCAGAAAAATATTTTTAAAGACCTGGATGTTAATAACCCTACCAAAGGACAAACTGCAAATAGCAGAACTGCAGGACTGTTGCTTCCAAATGAGGTTACCCTAGGGTGGCAGAAAAACACCTGCAGTGACATCTACCAAAACCTTTGTTCCTGTTGTCGATAAGAAAAGACACTGAATAATAGGATTGATTTTAATGGAAAGACAGCATAAAGGAAATCACTGCTATCCCACAAAGCAAACCAAAGAAGTAGAACTGAAATGCACAGTGCTGTGCTTGGAGGAAAAAATCCAATGCACACCATGAACAACATCTCCTGCTGACAGTGAAGCATTATGAAAGGAGTGTCAAGGTCAGAGTCTAACGGAACAGCAATTTAAAATTGTATCCAGACGTTTTACAGGGGAGAGTCAGGGCACCAGTGTATGACCGAAGCTTAGGAGAGATTGTGTGAAGCCCAAAAAAATAACAATTACTCAAAGTACACAACTAAATCGACACAATGATTAAGAAAGATAATTAATATTTTGGAGTAGCCAAGCTAAAGCAATGACCTAAAACCAATTACGATGCTGCTGGATGACCTAAATAGTGCAGCTTAATTGAGACACGATGAACTAAAACAGTTTGTGGGGGAGGAATGATTCAGAATTCCTCTTGCTTGTTGTCTGTGAAGCAGCTACAGGGAACATTTTGTTTTTGTATCTTGCACTGTGTGTGTCTTTGTCCCTGTGTGAGTGGCTGTTAAATGAGTTTGTCACATTATGTTTTCTGTAATTGTGGCTCAGTTATCTAAGGTCGGAGTGCATTTTAGAATCCATTCAGAAATGGTGGTATTGCCAGAGTTTTCACAAATTTGTTTTCCAGTAGGTGTGCTACTAAGGATTGACACATAGCTGCCATTTAAGGATATAAAAGCAAAATGAAAGTAAAGATATAAAAGATATAAAAAATAGATTAAAAGCAGGACACCACAAACTCTTTAGATTTTTTTTTTTTTTTTTTTTGTCTGTCCCATTTGGTTCTTAAGCCGTCAGAATTGTTGTCTGAAGACCTCTTTAGATTTTTAAATGGCTGCAGCATTTTCCCAGCAGCTGCAGACAGCAGTCTGTTGCACAGTGTGCTTGCTCACTCGTGGATGGTATGTTTGTATGCATTAAATTGCATATTTCCCAGCAAATTTACTTGGGCAGAAACATGGTAGTAGTTTAAATAATCTGGTTTTCTGAAGTATTGGACTGCAACTGTTAGTTTATTTGTGATATCTCAATAACTTGGCTAACTGGGAAATGTAATGGATAAGACTATGTGCTGGTATACTGCAGATTTTAATGGAGGTGCACTGTACATTTAGTTTGTTTTTCATGTTTTTTTAAAGGTAGGTACCCGTTTTCTTTATAGTGTGACTTTATTCTTTCTTCATCATCTGTCCACTATAGACTAAAAGAAATAAAACAATGCAGGAAGCAGATCCACTGCAGTGGTTGTATCCTCTTCTCCCCACCCAACTCATTCTTCCACATCTTTCCATGTCTTAATAGGCTGTCCTCTCCCCCAAGGCAGATTTGTGGGCTATTCTGCTTTCCTTTCCCTGTTCCTCCATTACAACTGACACACAAAATGCCAAGCAATTCACTCAAGTTGCCCGCCATGGAAGGCTGATTGCCATCCCCCTTCTCTCTTGCTGGGTGGCACAGTTAGACCACTTAATATCAATATTCTCTTTGTGGTAGGAGATGTGGGGGCAATTGCCCTGACTGCCAAAATAGTTGTGCACACACACACAAGCTGACTTTTTCAGGCACGCAAGCCTAGCATAAGCACACACACTGGAAACGCAATAAGTGGGACATAGGCTAAATACAAGAACACTGACACATACACACAAGTGCACATGTAAACCTGCACGCACTGGCAAAATGGGCAGAATGGGGACATGTAGAAAAGGAGTTGCACACACATTTGTTGTAGAGTTAGTATGAAGAGAAGAAAGCCTCCAGTCGTCCATGCAGGCAGACACACACTCATGCAGAAAGCAGATACTCGTCGTCTAAGTGTGGCCTTAGGCTCGTTGAGTGAGGTGGGAGTACATCAGATAAACATAGCTGTTGAAACTGAGGACCAGAACACTTTCAGATTTTGTTTTTCTAAAATGGCTTGGAAAGAATTAGACTGCACTTTACTGAAAGACTGCACCAGTACGGAAACGGTGAAGTGATACATTCAAGTAAATGTAAAAATTAATTTGAGGAATTTACAACATACTTGGAATCACATCACAGAACACTTATCATAAACATTTCAACATAAACATTCAAATTAGCAGTGATATTTGTGGCAGTGAGCCGCAGTACCATATGAGCCAAATCAAATCCTAAACTAAATTCCGGTCGGTATTTTGCAGTCTCTACATCTCAGACTGCAAAAGAGAGGGACAGGTTTTAAGCTGCTGACAGTTGCAGCTTGTCTCATTTGTCTGTCTTCTATGTTAAGCATGAATACATGTTTTGCTACATTAATAAGGATACCTGATAACACTGTCATTATCATCAGTTAACATCAGAGATAGCATTAGATGGCGTTAAAGAATTTTAGAAGAGTGTCAATCCATTATATCAGTATCTCACATAACATCTTATTTCTGAGTAAAGTCCTTGCAGTGAACATGACTCATGTCAGACACTTGGAACTCTCCAGTTTCAGCTGGCACCACCTGAACATATGTACTGTGGTTTTGGGGTGTTTTTTGTTTCTTTGTTTTGTTTTGTTTTGTTTTTTAAACATAGTACAAAAAAGAAATTGAACGTTCTCACACAGTCATTACACTTCATATCCTCATTTTAAGGCCTAGAAATATTGCAGGCAAAGTTACCACTGCAAATACAAATAGGTGTATGTGTGTGTGTGTGTGTGTGTGTGTGTGTGTGTGTGTGTGTGTGTCCTTTTATGACATCTCAGGGTAGGGGATGCAAGTGTGTGCCACGATTATTTTTTTTAAATTGTAGATTAATCTGTTTGATTGCTGTAAACACAAAACTGTTGAATGATGCTCGTGCTCTGTGTAATATCACACAGTTGAGGCATTTCCCTGGTACCCCTCCCAGGCAGGTGAAATTAGTGCAGTCTCCCTCTGGCTGAATGTGCATGCACTTTGACTTCAGCAGTTTCAAAAGATGCAGGCTGATCCTGTGATCAAGCCTTTGGGCTGAATTGTCTGAGATAGATGACTTTCCATACCGTCAACTGAATTACTGTATTTCAAATCATTTGAAATACACATCCTAAATCTTCTGCCAGGTTCTAATTATTTGCACCTGAACCTTTTATTCCAGTGTGGAGAACTTAAAAGTGTGATAAATACTTTTTTGAGTTTGAGTTTATAATACAAACTAGTTTTTCATGTTAGAATAAGAACATCTCCTAATAGTTCTGCCTTCAGTCCGATGTGTATTTTGGTAGATGCAATCTTTATACAAATCAGTCTTTAATTTATTGATTAATCCTGGTAACATCACAAAATCTCCTTAGCAGAAGTAATAAACAACATAACTGAAATCCAGTTCCTAGATTTGCACTGATTGGTAAATCTCCAGCGCAGCGCACAAATTTGGATATATTTGATTGGTTAGATATTTAGCTGAGCCTTCACTCTGGACCTCCCCATCATGTAATGAGGTTTGCGTGTTATTCAAAGAGAAGTTTGTGCTCCTGTGTGGCTCCTGAAGCATCTTAGAAAACAGAGAATTTCTTAAATATTATTACAGCAACATAAAAGGATCATTTTTCTAGATCAGTTTTCATACCATTGGCCACAACGCAAGCTGCTCATAAAATAAATTTTTAAAAAGAAAAAGAAAAGCATGGGTTGCAAAATTCATGAAGTTGAGTGGTGGCGTGTGCACACATTCACATGTGTCTCTGTGCAATACGCAAAACTGTGTCACACTCATCTCATGCACCACTGCATCCATTTACTGGTGGAACATCTCCAGTGTGCAGATCTGGAACACGGCAATTGAGAACGATCAAAACATACTCGCAAGGCCTGACCTCACACAGAAATGAGCATAAAACACACACACGCATTCACTGGTGCATGGATATTTTCACAAATGCTCTCTATATGAGGATGCACTGTAGTTTTTATGATAAGCAATCAATGCAAGTTTACTGTTTTGTGTCGCACAAACACATTTTTTCCTTTACGCATATGCACAATGCAGTGTTATGTGCAGTCAAGCAAGTGTATTGTTTCACAGCTGTAGTCTTTACTCATTACTGCCCTGGTTCTGCTCTGATTTCTTTCCTCTCTAGTAAAAGATCCACCGAAAGCTCCGTTTTAGTGCTTTCAAATGATATGAACTGAATGCAGGTCACTTCACATAGACACGCTGCTCACAGTGCACGCAATGTTATTAAAACGTATGAGTGCATCTGTAAAATAGTATTATGTGAGCAAGTTATAATGTGATTGTTTTAATATGCAAGTAATAAGTATGTATGAGTTAAATTTTCCTGGTAATTTGTTTTGAGATCTTCTAACCAGCACCATGAAGGTCAAAAGTCATCCTTAAACCGTTAAGTCTGTCCCTACAGGGAACAGGGTATATAATCTCCCATGTGTGAAAAGCCCTGCTGTTTGTTTGCTCATTTTACTGACAAATGGCTGTAGCTCCAGCCTTCAGTAGTCTGCCTTTGCTGTCCCCAACTTCAAAGAGATCTGTGGTAATATGATTGCAGCTGTACATATTTCATAAGCCTCTAACTGCTGATGAAATACTGAGTAGTAGTGTAAGTTGCAACTGAAAGATTATTTGCTATCCTTCTCGCTTTCCCTCCATCCCCTTTGATGTCTATTTCTGGCTAAATATGAGCCTTCTCGTGTGTGCTGCTGATAGCATTTAACGTCCTGAGCCTGTGTGTAAATATATATTTATAAGACACTGCATGTGTGTTAGGATCAGCCACATACATGTCATGTTTAATACCAAGCTTTTCTTGCTGATTAACACTGACTTTAGTGTTGAATACCAGCAGCACCAAATGTCAGTGTGTAGAGGTATCGCTCTGAGATTAGGATATCACTTATCATTTACTTTGCACAGTCAGTGTTTTTATGTCATAGAGCTTTGCATAGATGAAAATACTGGTGTCAACATTTTATTTATGCATTTTTTGTTCTTTTTCTCCTCCAAAGCCTTTTCATCCAATGGTAAACCTGGTGTGCAGTGCTGATCTGAGGATGTTCCTGTGTGCACTGTACGCTCCAGTCTGCACTGTGTACGGCCACGTTTCCATGCCATGCCGATCCCTTTGCCAGCGGGCCAAGGATGAGTGCCACAAACTCATGGAAATTTTTGGCGTAGCCTGGCCAGATGATATGGAGTGCAGCAGGTATGAATCTGCTATATTTTAAATCAACTTAATATTTAAAGTCTCAAATCTTTCATTAGTCTCCTTCCTTGTCGCACCTTTGTAAAGTTTTTTTTAAATTTAGCTTTATTGTCATTTTAGAGTTGCTGAGATGAGGTACATCTGACTGAAACTTTTGCTTGATTTATAGTCCTGCATTAAATCTACAGCATAGGCTACAGTGTACAGGTTTAGAGCAATGTCATAACCTAGATAACTCTATGTAGTGATTTCTTACCTTGATGTAGATTATAATATTTTTCCTGAAACTGCTGTGTTAATGTAGCCGTAAGGTCATTGTGGAGGCTGCTGTCTTTATATAATTTTTTTTTAACTTTTTTGGGGGGGCAGGTTCCCAGATTGTGATGAGCCCTATCCTCGTGCAGAGGACCTGCTAACAGGCTCTGAACCCACTGACCAATCATCAATGACCGTCCAAAGAGATTATGGTTTCTGGTGCCCCAGAGAGCTCAAGGTCGACCCAGACCTGGGTTACACTTTTATGGGCAGGAAGGACTGTTCTGCCCCATGCCCCTCAATGTTCTTCAACCAGCAGGAGCTCACCTTCATCCGATACTTCATTGGAGTCGTTTCCATTGTTTGTCTGTCTGCAACGCTCTTCACCTTCCTGACATTCCTGATTGATGTTACAAGGTTTGAAAAGTTTAATGTAGTGAAATAATAAATAATATCTCCAGTCTCTTTTAAAATAAGCATTTCTTTGAAAGTATTAGTATCGTTGCAGTGGAGAAAGACACGAAGTCATTTTCTTTTATCTTCCTCGATAGGTTCCGGTACCCTGAGCGGCCAATAATCTTCTACGCTGTGTGTTACGTCATGGTGTCGCTGGTGTTTTTCCTGGGTTTCCTGCTGGAAGGCAGGGTCGCGTGCAACCCTGTCAGCCCTTCCCAGTTCAGAGCATCCACCATAACACAGGGCTCCCACAACAAGGTTTTGCTCATTTTTATGGAATCTGGGTGGAAAAAACTGCCCGATTTAAAATTGTCGGCACATCAGTGATGATTTACTGGGCTAAAAACTTCTAAACTAGATTTTAAATTATTTCTTTTGTGGTTGAATAATGAGGTTGACAGATGTTTATTTAGCAATTAATAAAAATAACTATGCTACACTTTAAAAATGCTTGTCTTATTAACTTCATTACTTTATCTTTATTACACAGTGCAATCATCTATTTCCTGACTTAGAGTGCACACGTGTCATGAATTTACTTTTTACTACCATATAGTTGCAGATTTACAGTTTTGCTGACCTTTCCCAAATGATTAATTGATCAGAGGTTTTTCCTCCTGTGTTTCTCTCTCAGGCATGCACCCTGTTCTTCATGGTTTTGTACTTCTTCACTATGGCCGGCAGTGTGTGGTGGGTCATACTGACAATCACTTGGTTCTTGGCCGCCGTGCCTAAATGGGGCAGCGAGGCCATTGAGAAGAAAGCCCTCCTCTTCCATGCGATTGCCTGGGGCCTCCCAGGGGCCCTGACCGTCACCCTGTTGGCCCTGAATAAAATCGAGGGAGATGGGATCAGTGGAGTGTGTTTCATAGGGCTGTATGACATAGACGCCCTGAGGTGGTTTGTTCTGGCACCGCTCTGTGTCAATGTGGCGGTGAGTACAGTTCAGGAGATAAATGAGTGAGTGGGTGGATGAAAGAAGTGGTGAGTAGGATGGATGTGGTGTGAACCGATTAATGGCTGCATGAAATAATACAAGTGTGGACATTGGGAGAGATGGATTGGTTAGTAATGATGGGTGGGTGGTTAAATGTCTTTTAGACCTGTCTGTCAGTCATCCAACCTTTAAAAGAGTAAATTTTTTTTTTTTTGTAATGCTTCTACCGCTATCACTGAGCCTTAACTTCTCGTCTGTCTTCTGTCAGGTTGGCGTCTCCCTGCTTTTAGTGGGCATTGTCGCTCTGAACAGGGTGCGCATGGAAATTCCTCTGGAGAAGGAGAACCAGACCAAACTAGTCAAGTTCATGATCCGGATGGGAGTGTTCTCTGTGCTGTACCTGGCTCCCTTGTTCACTGTGATTGGCTGCTACATATACGAGCACACATACCGGAAGATCTGGGAGAAAACATGGATGGAGAACAACTGCAGGCGTTATCACATCCCGTGCCCATACAAGGTAAAAGGATGAAAATAAGAAAGTGCACGAGAATGTGATGGTGTTAACCTCACTAGACAAACTATGTTTCGTTTCTTACTAGATGATGTAATAATGAAGTGAAACTTTAGAGAAGACACTATCTGTGCTTGTTAAGACGGTGCTTGTGTAAATCATTTTTACAGCTGCCAGCTGTTGTGCTGCAACTTTATACTTGGATAGCCTGTCTTAAGGAAAAAAGTGTCGGAGTAGCTAATCAAATCTGGTAGTCTACAGTCTGAAAACACATGCTGCCTGTTTTCTCAGCTGCAAACAAATATCAGAGCTCTGTGCTTCTGTCACTCACAGTTTGTCTGTGCTGTCACACTGCCAAAGTTGAATGGTGAAAAACCGCAGGTGCTCTGTTTTGAGGAATCTGTGTTTTTCTTTCCTTATTGGGGAGGGAGCTTGTCTGTGTCTCAGGAAAGAAAAGTGTAAGACTACTAAACATATCATAAATAATGAGAACAAGATACTTCTCCAGTGGAAGGAGCTGACATCAATATAGCTTCCATTCATGCACTCCTCAAATGGTCAGGATTCCCAAGTTGTGAAGTCATCCCACCAACTTAAGTCTGTTCATGTGCTTTTTAAGTCAGACTGAGGGGACAACATGGACCAGGAAAAGGCAAAGTACTGCAAAATAAACAAAGTGTTCATAGCTGCTTTTGATATATAGTTACTTAACCTGTCTGACAAAGATTATCTCTAGAATTATCATTTTTTAACTAGTATAAGTTGGTGTATTTGAACAGCACCACCTCACAGGTAGTAACTAATAAAGGATCATTTATTTTATGGAACATAATTAAAGAGAACGTGTTTGTCAGCTAGTCAGTAGTGGGTGTGTGGCAGAGTCTGTAGAAGGCAAAATAACCCAAGAATATGTGCTGTAGCTAAGTTGATCTAGTTCAGGAAGCTAGTATTCAAATCAGGGCAGTGAGCAAAAGAGACCTGAAAGGATGGAGCTTTTATAACCAAGCTCACTGAGCCCAGGTTTACCTCATACAGCCAGTTACTTCAATCAGCGCCTGTAGAATAAGTCACAGCACAAACCACAACACAAAAACCAAAACACAGACACATTCACCGCCTAGGGGTCATCACAGTTCTTACACTGTTAGAAAATAACTAATATGCAATAAAGGAATTAATCAAACTTTTCTTACAACTATTTTTTAGCCAGTTATTTACTTTTATCTGCTGGGTTTTAAGAAAATGCAACTCACATAGCCACAAAAAAGAAAAATCATGTCTGTTTTCTTGGTCTGAAAGTCAATTTTTCCGATTGTCTGACCTCACATGAATACACAATTATTCAAGAATGGAGCTCAACTTTTTTTGTTGTTTTTTTTTTATTTGTTTTTTTTTTAGCTTTTTTACAAGTTAAGCCTTGCCGTTGTTCTGTAGGCCAGAAGTTTATAAAAACATGAGGGAAAAACAAAGTCTCATTTTAAAAAAAAAACAAAAGTCCAATCAGATCATTTTTCTGGTTAGCCAACATTTTAGCTAGTTTATGTTAACCACTCGGTTCTGAGGAATAAATACAAAAATGTACAATTACTAGTTTAACGTGAAGATGATTTTTAATTGGTATCTGGAATTTAACCTGGTTTTATTCAGATGAGCTCTTGCCTTTGTTGTAGCCAGTGATGTCAGGTGATTACAGTAGTGGGAAGACATTTAGGAACTACAACAAGAACACCAATGCTTACTTAATGAAAGAAAGCATTGTGGTGAAGTGGTTAGCGCTTTCTCTGCACGTCCTGATTGGCTGGTGCCTTTCACTGTACAGTTGGCATGTTCTCCCTGCATGGGCTTCTCCCACATTCCAAAGAGACACACGTCACATTAACTGGTGATCCTAAACTGGCCGTAGGTGTGGATGTGAGACCGTGTTGTCACCTGTCTCTCTGTGTTAGCGACCTGTCCAAAATGTACCCTGCCTCTTGTCCGACGACTGCTGGGATAGGCTCCAGCCCCCCGCGTCCCTAAGTTAAGCCGTTAAGAAAATGAATGGATAGATGGATTCTTTCATGATCAAAGGGCCAATCTCAATTCTCCCCTTGGCTCTACCCCTTCATTTTTCACTGCAGCTTAGGGCAAGGTGGTCCTCCACGCTCTGTTTGGGGGGCTAGATGACCACTATCCTTTAATTTCCCAAAGACATGGGATACCTAAGGGCCAAGGGTGGGAGCTGGGATTTGGCCAAAGATGCTGAGTGCTTGGTTGAGAGTGGGTAAGAGCTGGCACTTAGTTGTGTATGCGGCTGAGTGAGTAGGTATTTGTGAAGGAGGGGAGCAGAGTGGGGCATGCATCATTAGCTCAGCTAATATAGCTCTCAAGACCAATTCCACAAAAAAAAAAAAACTCTCCCATCTTTGTTTTGCTCCGTTTCCTTTTCTCTTTGTGTTTCAGTTGATTTTCTCATGCTTGCATCTTTCAGCCCCTCTGCTCCCTGGGCTGCTTAGTCACGGTCTGCTGCCAGTCCTCCATAAGGGCTTTGTCCTGTTTATGAAGATGGGTGGGAATGCAGTGTTTCATATAGTCTGGTGCTAAATTATTAACCAGATAATTGTGCACAGTGCAGACGCAAACATACTCCATCCCTCCCTGTGTGTCAGTCAGTTGGATGCGTGCACACACACACATACACCTTTACTTAATAAGGCTTTGTCATTGTTTCCATCACTTGTCACTATGTGTGAGTGTGTGTGTGTTTGTGAAGATCATGAAGATCCCCTTTACGTTCTATTTCAGCTCTGGAATTTCAATATTGCTGTGTGTTATGTGATCTTTGCCCGGGGGTTTCTGTGTATGGGAGAGGGCGCAGTTGCTTGTTCTTGGATAATTGAAGATTCTTTTGTGGTGTTAAAGTTCATTTGAGTTTCTTTCTTTGTGTGTGTTCACGGGTGGTAATTTACTGGAGACCCAGGGCTCCTCGTTTTATCTGATGATCTAAATAAGACACATTTCATCTCAGCATGGGTGACAGAGACTTAAGCTAATTAATAAATGCAAATTCTTCTGGGCCCAGATTTCAAAAACAAGAAACCTCTTATCTCACTAAAAGGCTCAGCTGTTCATGGATACTGTAGTGAGGGTAAATTGCTTTAATAGCATCTTTAGGAAGATTTTTATCTTAATTTAAAAGAAATTTAAAGAATTTGATATCTTAAAGGCCACCTAAAGTACAAAATAATGGTTTTCCACAAAAACCTTTTAACACAATACTCACAGTGAGTTTGATGGTTTCCCAGAGTGAAGTTTTATCGGACAGATGAAACCATGATTTGGGAGTGAACCACACAGAAATAAAACACGCACTTCTTGAACCTGCGTTCTGTTTGTTGTATTTCTTAAAAATCTGGGATTTACATTCAATAAAAAGAGAACCAAGAACTGCTGTAAATCTCTGCCCTCTGCTGGGAGATCCATCAAACAGCTGGGTTTGTCTAGATTATGTTTGAGGATTTTAGTTTGTTAATGTTGGTGGATCCAAAGCTTTTAGCATATCTTTCATGTTTAGTTGTCGAGGAAATATTCTACTGCACAATTAGTCTGCCTACAGTATAATCAAAGCCTTTGCTCTCTTCCTCTCTCTCTTCTGCTTCACTTAACTCAGTGTTTTTAAAAACTCCATGCTGTGCTGATTAGATGATTGGGTCATTAACATGTGCATTTTATTTTATTTTCAGGTTGAGGAGACCAGCAGGCCGGCCATGGTTTTGTTCCTAATTAAATATCTGATGATGCTCGTGGTGGGGATCCCCTCTGTTTTCTGGGTGGGCAGTAAGAAGACCTGTTTTGAGTGGGCCAGTTTCCTACATGGACGCAGGCGCAAAGAGTAAGAAGAGACTGTGTGTCTTTTAATGTTCAAGAGAACTAAATTGTGTTTATCACAACTAATTATGCACTAAGAAGTATCTTGTACTTTGTTTCACGTGCAATTTTCCTTCCCTCTCAGTTGTTCAGGGGTTTAGTATCTCTACTGTATTTACCTTTGTGGTGACACGTTGCTATACAACAGCACATTAATCATTAATCTTCCCTATGCTGTCCTTATCAACTGTTTTCTTGTCTCTTTCCCGTATTTCTTCTTGAATCCTAAATGTCTTCCTACTCCTTCCCCCCCCAATCTGTCTCTTGGTTCCAATTTTATCTGCGACTTGTCCCCTCTGTAAAAACTTCCCACCTCTGACCTCCTTCACCTTTTTCTGTCTGCAGCAGTGGGGTGAATGAGTCTCGCCAGGTGCTGCAAGAGCAGCCGGACTTTGCTCAGTCTCTGCTGCGTGAGCCCAACACCCCCATCGTTAGGAAGTCCAGAGGGACATCCACTCAGGTAGGACTGCAAAGACAACAGTGATTAAAAAAAAAAAGCAGGAAGGAATTATTTATAAGTGCCGTGGGAGTAAAGTTCAAACATGAATGTCCACAGGTTACGGCTCTGAGCTCATTTGAAACTGATGAAAGGAAGAGAAAACTGAAATGAAAGATTGTATCTTGTATGCCTGTTGCAGTCTCTCTTGTCAGCATCTAGAAGCTTTGATAAAGGTTTAATCAGACTTGTGTTTTCATGTACATATTTCTTCATTGATGATATTTAGCCGCATCATCAATGAAGCTTTTCAACGCCTGTGAACCTGGTTAGGTGTCTATCATAATAATAAAAGTAATAACCTGAGGCATAATCTTGTCATTAGATTTGAGTCAAGATCCAAAAGATATGAATTCTTATGCTGGAGTAATGTACACAGAGCAAGATGTAGCCTGTTGGATTTGAATATTTACACGTTGTGCAAAGGTGTCAGGTGTTCAAATAAATCTTTAATCTCAGTGGTTTCAGCTCTACATGTGTTTGATCTCTCCTTCTGTAGGGTACTTCCACACACGCCTCCTCCACCCACTTAGCTGTTCTAGACGACCTAGATGAACCAGTTAGAACTCACCACGGGCACCCCTCCTCCACCAGGAGTAAGGCCAGCAGCGTCCACAGCAAGGCCAGCTACCACGGCAGCCTGCGCCGCACTCGAGATGACAGGTAGACCAGGAAATCCACGATACTCTCGCTTTCTCTCAGACGATGTGAATCAATCGAAGCTCAGCTTTTCTTTCATTGCTTCTCCTCTTAGGAGCGATACCGTGGTTTACCGAGGTACAGAGGACCGCAGTTTCCATGGCAGCAATCCACGTCTCGACCATCCGCTCTCCACTCACAGCAGCCTCCATCAGATAGACAGCCACTCGAGGCACAGCAGCCAGCGAGACGTGTCTGAGGCGCCACCTACCCTCATCACACATGGAACGACGGCGAGCGACGGGCGAGCGGCTGAGAACGAAGGCACCAGCGCCTGAGACACTGGATCAGTGAAAGGATGGAGACGTGAACTCAGCAGATACACAGCAGTCTGTTTGTGTTTTCTTTTTTGAGGATGGGGAATGTGTCTCTGAGTGCTGTGTTGGTAATCTGTGGTTGTTTGTGAGCAGTAACCACGACTCCTCTAAATTTTGATGGAGTTTTGCTGTAAGGTGGACCAGTTTGCTCACTGAATTATTTTGAGTTTACACCTGGTCTGCTTGATTCAACAGGCTGAGCCAACAGGAATAAATCCTCGTCCTCAGATCTTTTGGTGACACTCGAGACATTATTCAGGGAAAGCTAGCAATGGAAACAAACAGACACTGACAAAGGTGTATCTCAGTCTGGTTGATAGTGGCATCATCCATATATTGGTGATCATCTTCCAGGACCTATATGAATATAATGTTAAATACGTGAACACTGCCGACTCTACTGCTCTGGATCGCAGCTCTTAATGAGTGACGTTTGTCTTTGCGTGGCTTCAGAAAATGGAAAAAAAAAAATGGGCCTAATGTGAAATCATGGACCTCTCTGTGGTTTATTGAGTTATTTTTATACTGTGAAGTTTGTCTTCTGCTGCTGAAAGCTTCATTGTGTGTGTGTGTGTGTGTGAGTGAGTGAGAAAGTGGGAAATGGAGACATCACTAGTCATGTGTTTTTAAATTTTAATTCTCCCCTTGAGCTTGAAGGAGGGAGCTGAAAGAGGAAACGTTTTCCAACCATGAATGTAAAAGGGTTGTTTCAGAGTGATAAAGTATGGCCATGGCTGTAATGGATCGTCTGTGCTCTTATTTACATGCACAGATATTTATTTCAAGTCAGCCAAAAAAGTATTTTAGTACTGACATATACAATATAAAAGGTGGACATAGCTACCATGTAATCACCTACTAGTTTGTAAAGTCCCATCTTGAAGCTTCGATGAGCCATCTCGATGTTTTGAAACTGGATGTGATGGAAGAAAGCTGGTTTGACTGTGAAACTACACACTCATTGGCTAACATCCTGTCAATCACAAGCTATCATTATTATTATATCACAAGTTATTTTTATTCAGCGTGATCTCAAACGAGTGGCTGAAACAACCACAGCTATCGCCCCCTGGTGACCATAAAACAGAATGCAGGTTTAAGGCGTTCACAACTGGAAGCCACGTCCATCTTTTATACAGTCTTGTGAATTGTCTGCACTGAGGCTTGAGCCTGGCAAAGAAGCGATAAGGCAACTTTGGAAGCAAGCAAGATAATATTTTACACATCAAATGCATGCTCAGTGTTTTATAAGAATAAACGAGATAGCAGGTCAAAATCTAAAATATGCCTCCTGTGGCTTTACAATCTGATTAACACACAACCCCATGTTTTTACCCTCTGAAAAAGAAAGCTGATAGATGTTAGGTGAGAACAAAATCAGTGTATTCAAACCCCATGGCTGCACAGATAGGACTGTAATTTAAAATGGAAACAGATAGCAGTGCTTCACATGGGTTTCCTTTAGGAAGGAAGTGCTTTTTTTTTTCCTTATGTAATAATCACCAATGTACTATAAACACCAAAACTTCTCCTGTAAATGCTCTGTGATCATCTGTAGTCCCGTTCCTCAGGCTCAAACTTGCCCAAAGAGGTGCAGACAACTGACAGTCCAACATTAGAAAAAGAAATGTTCAGTAATTGTGCTTCATGTTCTCTGACATTTATTTTCTGCTCTTTGAGCAAAAGGAAATTAATATTGTTTCATGTTCATGCAGCTCCGTTTCTTCCCTAATCCTAGAAACCTGATTAACCTACCTCACCTGGACCCTCAGCTTTCTCTGTACTTGTACATTCATGCTACTGGGTGCTGTTCTGGAAAGAAAGATATTGATCTTAAACCTAACATGATCAGTTCTGATAAAAAATAAAATGTGGTGCTTATTTGTGAAGAATCTCAACTCTCCTTGCAGTAGAATATCTGTAACTGTCTCTCCATCCCACAGTCTACCTCTTCGGTTGAAGCCAGGCTTATCCTCTGCCTCTCACCGTTGCCTCGCTCCTCTCCTCTCTGTCTGTCTTTTTTTTTTAATTTCTCATGAGCAGCTACGTGCTGTCAGCTTGTCTGCCTGCATATTTCTTGTACATAGATTTTTTTTTTTTTAATTCTGTACTGTGTGATGACTAATCTGCCTCACATCTGCCTCTCCTCCTGTAAATGTGCCCACGCTAATCTTTTTTTGGACCTACAGCAACTGTCTGTACTCTTAGAAGTCATGACTGCTTACAAACATCAACCGTTGTGCTTTTTACCCCTAAATTAGACGTTACAGTGAGACGCTGTCGTAAATATGTCATAAACTCGATAAAGACGATCTCGCTCAGCTGTTTGACATCTTTTCTTGTTCACTTACGTTAACAGTAATCTCCCACAGTGAGACACGAGGAAGATTTCTGATGTCCTCCTGTGATACAGCTTCAAAGTGAACTACATTAGCTTGAAAACACCATGGATTTTTCATGATGCTTAAAAAAAATGTGTAAGAATTTTGTGAATTTTGAAACTTGAGCTGTCTTTGCCTTTTAATTTATTTGCAGTTTGGAACTGTAACGATGTCTTTTACATGCAGTCTAATAAACTTTTTTTTTTTTAAATAGACTTCACTTGTAGTTACTCTCTTAATAGTAGACTTGCATATACATTGTTGTTACCCAAGCGAACTAAAATATCTGGAGATAAGTTGATGCCACCAGAATAAACTACACTTTAGACAAAAAGTAAGAAGGAAATATTACAGAAAATATGGTGAATACAGCCCCTTTACTGAGCGTTTGCAGCCCCTCAGTTAATTTGACTGTTAAAACAAGTGAGTGGAGCTGCTGTGCCTCAGATATTAGATATTAGGGATATCTGCTCTCGGTGACATCCTACAGAGCTAAGAGTCGAAAAAAATTGATTCTGAGGTTTTGGCTCTCAGGCACCTCATTATCTTAATGGTTTTTCCAGCTTTAACACAAGCATGTACCATTTGAAAAGTGTATATGACAGAAAATGAGGAGCATCATAACAGATCCCCGTCATGTTTATTTCCCCAAACAAAGAATTTAGTTTGTAAGAACCTGATCTGCTTATTTCATACCTTCCTCAACTGGAATATCAGCAGAATGTGAAATTAAAGTGTCAACATAAATGTGTACTTTCCTAAAAAATGAAAAACCCTGGTCAAGACCAGATTCCTGATCGTTCTCGTTTCCGGCGGACGATGGCGGCCACATCTTGTTTGAGTGTAGAGACGCTCTGTTCCAGCTGCTCCGAGAAGACTCTCAGCAAACGACTCTGCTCATCCACAAACAGTCTGAGCCCCAGCAGGTCTGACTCCTCCTGGAAAGCACGCACATTAACATCCTGCATGATGCGCAAACAGGAATGTTTTACCCATGGGCAGGATTCAAGCTGTTCAAGTGTAATTCATCAAAAGATTTTGTAAATTGCTATAACATCAGCTCCCATTCTCTGAACCATATTCCTTACGTTTAAAGTCAATAATTCTTTTAAGATTTTAAGCATGTCCTCACTGTAGTAACACTAACTCACGCTAAGACAGAAGATAACACGTGAATACGTACGCTGGGCCTGTGTCTGCGCAGGCGCTGCAGCTGACCTCTTACTGAAGTCATACTGTGATAGAAAACCTTCAGAGCGCGGGCAAACTCTGCATCACAGCTGGGACGCACCGAGCGACTACGCGCAGCCTCGCCACCTAAAACCAGAAGAGAGAAATGTGTGTGTGTGTTTCTGAAAGAGCAAGTCAAAAGCTTCCAACGTGATATGCGTGGTAATTTTTTCAGTTCTTTGGAATAGAAACACAAACTCGTGTATGTTTTAGTTACCATTTCTGGCTGTGTTGAGTTGTTCCCTCAGACTGTGATTCTCTTTCCTCAGTGATTCATTAACACTCTTTAATTCATCTAAGTCCTGCTGAAGAGCTCTTACTGAACAACTGAGGTCTGAGGAGTCCACAGGCTGCGATAAAACACACACACACTGAATAAATAAGACAATAAATAACTCATGTCAAAGTAAACAATTACTCCTAAACGTCTAACTCACTGTGTTTTCTGTTGGACTCGATTCATCGATGATGAAGATGCTATCTGTAGTCATCCGCACACCTTCCAGTGAACACTTCAAATGAGTGCAGCCCTCTGGGATAGAAAACAAGCACTGAGCAGCAATTTTGAAAGAAACTTTCTATTTCAGCTGTGGCTTTTCTTAAATCTGCATGAGAAATTAAATAATGTGATGTATAATGTACACACGATGACATTAAAATCCAGTTTAAATGTTTAAATCCCAGTCGGTTCGTTAAAAAATATTAAGCATCTCTTGTTGTTGTAATAGCTATCACTGAGTTTACTTACCTCAGGCAAAATACCGTAAAAAAATGTTCATCCTCACCTTGAAGGCCCCAGAGCTCCAGCACCACAGCGCTGCTCTGCAGGTAGTCTAGCAGACGCTGGGAGGTGTGGAGGGAGGCAAAGTGGACTCTGTGATCCAGCAAAGGATTCACGTTGTGCCAAACAGCTGGAGTGTACAGAGGCTGGCTGCAGTCAAATAACCTGAAACTAACAGAGTAGGGAGATTAAGTAATGTCGGAGAGAAGAAAGCATCTCACCACTCTCTTCTTTAGAAGACGACATGACAGGAGACTTCACGCTTGAGTCCACAGTACCTTTTCAAAAGCTAAAATTATTAACAGCTTCCTCTATGTGCCAATAAATATGTACCAGGTCTTCATCTCCAAGTTCAATAGGATTTAATGCAGTGTACTCTACACTGAGCCACATGTGCCTTACCCAATTTGAACCCCTCGATTGCGGGCCTCTCTGATCCAGCGTAAGCCACAACACTGATCCAGGACCAGCTGGAAGTCTAGTCGTCTACCCAGTATCTCTGATGGGTCAATCAGGATGTCATCCTCACCCAGAGGGCTGGAAAGTGCAAACGTCTAGTTACTGATATACCTGTGCCCTGAAGGTCTGTGTGTCTGTGCATGTGTGACATACAGTCCAGTTGAAGAGCAGGGGACCAGCTGTATTTGTAGAATGCCTTCCTCTGTGCCCTCTGACCCCAACACCTGCAGACCGGGATCATCACCCACTGACTTTATTTAACTGTCATCTGAAAATACTTTTAGATGAAGGTGCCAGTGTGTATGCAGTATATCAGTTTGTACCTCTAGCTGCTCTTCCAGAGGAATGCGGAAGGCCAACGATTGGAGCCAAAGGTGGGCAGTGCCCAGGAGAAGAGGCTCAATTGGATCCCAGAATGGGTCTTTATCTCTGGGTAATGTTACTGTTGACAGCCCGGCTACTTCCTAAAAAATAAAAGTCTTAAAAATAGAGTTACTGGTCCGGAAACGTTTATGCTTTAGGAAGTGCTGACCATCCTAACAATATGTGATATCAATATAGCTTGAGATATATATATATATATATATATATATATATATATATATATATATGCAGATGCTTAATTTAGCTTAATCATCTGCAGAGATGTAAAGGTAAATACAAGCCAACAAACATCAGCATTGTTCTTTCAGCTAGCATACATTGTCTCCGCTCTGCTCTGCCAAATGCTGCTGGTAAACCTCTTCCATCAGAAACTTGCGGTTAATAAACTTGGCTTTGGACCACATCCAGACCTGCAGAGTCCATGCAAAGATTGTAATCTTTCAAAGTGACGCTCCAGTTTACACAAGTGACAAAACACCCCGTACAGGGACAGACCAACCTGCTTGGTTCCTTTGGAGGTGACTCTGACAACGATGTCTTTCTCTAGATCGTGGCCTTTTGAATCTGACAGTGCCAGATTTTTTATCTCCAGCTTGAACGCCACACCCTGCAAACACAATGCAACACATGGCCAGAATCTGATGACGCACAGGAAACCAAAGATATTTGCTTTCTAGGAACACGTTAACTGCAGAATTTTTCACCCTGAGGCCGTTCGTTACCTTGCTCAATTCCTGGCTCATCTGGTTGGCCTCAGCCACCATGGGCATCAATTTGATGTAATCATAGAAGACAGCTAGCAGACTGGGGTCTGTCTGACTCAATCCAGCACTGGACTCACCTAAACACATGCAGATGAATAATATAATGAGTTCAGTGAGTTTCCTTCAAAAAATAAGAGCCCTTCATGTGGAGTTAATCACGCTCCCGCTCACCCAGGTGGATGCCCTCAGCTACAGCCAGTTCAGACTGGAAGTAATCGTAATCATAGCGACTCCAGTCATCCCCGCATCTCTCTGATGGATAACCAATAAACAGGTAGGTACAGTTGGAACCCAGAATGAGACGATCCTGATAAAAAAAATATATATATATCAAACAGCATGTCACACAACCACATCATATAATTGAGGTTTGAGTCAATACCCACCAGGTGCTGCAGCTCTGTTGTCTGGGAAACAGGATTGCCATTTACAATAACCTTTGTTCCTGCCATCGGGGTCAGCGTTACCCTGCGCTGTTCATTCCTGAACACAGCATGACGTTCCTGGATCCTAACGCACATAAAAACAAAAAAGGGGACTCATCCGACTCCTTCCCAGCTCCGTATATTTTTAGTATTGGACTCTGCTGCAGTAGGTTTGCATGATTCACACATCAAGATAATCCTTAGTTATGTTATTACTGGATCTCCTCTCATTTTATGGATACCCACCCTTTAACAGCTTTTGATTGGCTGCCCCTCACAAACAATTTTATGTAAGACAGAAAACTGATGTAAAGAATATTTAGACCCCATCAGTGTATATGCATACAGAAGAAAGACAACTTTCTTATTCTTTGCAATGATGGCAAACTCACCCTAGACCCTTGATACAAATGGACCGTGGGGAGGAGTCACACAGTCCGATGTCCCATTCCCCTGAAGATAAAAAGATAATCATTTCACCAAACATGTTAAAATCAGCAGAACATGTTTGTTACATTAAGCTGTTTAAGCTATTTAACTATCTGGTATTGTCCACCTTTAGTAGCTTCCTCTATCAGGGAGAGAACCATACACCTCGTGGTACAGAGACAGAGAGATTCAGATGAACTAACCCTCCTGGATGAAAAGCTTCACCACCCCCGACAGCTGAGCATCCTCGTTGATGTTCAGGATGTAGGGATGCATCTGCATCATCCTCCTCTCCTGCCAGTGAGGACGAGGGAAACGAGAAACATCCATTTAAAGACACTACATACAAAACCTCCATCAAATGCATTTGCAACCTTTGCTTGTGTGTTTTGGGTGTGCATGTATGCATGCACCTGTGTGATGTTAGCATACTGTTGCTCCCAGTCTTTCAGGGCCTCCTGCACGTGCTGCTCCCATAGAGTCTGAATGGCTCTGATCTGAAGCTCATTGTGGGTCAGCAGCTGACGGAGCTCCTCTGAACACACAAAGATATGAGACGACCTGTCAACAGCTCTTGCCGGCTGAATCCCATTCTGCTGCATTCAAACACTGATTCTTACTGGTCTCGTCATTCGCCCTGCGTCCCTCCTGGCCCAGACGGCTCAGACGCTGCAACAGTCTGGCGTTCTCTGCCTTTAGTTCTTTAACGAGGCGCTCGGTGGGGCTCTCGTTCACCACTGCACGGTTCTGGATACGCTTTGCCCTGAAGAAGTGGAAAAGGTGGAGGGACAAGAAGTGAGGTGTGGAACGACATAAAGGAGACTATAAAAGTATAAAACTTATATTAAATATGTTACTTATAGAGCAGAAGGGAAATATCCAGAAGACTTTACAGTGCTTATTGTACCTCTCAGCGTAGCGCAGCGTGGAGAGAGACTCCTCATAGCAGATATCAGCAGGGCTCAATGTGGCAATCTTAAAAACAAATATATTCAATTTACTTTAAAAGCATCTTGCAAAGACTCAACCTCGTATCAAATGAGTGTCCGTTACCATAACAGTGCGACTGTTGCCTCCCAGTGCAGACTGCAGCAACTTTGTGAGGGCCGAGTCTCTGTAAGGAATATGGACGACCTTCTTCCCCACCGCAACATCAGCCAGGGAGCTGGAGGAGAGATGAGGGAAGAGTGTCAAAAATACTAAAAACTAAAGTAAATGCAAAGTAAATCAAATCAAACAGCAGGTCACCTGATGACATTGCCCAGGGTGGTGAGGCTCAGGTTGATTGCCGTGCCCTCTTTGAGCCTATCAGCTTCTGACCCCGATGAACGCTGACGCTCACTGCCAGCCAGGTCCACCAGGTTGATGTTGGACTGCTTCGTGATGCTCTCTTTAGAGAAGATCTGACAGGGAGTTACAGTCTCTTATATAAATGTAGATTTATACAACATACGTTTGTTCTTGTATTAATTATGTTAACAAATTTGAAAAGTGTGCGCAGCACCTCTTTACCTGTTTGAGCTGGAGGATAATGAGCATGTGTGAGCGGCTGCTGTTGGCGTTCATGTGGGTGGCAGCAGTGGTTCGAGTCCTCGTCCCCTGCTCCATCAACTGCTCCACCTGCAAACACATTTTTCTGAAAAAAATCATATTTTTTTGTTTTTAGATCAAACAGCAGCATGTCCATTTGCATGCTTCAACATGGCCCAGTGTGGTGGGGCTCTGACTGATGGCCGTATCCTGTTTAACTCTGTTAGTTTCTGTCTCTGATGAATGCTGATGCTCACTGCCAGACGAGTCCAACAGATTCATGCTGGACTGCTTCATGATGCTCTCTTTGAAGAAGATCACAAAGCATTTATTTCCCTAAAGATTCTAATATTAACTGCACATGACTGCCTTAGCCCTTGGCTAGTGCAGTTGTTTGGTTTGTATCCTTTTTCCATTCATCTCTCTACCTGAGCTGCAGTCTCGCAGGGGACTGTGCGGAGACCCTCCACATAGAATCCTCGTTGCTGCTCCTCTCGGACTCTGAGCCCGCCCGGAGTCCGAGACGCCCGAGACAGCAAGTCAACTACCTGGACAGAGAGGGGAGGAAAAGCAAGAGTCAGGAAACATAATGGCATCGTAGCATGTATCATATCCAGAGAAACGAATTTGCTCCAAATACCACCTGCTCATTATAGATTTCCAACATACTGAAAAAGACCTGCAGGGACATAAGGGAAAAAACACATTTTATATCATTTACACACTTAATCATTCGTAGCATTCTGCATTGTCTTGTGTTTTTCTTTCACCTGACATTGTCTGTTCTCCTGGTTTTCTCTGATGGCTTGAAACAACCGGTCGCAGAGTTTAGGAATTAGGCCTTTGTTAGGCCCATAACCCATCATCGAGTAACTCTTCCCCGAGCCGGTCTGACCGTAGGCTAACAATGTGGCATTATAACCCTGCGCATGTAATTTTAGAACATTTATTATTAAGAGTTGATAACATGAGATAGAGAGTATCAAATAAAGACTGAGTGCTACCTGCAGCGCATTTTCCAATATTCCTTCTCCCAAATCTTGGAACACGCTGTCCTGGGAATGGATGATATCTCATGAGATGTAAATTAATTCTTATTAATCTTATAACTCACTTCATATCCATTCAGATTTATTCTGCCCAAACCATCTAGATTTTGTCTTGCACAACACACTCCCAGCTCATTTATGACCTGACCTGGTCAGCGTATCTCCCTCCCGGCTCTTCAGGCACATAGACACCCCTGTGGTCTCTTGTGAAACCGCTGTGGGACCAATAGGCATAATCGAAACAGAAAGACCGTCGGTTCTGGGAATCCCGTGGGTCCTGGATGGTGATGGAGCTTGAAACCATGGAGATGATACAGCGACTGCCCGCATCCCTCTCTCTCTGAGTGAAGGGAGAAAATGAAAGAAGATGAAACGAGAGAGAGAGAGAGACTAAAAAGAGCGGGGAGAGCAAATGGTTTATAAAAGCATTTATTTTAGATTTCAAGGAAAATGTGAGGGTAAGTGGAAGGGAAGGTGGACACAATAACACACAATTTGAATTTTTTGAAACAGTTTTCACCAGACTCAGTACAGTCCTACCGGGGGACAACGGTCAGTGCATATATACAGGGAGTGCAGAATTATTAGGCAAATGAGTATTTTGTCCACATCATCCTCTTCATGCATGTTGTCTTACTCCAAGCTGTATAGGCTCGAAAGCCTACTACCAATTAAGCATATTAGGTGATGTGCATCTCTGTAATGAGAAGGGGTGTGGTCTAATGACATCAACACCCTATATCAGGTGTGCATAAATATTAGGCAACTTCCTTTCCTTTGGCAAAATGGGTCAAAAGAAGGACTTGACAGGCTCAGAAAAGTCAAAAATAGTGAGATATCTTGCAGAGGGATGCAGCAGTCTTAAAATTGCAAAGCTTCTGAAGCGTGATCATCGAACAATCAAGCGTTTCATTCAAAATAGTCAACAGGGTCGCAAGAAGCGTGTGGAAAAACCAAGGCGCAAAATAACTGCCCATGAACTGAGAAAAGTCAAGCGTGCAGCTGCCAAGATGCCACTTGCCACCAGTTTGGCCATATTTCAGAGCTGCAACATCACTGGAGTGCCCAAAAGCACAAGGTGTGCAATACTCAGAGACATGGCCAAGGTAAGAAAGGCTGAAAGACGACCACCACTGAACAAGACACACAAGCTGAAACGTCAAGACTGGGCCAAGAAATATCTCAAGACTGATTTTTCTAAGGTTTTATGGACTGATGAAATGAGAGTGAGTCTTGATGGGCCAGATGGATGGGCCCGTGGCTGGATTGGTAAAGGGCAGAGAGCTCCAGTCCGACTCAGACGCCAGCAAGGTGGAGGTGGAGTACTGGTTTGGGCTGGTATCATCAAAGATGAGCTTGTGGGGCCTTTTCGGGTTGAGGATGGAGTCAAGCTCAACTCCCAGTCCTACTGCCAGTTTCTGGAAGACACCTTCTTCAAGCAGTGGTACAGGAAGAAGTCTGCATCCTTCAAGAAAAACATGATTTTCATGCAGGACAATGCTCCATCACACGCGTCCAAGTACTCCACAGCGTGGCTGGCAAGAAAGGGTATAAAAGAAGAAAAACTAATGACATGGCCTCCTTGTTCACCTGATCTGAACCCCATTGAGAACCTGTGGTCCATCATCAAATGTGAGATTTACAAGGAGGGAAAACAGTACACCTCTCTGAACAGTGTCTGGGAGGCTGTGGTTGCTGCTGCACGCAATGTTGATGGTGAACAGATCAAAACACTGACAGAATCCATGGATGGCAGGCTTTTGAGTGTCCTTGCAAAGAAAGGTGGCTATATTGGTCGCTGATTTGTTTTTGTTTTGTTTTTGAATGTCAGAAATGTATATTTGTGAATGTGGAGATGTTATATTGGTTTCACTGGTAAAAATAAATAACTGAAATGGGTATATATTTGTTTTTTGTTAAGTTGCCTAATAATTATGCACAGTAATAGTCACCTGCACACACAGATATCCCCCTAAAATAGCTAAAACTAAAAACAAACTAAAAACTACTTCCAAAAACATTCAGCTTTGATATTAATGAGTTTTTTGGGTTCATTGAGAACATGGTTGTTGTTCAATAATAAAATTATTCCTCAAAAATACAACTTGCCTAATAATTCTGCACTCCCTGTAGATAAGGAAGAGACATCTTATGAAAACTGATCACTCCTGATCACTGAACTGATCACTTTATTACATTCTCCAAATCCACAGAGCATCTTTTTCTTTTTGATTTCATTTATTAAATTACGCTGCATCTGTCTGCTCAGACTGAAATCACTAGCCCTGTGGATTTAATGTACTATTTACTGTTGTACATGTTAAAAGAAGCAACAGGATTTATCAGGGTATATAAAGTATGCAGTATATCAGTGTGGGTCACACCTTAAGAATGCAATATATGAGTATTTGAAAAGCAGACCGCAGACAAAGGCTTACAAAAGAAAAATAAATAGTGGTTATTATAGAAAACATCAGCACACTGACCTTGTTGAACGGTCGGACTCTGACAGCCACTTTGACACAGTCCTTACTGTGCATGTCTGAGACTTTAGCCCTCATGGTGCAGCAGGCGAGTATCGGCACAGGACACGGGCAGACCGAGTGATCAGCTCCCTCACTCAGGACAACACAATGCTGTGTCGAGTTACACGGTGACATGAGTGCAGTCGGGGCTGTGTGACAGGAAGGCTGCTGTACACTTTAACCTGTTTAACTGAAAACATGGATCAGTTTGCTAAAAGATGGAGGCAATTTTAAGAACGGAAGTGAAAACAGAATGGCATTTAAACAGATCCTTGTCTAATGTTATTGATTACTAAAGCACTTCATACAGCTCTAAAAACAAAAGAGAAGTGCTGAAAATACTACTACACATTTTATGATCTCTGACTACTCACTAAAATAATGATCATGAGAGTTGTTATGGGTAGAAATATGCTCTTTCTTTTTCTTTTTTTTTACCCTCTCCTAGCCTCTCTCAGCAAGATGGACCAGAAGAGAAAAGGCTGGTTTCACTTTCACCTCATCTACACTATAAATTATAAAAGAGACACAAAAGCCCTGGGGGAGTACACAACACACTTAGATGTTTGTATAAAAGCATGTCTAAGCCTTCTGTGAGATCAAATCTCACAGCAACAGCAAGTGCTGGTGTAAAGATGCCAAAACCATCCCTTTTTTGTTGGGGTGTTGTGGTGGTGAGGGTGTAAAGCTCGACTGACTTCCCACCTCTGAGGGACCACAGGATGTCGCCGGTGTTATTTATGTTTTTATTTTTTTGCTTTCAGGTCCTGTCAGTGGCTGACAGCAGTGTAAACTGACATAAACAGGATTTCTGTTTGTGGTTCTTTCATTCATGCATTCAAAGACACTTTTCGCAAATTGTCTTTCAAAAAAAATTAAATCCAAAATGAGCTGAAGCTACCCTTCTGTTACTTTATCCAAAATGTATATGTGTGTGTTACACTGATACAGACTGAAACTGAAGGGCTGTATCGTAGTGTGTAATACCCATTTCTGCCACAAGATGGTGGAGCAAGCCAGGCAAGACATTTAAAACATGTAAAAATTTTGGGTTGCGGAAGAAAATGTTGATAGGTCTGAAAATCAGTATCAAAACCTAAAAGCACAGTAATGCTACAGTCACACCCAGGAAGACTGTGGTTGGACACTGTGGCGCGACCACGTGCAACCAACATATGAACTTTTCGGCTTTGAAATGGTTGATTTGAAAATGGGGGCCAGGTTAGCAACAGCTTCCGGTCATTTGCTGTGTTCAAAGTGATTTTAGTGCAACCAAACAGAAATCAAAGTACGCCTACTATCAGTTTACAAATGCACGGTGTGAGGCTGGTAAATCTGAGAAGTCAGATCAAATTTGAAAAGGAAAATATGACACCCACACACACACCGATATTTACATTAACGGCTTACATTCAGAAATCAGCCAGAACCTCGTAGACCAAAACAGAAATGGAAAAATTCCTCCATAAACAGTGTGGTAGTTGTTCCAGGATGGTGATTTAACTGCAACATTACAAAGATACTTGGCAACCATCTTATAACCAAACCAGAATACAACAAATTGAGTCAAATCCTCCGTTTGAAGAGACCTGTTGCAGACAAGTTGCTCTGACTGATTGCAACATGCATTTACACATTAGACAGCAGTCATTTGCAAACCCTTCCCAACCTGTCTGAGAACCTGGCTGGCTGCAGTGCACCTTGCAACTAAAAATGGTTCCCAGTGGTTGCAGGTGTTGCATTCCAATCAAGAGAATCAAAGAGGAACCACCGATTTTTCCTGGTCACAAGGAGGCTGACATTCAATTTTTACTCTCTGTCACTGAGCTGCAACATATCTAAAAAAACACCTCTCTGGTAATTCCAAATAGTACCTTTATGTTGGTGAATTGCGCTGAATTGAAAGACGCAACACAAACATTCAAGCTTTGCCATATTTATCAAAGAGCAGTCATCAAAAATAAGACATTCTACGTACATTCATCAGAAAATAGCCTATGTGTCAGATGTTGATTACGATGAATTTAATCAAACCTATTAACATGTCCCAAATCAAGTTTTACATAAGCAAACCATTGTGCAAGTTCGTTTTGTTTTTTAGACAATATACAACACCCCCATAACATTTAACAGTCCAAACGTGCTAACAGTGCTGTCTTTCACAGAATATCTCTTAAATCAAGTTTAATTTAAGACTAGGGCATAGGCAGTATGATTAGATGACCAAATGCATTCAAGAGACAACATAACTGTTTATTATTTATTTATTTATTAACTTTATTTGGAACATAGCAAAAAAAAAGAAAAGACTATATACAAATTTAGCAGTAGAAATGTATCTCCACTGGGTTGGTTGCTTTTCTTCTTAAATAGAAAAAACAGCAGGCCTTGAACTTTTAAAAGTAAAACAACAACAAATTTTAAAAGAATGTAAATAAAACCTCTTTAAATCAGAGGCAAGTTCGTTTCAGTCTCTGGTTGTATTAATGGGAGCCTTTAAAAATCCACAACGATTGCTTTCCCTTGAGTCCTTCTGTGTCGAGAGAATCAGGCCGAGGGCTGCAGCAGAACATCTAGCACAAAATGGCCACAGACGTAAAAGCAAATGAAATAAATTTAGTCAGAGAAGTACATGTAAACTCCAAAAATATAGTCTCTCACACGCTTCTAACCACCAACGTGCTTTGTCCCAAAAATAGATTTTTCTGCCTGCATTGCTTTTTTGATTTCCTCCTAACAGGGAAGTCAATCTTGAATCTGCAGCGCTGTGAGGCTTTTGAGGAAATGCGACCATCTCGAGTTCAGGCATACATTTTTATTTGACAGCTCACAGCTGAGGTGGTTGAAATGTCCATGCGGCCGTCTGAGGTTCACTGGTTAAAAACAGCCGCAAACCTTCCTACAGTTTCTTCCTCCGCGTGACAGGTTTTGTAAAAACTGTGTCCAAGACACGTTTACGTCGAAGGTTCCTGCTGGTGGTCGGCTCCTCTCCCTCTTTAATCCTCCTCAGCGCTCGTGGCATCGAATCGACTGGACTGGGCAGAGGCGAGATCAGTTCGACTTCTGCAATGGGAAGCGGCGCTGCGACAGCTTTGGATCTGGGGGGATGGAAATGTCTGTTAAAATAAAACCTGTCAATATGATGTATAATCCCCTTTAATGCCAACCATATATAGATGTTAAAAAAAAATATACACAGATACAACTGACATACGCATGAATATAAATTAAATAATTTACAATAACAATAATAATAATAATAATAATAATAATAATAATTTATTTTCCTTCTTGATGACCTGTGTACGCAAGTGTTTTTACTTGTTTTGCTAACTCTGTCATTAACACCACCACAGTACAGACGTGTAACAGGAAACCTCAGCCTCAGCCTATTTACTATTTATGAACATTACTTTGTATATATGCAGTATTTCCTGCATCTATCTAGATCTATCTCTCTATATCTATAGCCATCTCTCTATATATATCTTGCTATCTCTCTGTATCTATCTATGATAGATATCTAGATATATCCATCTATATCTATCTATAGTTTCTTTTCATTTTAGGACGCTGTATTTTTACCCGTGTTTCAGTGTAGGATGTAGTTTCTTACTTGGCAGTTCGCTTGTTTGTTTTTCTGCTTTTAGTAGTGCCTGCGTCTTTCTCGACTTCTACATTATCTTCTGAAGACATTTCATCCTGGAAAAAAGAAAAATGGCATCTTCAAAAGATCTTTCATTTCATTCATCATTACTTCTGGTACAACCCTTAGTTATCTAGCTTCTGTAGAGCAGTGGATTAAACTCTTGTGTGTGCTGCGTCCAACGTCCTGGTTCAAAGGCTCATAACTGATAGAATAACTATGACGGGACAGATATATAAAACCAAAATAAACAAACGCAAAGAGGGAAAAAAAGAGATTCGTTATCTTTAGGATAGAAAAACAAATCAAGTGTGAACAAAGTTGAAGTTCCTACCTGCACTTTGACTCTGCTGCGAGTGACAGGTGTCTCACGTTGTTCAGAGGAACCTGCTCTTTGGGCTGACAGACACAACACAGGGTTACAACCATTCACAGATAAATAAATAAATATGAAGAAACTGATGCTCGGCTCACCTCTTGTTCGTCTTCGTGAGGGGGAATAGATGAATGAATTCTCGCCTGGACTGGATTCATCATCCTCAGGTTGTGGGACCAGCCCGTCTTTCCCCGGGGAGTGAACCTGCTCCACTGATGACTTTTTACTCCTCTTGCTCGTTCTCAGCGCCTTCTTAACCATGGCATCATCTGTTTAGGAGGTTACACTTTTAGATCAGTACATTTTGAATTCTGCATGCACGTCATACAAATTAAACCAGCATGTAGTAGAAAAAATTCAGTCCCTTTGTAATCTTCACTAATTTGAACTTGTTGGCATGTACAGCTTCTCCCACACAGTCATATTTTAAGTTAAATTCATACCTTCCTGCTTCTCTTCCTCATCTTTAAGTCTCTTGATAAGGGCATCAGCAACAGGAGTCTTAGAGTCCACTTCCAACGGTGAGTCCAAAAGCGGAAGGTCTTCCTCAGGGTGGTCCCAAAGTTTGCTTCTAGTGGGGCGACGGGAGTTGGTTCGACTTGCATTTCTGGGCGGTTCGGGCTCGTGTAAATCTCCGGTCTCTGTTACGTTTTCAGAAGTCGTCTCTCCTTGTGTCTTTTCTGGACTCTTAGAAAGCGACACAGGAACCAGTTTGATCTGGAAATGTTAAATGTAAAAAATGAACGATGGATGGATTGGGATTGCAACATGTAATATGAAAAAAAATATATAAAAAGGCATGCATGATAACTAGAGGTGAAAATCAAAAATGAAAATAAAAGCATTTCATGAAATATACTTCAAATATTAAGATCATACATGAGTAGCCTATCTGCAAACAACAGATGACGAACATAATCTGTGCAGTTTTGTAGTCCTGGTGTTAAATAAATATAATCTACAAGGTTCAGCATATCAGTTTTACAGATTATAGATAGCTTTCTGAATTCTTACCTGTGGATATACAGTTAGGCTAATCTGGCTTGAGTGTTGAGTTGTCCGGCCAGGGCTAGGAAGTTGCTCTTTGTCTTCTACTTTCTCCAGCACAGTGGACAAAGTCTCTGATGTTTCTGTCTTTGTCCTTCTGGAGCTCCGTCTTACAGGAGAGGCAAACACCTCATCCTGTTCGTATTCTTCTTTCACGATCTCAAGCGGTGTCGCCACCACTTCAGTGCTACTCGTAATCCTTCGGCTGGACCTCCTCGGAGTCTTTACCTGAGATGCTGTGTGTTTGGATGGGGTTGGAGTCTTTGAGCTTGTTCGTCGACTTGGTTTTATTACGTCAACTTCCTCCTCGTGTTTGACTTCATCATCTGCGGCTGTAGAGACCTCACTGCCACTTTGAGTCCGTTGACTGGTCCTTGCTGCAGCCACCCTCTGCGAACGTCTGGATGGAGACGATGCCTTGGAGGTTGACGCAACTGAAGTATTGTTATCCATGACCTTAACCTCTTCGTCCTCTTCTTTCGGAAGCTCTGGCTGTGTTTTGCGGGTACTTCTTCGAGGTGTGCTGGCTGGGACTTTGGTTTCTTTGGCCTGTTTACCTTTCCTAGGTGTACGACTCGGTGACGTAGGGACCAGAATGCTTGTTTTTGTGTCCTCCATTTTCCTGTCGTCCTCTGGCTCATTTGCTTCCTCTGACAGAGGAGAGATAAAAGTTACCATCCTCCCCCTCGTCATCCTCCGTGTTGGAGTGGAAGGAGTCTTCTTCCTCTGAGAGGTAGTAGGCTCTTCTACAGGCTCTTCATCCAGCTCACTGTTTAAGCTCAAAGCCTGCTTTACAGGTTTCTCTTCAACACTTTCATCCGTTCTCGTACTTCCCTCACCCATCTGTTGTGTTTCCTTCTCTGTTTTAATTTCTTCATCTTTTTCCTCATCTGCCTCCATTGAGGATTTGCGGTCCTGCAGCTCCTCTTCTTCCATGACAGGCTCTGTTTCTGCACTAGGGCCATTCTCCTCAGGCTCTTCCCGCTCCTCAGCAGGATTGTGTTTGACCTTTGCTTCCACTGCTACATCAGCAGCTTCAATCTGTGCCAGAAATTCAACAGCTGCAAGACATTCTTCGACTGGAGCTGGGACAGAGACTGAAACGGCAGCAGACTCATGGTCTTCAGTCAACATTACCAACTCTGCAGCCTTCTGCTTTTTAGCATCATCTGACTCTTGGTTTGCTTCAGTAGATTCAGTTTGAAAGTCAGCTTGGAGTTGAACAATTTCTGTGCCATCTATATAGTTCCCATCAACCGTTTCAATCTCTTCTCTTGTATCTTCTTGTGAGGCTTCTTCAGACTGGGGGGTATCCTGGTCCTCTGTGCTCAAAAGAATAACCTCAGGTTTGGCCAAAATTTCATTAGCATCCATAACCTGATACTGAGTCGAAGGGTCACACAATTGCAAATTATTCTCCATAGGCAGTATGCCTGTCCCTTTATCAACATCCTCATCTACATCCAACATCAAGGAGAAACTGCCGTGACTTTCATCTGCCACAACAGTTGGCCGAAGCTCAGGAAGATCCATCTGAGCTCCATCAACCAGGCCGTGCTGTCCCTCCACGAGCTCCACAGGTACCAAAAGGGTGGTAGAAGGTTTGAGCTCCATGTATGACGATCCTTGCTCTACTGCTTCGTCTGGATCCATCATTCCATCATCTGCCCCAAGTCTCACCATAACCACATCGCCCTCTATGTCCTCATCTACCATCTATAAATAAGCAAACACAGAAAGTGAGTTTTCATGGATGATTTCAAGTACAAAATTAAAAAACAAACAAGACATATTCAAACATTTTGTTCTGTCTGGCCAAAATGTAAAAATCCTCAAATGTAAAGTAGCAAATGTGTATAAATATCTAGACATGACTACATTTTTAAAATAATCAAATGAATTTCCACTTTCTCAGATTGTATACTATCTACTGCTTCACACGCAAAATCCTTCAGGCCTACATTTGTTACCTTCATCTCTGCACCCGGGGTGATCAGAGAGAACACAGCAGCCTCCTGCTCCGCTTGTGTTTGCAAGAAGTGTGCGTGGCTCTGCTGTACAAAGGATGGACTGGGTTGGAGGGATGGCAGCTTCTCAGTACCCGGGACCTCCTCAATGATCTCCACCTCACTACCAGAATCTTCTTCTTCCTCTTCCTCCTCCTCCTCATCTTCTTGGTCTGACACTTCCTCCTCATCTTCATCCTCCTCGTCTTCAGACCCAGAGCTAGAAAGGTCTTCGCTGTCGTTGACGCTCACAACAGCTATGAGATATTAAACAGAAGCAGAGAAGAAATTTGTAAAACAGCAATGTAATATTAATAGCACCACTGTTGATGTAAAATGCGTGTACAGTTTTCCTCACAGTGGGAATCGGTGCCAGTTGGCTCTGAGGAGGTTACAGAAGCAGCAGACTTTTGGGTGGTAAACATCGGGGGAGCTTCAGCATCGGCCTGCGTCTCCTCTTCCTCTTTACCTAAAGGCTCACTGAGAGAGAGTGAGAACAACAGCCATTTTTAACTTCTTGAAAACAACAAGACAGAGTTACATAACATCCCACTGTGAAACAAACTCATGCTAGCAGTACAGCGACTGGTAAATAGATTGTGATAGTTCTTGTTCCTTTAGAGCAGTCAAGATTTAATTCTCAAAACCTGGATAAACTACGGCTTTGGTCCTGGAACCAAAACAACAACTCAGTACTTAAGCAAATAAAACAAGTTATGTTCCTAAAAATATTTCCTCCTCCTCTGGTAAAAAACACAGAACTGAATGTTTGAACCAACAACTAAAAATCTAGTATGATCGGTTTTACAGTTAATCTTTATTGTATCGTATCCTTACGGGTTATGTACGGAGGGGTTTAAGGGCCACATCAAGAAAAAAATATATCATTGATCATTTTGAGAATAAAGTTGAAATATGCAAACTGCCATGTTTGCTACAACCGCTACAAAATTGTTTGTTTAGAGCATTTAGTGAAACAAATTGATCAGCCGTCTTGTGATACAACATACATCCTCTTTATTGCACGAGGGTGTAACCGTCGCTAACCTCACACCTGTCCACTACGAATCCACTCTTTCAAGTTTGTGTTTTTTCGTCTGCACCATCTTTTCAGGGTCCTTATACCGATCACCACACTGTGTTAATGTGCTAAGAGAGACATCATTTCCTTCCTTGTCACTAAAACCGATTCTGAAGTACGATTTCACTAACTCAGAGCCTATAGCAATTTTAATTACAATCTCAGAATTTTGACTTTATTCTCAAAATGATCGATATTCATTTTCTTAATGTGACCCTAATTACTCCTTCGTAACTATGAGTAAAAACGACTCTCTTGTTTCTGGCGTTTACCTGTTGAAGGAAGGCTGGTTCTCTGATGTATTGTGGATTGCTGAGCGGGTGAGTGGAGGAGACAGATCGCTACCAAACAGATGCCTCTGAACAAACTCTGTCAGATCTGATGGAAGGAAAAACAGCAACTTTATTAAACTTAAAAAAAAAACAACAACACAAAAACACAGTAATCACCATCATTACCATGTAGTTGCCCAAGAAAAAAAATCATTATTCAATATAATAAAAATCTGGAATCTTAAGTACTTTAATTTGAAAACATTTGGTTGAAACCAAGAGATCATAGTAATTAGTATGTCTAACAAGTTTTAGAAGACTTTCTTCACAGCTTTTACCACCTCGAGTATCATGAATCCTTACAGTCTAATCAAAGGTGGTAAAATCGTTTAACTTCATCAGTTACAATATAGATTAATAAGTTGAAAGGTGGACCTGTTGATTGTTCCAGATCTGCCTCTTCACTTGTCGTTTCAGTTACTCCAGGAGGTTCAGCATGCTCGCTGAACTCTGTGGCCTCTGATTGGACATCCTGGCCCTCGTCTTTAACTGGGAGATCTTGAGATTCAGCCTCAGTGCTAGAGTCTGCGCTCTCAGTTCCCTGGTTACCATCTAGTAGAATACATGTCTTGTCAAGCAATGTTGAGAGAGAAGTATTGCCAAACGTATTTTCACAATCATGAGCACAGCAAACGATTTTGGATTTCGGCGCTCCAACCATCAGCTCTGAAAAAGCAAACTATAAAAATAAATAATAATAAATTACCTTGAAGATGAGTAGATGTCTCATTTTGGTCATCGATGGCAGCGTCTTGCTTGGTGCTTGACTCAACGTCCTGATCATCTTCTTTTTTAGACTGAATTCCTTCCTCAGTTTTAGCCTCCTGGTCAAGATCAACTTCCATCACATCCTCTGGTGTATTTTCCTCAGTCACATCATCTTCTTCCTTTTCTGAATCCTCTGATGTCAGAGGAAGGGTTTGCTCAGTTGCTGGTGAGGCCATTACCTCGGCTGTTGCCACGGGTTCTTTTTCAGCCAAAAATTTAACATTCACAGTCACTACATCATCGTCATCATTTTTCTCTGTACTGACATGTCCATCCTTTTCTTCATTGTCTATTGAAAGAGGAGCATCAAAATACTCTAGAGTGGTGTCTGTTGACCTAACAGATGTCGTGCTGGTGTCAAGGTTAAAGCTAAGATGTGTTTGTGTTGCATCCGATTGTTTTTCTTCTGCAGTGCCTTCATTAGTGGAGGATAACTCGCTCTCGGAGCGTTTCAGCTGTGGAGAGAGAATTCCACCTTCTGGAGGCGAGAATTTTACACGTGGTTGTTCCCCTTCCTCATCTCCATCTTCTTCCTCTTCAGCAGGCTGTAATGACCAGGTCTTACGCGTAGCCTTGGACAGTGCTGAGCTTCTGGTCAGCCGACTAATCTCACTGTCTGCTGCCATCTACAGAAAAAAACAGATGATTGGAAGACGCAGTTTATTTGTTAGACCGTCATAATCCATAATTAGCTTTTTTCTTGTTTAAGATAATACAGGTGGCTCCCCTTTTAACATATTCTGCCAAAATTAGCTGCAACCTCACAAATGAAAAACAGAGTGGAGGCGGGTTCTGTGTGTTCCACGTGTGCTTTTTTTCTTACCCCATTAGTCCATCGGATGGCCTTCTCAACTTCCGGGGATTCTGACTCTTCAATAAAGGTGATACGGTTCTCTTTGCTGCGGATAGGAGGTGTAATGGAGCGACCTGGTGAAGCAGAAGGCGTGGCAACGGGTGTGGGCCTCAGGCTGCTGCGCAGGATGGACTGGGGAGTGAAGGCTGAGAAGACTGGGCCAGAAGCAGCCAGGGCCCGGGCCCGCTGACGGGGAAAACACATGAAAAGTGTGAGTAACAAAATACTGAAGGTACTCCACAGTATTATCATAAACTATTAAACATCACGAAAAGCATAGAAAATATGAATACCAGATTACGTCACAACAATTAATTCTACATTCATCTACTGACCTTGACAACCTGAGGTGTTTGCAGCAAACAGAGTTCAGGTGCTTTGCTAACACTCTTGGGTGAAACCCAGGCACTGGGAGGTCTGGGAGGGCTGAGAAGAGGCCGAGGTGTTTGACAGGAAGGATGAACCACCAAATCAATCAGCCTGGGCAAGAATGAAGGAGGAGGAGGAACACAAACATGAATTTAAGATACTGTCTTACCAACACTTAACATTCAGTACTATAAACAGATATTTTAATATGTATACAACATATTATAATATTAACATCTTTATAAAATAAGAAATGAAAAAATAAATTAGAAAGTCAGCTTTGTGCCAGATGGACAAACACGTCAAGTTGATATCGATGATTCCCCTTCACGATTGGTAAAATGTACGATGTAAGATGTACCTTGACTTTCGTTTGGAGGTCATGGTGATCGGAGTTCCAAGGAATGGTTCAGGAAGGCCAACGGAGGATGGCTTAGAGCTAGAGCTAGGAACCTCAGCTGCCCTGGGGCTGGATAATATGACCAGGCAACAATTTGCAATAAGTAAATTAAATAAATCAAAATGCAAAAGAAAAAATTGAGAAGTTAATTTCAAGATGCAATTTTGGTATTTTATGTTCACCTGTTGGCAGGAGAGCACTGTGGTGAAGCTCCTTTGCCTAACCACACTTCTTCAATCTTGGTCAAGACATTGTTGATAAAACCAGCTCTGGACATTATCTTCTCATTAGCAGTGCGCTTGGTGATGGTTGACAGTGGCTGTGGCCGGGACACTGGGACAGAGAAAGAAAAAACATTGTGCATTTGCTGAATAACCCTCTTCAGGATTATTATGATACTCTGTAAATGCTTCAACACACTCCTGTGAAAACAGGTTTCCACTGAGGTGAACTGCTACAAACATGAAGCGTCTCATTACCTTCTCTGTGGATGGTGTTGGGATGTTGGTAGGGCTTGGCTCTCTCCATTGCCAGTTTCCTCTGAACTCTCGGCAAAACTTTGCCATACAGGTCCAGGATGGTGTTCCTGGTGTTGGATCGCTCTTTAAGCTTTGGGTCTCGTTCGTTCTATGATTAAAAAACAAAAGCACAAACAAGAGAACATAGTTATAAAAAGCTTATTTCTATATAAACCATTAGAATTTCTACCATTTCCGTTTTATTAGCCTCTATATGTCAAACATACCACTAAGTTCATTCTCAGGGTGTGGTTGAGCTGCAGAGCAGGAATGTAGTTTGCTTGCTGAAGGTAGTGAACCATCAGTAGTTCTCTGTTCTGGAGACCGCCTGTCCCCTGGAGAAACTTCTCCAAACATTCCTAAAACACAAACCAATAACCAGGGATTTAAGCAATAATTTTATAATACAACGGTGAAACAATTACAATGTAATAAAAATAAATAAATAAGAAAACAAATCAGAAATCTCACAACCAATTTTTTATCAGTGCTTTCACCATTTCTCTACCTGTTCATTGAGGCCCAGGGGCAGCTTGAGGAGCTCCTTGATGAGGCCCAACTCCTGGCAGCTTTCATACAGGAAACCGAGCAGCTCAGTCATGTTGAGGCGATTAGAGTGCTGCCGGAGGAGGTACCATGCTTCTATGAGACACCTGGAGGGAGGGCAAACAGGTTGGTTAATGAAGATCACGCAGCTGCTGTATACTTGTAAAGAGATTAAATGAATAAATAAATACTTTAATGCATTAAACGTACCTGTTGTGCAACAGCACAGACAGGCAAAGCTTGGCCTGTGAAGTGTTGGAAACTGCAGGTTTTGTGACATGGAAGTATCGTAGAGCCACTGACTGTTGGCCCTGGCACATCAGCGCTTGCAGAACGCGCTCATGCTGCCACTCAAAGTGAAACTGAGAAGCAGCTGGGTGCAAAAGAAGCTCAAACGAACTCTGATGAGGAAAAAAGAAGAAATGAACATTACACTTACTGAAGGATAAACATCAGAAAAAAATTAATTTGAAAAAACCTGTCATATCATGAGGCCTGATTACACATGCATCTCTCTGAGGTAGTAAAGGCCTTTTCACATAGGACGCAGCATGCAAACCCATTCTTTTCTATTGCTTACGCTGCATAATAACAGTTTCCAATCAATGCTTTTACCTGATGGTCATGATGGTCCAGTAGCCAGAGGCCTTGTACTAGTTTGATGAGTCCAATAGGGATGGCAAAAGCTGTGGGGAAAGACTCCACTGATGCGCCGTCCTTATTGGGGAAGGAGTACATGACATCTAACAAGAGGTAAATCACCTGGAACAACAGGTCAAGGCTCATACAAGCAAAAGGAATCAAGTTAATATAGTGATCACAGCATGTGTACGTTCCCCCAGCTTCTAGATGTGTTGATGAAATATACCATATAAACTACCTGGGATAGCAGGATTATCAACATCAATATAGCCACTGGGAATTATTTTTATAAATCGCTCAAATCCTTAGAAACTATATATATTATTTGTAATGGCTGATCTCAAAATTAACTGGAACATTAGGTCTACATGATGTGTATGTTGTTTGTAAATACATTTTTAGTGCATTGGCACTTTAGGGTCACTGGAATGTATGTCTGTATGTTAATATTTATATCACGCTTACAGCTGACTGACTAAATGACTTAAGTTAATGGACTAAAAATAATCACTAACAATCTAACAGTTGTGTATGTAGTGTTAAAATGCATACATGCTGAAGATATATGATTCTGTAAACAGACAGTACGAGTTGAAGGATACAATCGCATGTTTTGCAGCCTCATCAATGTTGTCCAGCAGATATATGTCAAGCAAGGCCTGCAAATTACACAATTGAGAATCTTTAAAAAAAATTATACAAGCATATTAATTAATAAGTATTGTTTGTTTAAAAATAAAATGAATTAAGTAAAATATAGATTTAAATTCTTACATGCAGCGTAGGTGGTGGGTATTGCCCCGTTCCACCTTCATCCCTTTTCCACAGGTTCGTCAAGCGTTCGCCACACTGGCCAACTAAACCGTCAATCATCAGGCAGTCTGCGCACCACTTGCCCCTGAGAAAACAACACGTGGTAAGCATAATCAAAGGAAAAAAGGAGACAACTCGTAAACCTGGAACGGGCACATCTCAGATGTTTGCGTTTGTTATAAAGGAGGCCTAGATTTTAATGCATGTACACCTGAACTCCTTTTGTTACTCACTTGGCCAACCTGGTCAGCTCCTCCCTGCGTATGGTGTAATAGTTGCTGATGACTGAGTGAGTATAGAAAGGCCTGGAAATCTGAAGAGCATCATCATCTAGTAGAGTAACGAGAAAAAAAATATAAAAGTAAATACAGCAATAATGGAAATTTTTATAGTCATTGGAAAAAATTTAGAACTAAAGTTCAAATAAACAAACTATTAAAGACATGTGGACTAGTTACTCCAAGGACCTAGTCCTCCTTGTTTGCTTAAATAAACCAGGGGTTAGTTATAACTGACATGAATGTTTCTTTGTAAAAAACAAAACAGTCGTTTTTTTAAGTGCTCTTATCTTTATTATATTCACTTATTTAGTGACACATTGTTAATTGGTCTTAAATATGTTTCTCTTGAAAAATATATGCTTTTCCATTTTTACTTCGGGGTTTCATTTGATACATTTTCAGATTACGTATGACAGCATCACTTTACCTGAACCCTCAGGGAGCAAGCCAGTACGACAGAACCAAAGGACCACCTGAGCATACTTGGAGATGAGACTGGACACCATATTCTTGTTCATTAAACCCACCAGACCTGAAACAAGAACATAAATGAATGTCAGTGACAAATGAGCTCATGATCCATGACAATTCACGGTTTATTACAAAGCGTAAAGTATGGAAACAAAGTGTTGTTCATGGTGATGTCGTCACTAGTTGGCTCTATTTCACAAGCTAATGAAAATCAATATCCCATCCATCCATTCTCTTCTTTGGATCAAAAATGCAGGTCACATTCAGGACAAAGTAATGTCACTTCATCAAAACAACAACTGTGTGTCAAAAGGCTTTGACAAATCAATAAAAAGAACTGCAGGCATTTTTTGCAGTCCATTAAATAATGTTGTTGACCACTTTAACGGCAACAGTTATTCTACTCTAGATATGGACCTGTAGTCATGGACAAAGTCAAAGATTCACTAAAATCTGATCAACACTCCAGGAGGAGTAGCAATTCTTGTGGATGGATGGAGACTTTTAAGGTACAGTGCTCATTGGACCTTCGGCCAGATGAGCTAACCAATCAAAATACACAAATGGCTAAACTTCATAAAAGCTTTCTAAACAAATCTAATCAAAGGATATTGCATTACAACTTAAAAGTACCAATAAGCACTATGTGTTGACGTGTCAGTTAAAGCACTTTCAACAACACGACAGCAAAATATAAAAGTTGTACATGCAACTGTGTGGACAGGGCACCTTTTTGTGTGAGCTCCTGAGCTTCACTGAGCAGACAGTGGAAAATGGCACTGAGGTTACTCAGCAGTCTTTGAGTGTGCTGCAGCAGCTGCATGGTCTGAGGGTCTGTGAAGTTAGATGAGCTGTCAAACAGCGGTGAACCTGCAGAGGATCACATAAATGGATCCATTAAAAATACATTTGCAAACAAAAGCACAGGAATGTAAAATAATAGGTATGTATATATATTTTCGTTCATTCACAAATAATGTAAAATTCTGACAAGGAATAGAGCAAACGTATCTAATGAAAGGTGCTGCACAGATGGGTTATGCAAACATATGAAATCAAATCTATTCAAATGTATTAAAGGGAATGGAGAAGATTTATGCACATGTAGTTTTAGTTTATCACTAGTACAGATTGAAGGTTGAGAAGGTTTTTGAAACGTAGTTAAACATCCGGTGTGTAAAAGTAACTTTCTAATTTAATAGAACATGTTAAAAAAATAAAAATAAATCATACAGATGCCATCCAGTTCCTCCTTGGTCTGAACTACTTTGTTCCAGGCCCAATCCAGGATGTAGCGCAGATTCAATGCAGAGCCTGGTTGTTCTGTTGAAGGAGAAGAGAATTTGGAGGAGTTAACATCAATATAGGTGGTTACAATTTGTACAGAGAAGAGTTTAGCAGAGATTTAATAGAACATACAGGTATGCAACATGTAAATGTATCTTTGTGAATTACTATCATGTATGCAGTGAAACTGGGTGACATGAGCAGTTTAAATAAATCTTATTTTTAGTTGTACCTTCTGCAGTCCACTGCTTAATACAACCAGTTATCAGTCCCAATGAACTAGTCTCCACCGCTGTTGACAAGATGGCATCAAGCTGCTCTTCCTGAAGAACAAAGATGAGAATACAAATGAATAAAAAAAAAAAAGAATGAATATTTCACTTATAAATTTTTAAGAAAATCTTCTTTCAAATAATCTATACAAAAAGAGGAAGTAAAAAAGTGGGGTCCACGTGACTCTGACAAGTCTGCATGTACCTGAGACAGGCTGGATGGCTGGGTGTCAGCCAGACGGGATGAAAGTAGGCCGGACATAAGGCAGTGAGAGTAGCTAGTGGAGATGATGTCACTGGAACAAGGAGCAGCTTTCTTCAAAAAACCCAGGGTCTGGTTTTAATGACAAAAATGAAATGATTGTGGGTTTAAGATAAGTTTAAACTTCAATGTATGGCTACATATTTAAGAGAGAGAGAGAGAGAAAGAAAGAGAGAAAACAAACAACACCAACAAAAAAACAATGAGGTGAAACAACAAGAAACTTACCTCTTTCTGATACCCAGAGCATGTTAAGTGCACAATTCCAGAGTTGAGCAAACAAGTAGCATCTGAAATGGAAGAAAGGAAGAAGAGAGAGGGAGAAAAGCAAACCAAACTTAATTATCATATTATAATTCAAAAAGAAGCATTTTAGAGGCTAATACAAGCTTACATTTTTGTATGTTTCCAAGTCAAGGCTGTGGTGCATGTGTTGTGTTAAACCTACCAAAGTTATAAGTGGTGGGGTTAAAGTACTGTTCTGGTGGAGGGCAAGTGAAGGGAAGGCCCCTGCTCAAGCTGCGCTCATGCACCACCACATCTAGGAAGACATGTGGAGACACCATCTGCACCACTGGATCCAGAGACCAAGCAGCAAGGTATGGACACATCTGCAGAGACTCTCCCGTTCTGCCATAAAACAACAAGTACAAAAAGGCATTACATTAATATACTAAACTAAAACATGCATAAAATAAAAAATGAAAACACAACAACAAATGTTTTAAAATCAGTTTCCATTGTACCTTAAAGAGTCTGGCATTTGTGCGTGATACCAGCGGTTGATGTCAAAAACCCCGATGTAGGTTGACAGACTTCCTTGGCCGTAGGCCTTGACTTGCCAGGTAAAGATGGACACACTGGTGTCTGGAGAGGCAACTAGAAAGGGAAAGAACAGAGGATAGAAGGAAAGTGTGGTGTGAAGTGATTGAAGAAAGTAATAAAGACAATAACATTTAGATATGCTGTGTAAAGAAGGGTTCAATGCTTTTAAATACCTTCATTCATGCTGTCGTCCCTGTCAGGATGAGGTCTGAATTTCTCAATAGTCTGGCAACTCAGCAGGCGGGTGTTTGTGGCCTGTGCCCGGAGAGGGAAAGCCGTGCCACTTAAATCCTGACTGTAACGTTCCTCACAGTACTCGAGACCCTGTGTGAGTGTAAGATAAAAAAAAATGTTTTAAAAAAAGGATGTAACAGTCATTAATAGTAAGTAAGAGGAATACACTGTGCATTTGCTGGGATCTGCCCAGTGTAGGATTCACTATTTGAAATTAATATACATTTATTTCTTATATGCAATACAGACCTCATAGAGGATCTTTCCAGAAGTTAAACACTTTCTTTCACTGAAGGCCAACTGAAGCAAGCGCAGGGTGACCACGTCTCCCTCACTGTGTGGGAGTAAAAGGATGCAGAGGAAAATAAGAACTTGAAATAAACACAAACAAACACACGCACACACACAGTCTGGCTGGAAGCAGTTCTTGAAAATACTTGTTTGGAAACTAAACCAGAATTAAAGGCAAAACTTACAGATCCTGCGAAGACTGGACCGCCCAGAGGTAGCAGCAGTTCCTGGGGTCGTTCTCTGGCTCCTGGAAAGTGAAGGCATATACAGGCACCCTGCCACCCTCCAACTGTGAGTGGTATCTGCAATAAACAGTGGAAGAAAGGGAAAAAATATAGAGAGCTGCTATACATGCTATTCTTACTGTTTTGACTCTAGTGGGAACTACAATTTGCAAAATAAACACTAAGGTGTATTCAATAAGAACTCAAATTGGTGTTTCTCATCATGAGATAAGTGTTTCCTCAGGTCACAGATCAAAACAGCAAAGGGACACCGTCACACATAACTCTATATATAACCACTACTGCTGAGGATTACAAGTTTAAGCCACTTTCACATTGGTTTCAGGAGCCTGAAACTATGTCCATCTTTTACACAAAGTCTACAGATGGAAGTCGGCAGAAACACAAGCACTCACTCCTTCTTTAAAGTCTTCATGTTCCACAGCTGTAAGTATCCATCAGAAAATCCTACTGCCAGGTGGTTGGTCCTGGAGATGTACTGCAGAGCTGTGGCTCCAACTCCACTGGGTCCATTCAACTGGAGACAAAGATGTCTGCCCTCTCTTGTGCTGACTTCTCTTAGCTTGGGGATCTCTGCAGGAGATTTAGTCACTACCTGCAGGTCTGCAAACAGAATAAATATAAAGGGAGAGATTCTTTTAGAAAAAAAAGTACAATCTATAGGTGCCAGAATATGTTTGCATACAATGAAAAGGTGAAATAGGAAAAAAAACAGCTTCCAGTAAAGGAACAGAAAGTACAGAGATCCATAAAAGTATGAAAGCATACTACACATCACTTCCTCATTGAAATTTCTCACCTGAAGCGTCAAGTTCACTTTGGTTGCAGGAAAGATCATCGAGACAGAGGTCCACAAGGAGAACGTGACCGAGATCCGTTACTACGGCTGCAATTCCAAAGAACCAGCGCAAACCCTGGTGAAGGTGTTGTGTTGACGTGCTTGCTCCGCCATAGCTCACTAATGGCTCAATAGCTGTGATCTAGATGCAAGAGAGTTTTAGAAAAGAAAAATAGAAAATGTTCAAGTTAACTAAAGTTCTAGAAACTTGAGTCTAAATGTTAAAATAGTAAAAACTACAGTCAACCCACTCTGCCTGGTATGACAACAGCCTTCACCACTCTTGACAGTCCCAAGTCATAAAGACACAGCACGCTGCCTTCTGTTTCCTCCAAGCCAACCAGCAAACCAGACCTGTTAAAATTAACCACCAGAGGACTTAACATTTGCACTGTCATTACTTTTATTATGTATCCACTTCATAGTGAACTTTCACTGATTACATCCACATCCAAATGAGCCAAATAAATCATGAATGAATGAAATGAAGCCCGAACCGTTTGAGCCAGCTGAAGTCTCTGGCGGCAAGGACATTGGGTGGGTGCTCCCCTCCACCACTGAAGCAGTATGCAGACAGCCGTTCTCCTGTCACTGCATGGACAACCTCCAAATGGGGTCCACAGGCCAGCCAGGCCAACCCGCTGCGACCTTCATACACAGACAAGGGCATAAAAATATAAAGTTAAAAGCTGCAGGTCTTTGTGCAGTTTAAGCTGAAAACTAGCCTTGTGATGATAAAGCAGGAAATTACTACAAAAAAATAACAAAAGCCTTTAAGAAAAACCCAATTATGTTAGATTTTGAGGTGATTTTCTTCCTCCCTTTTAATTACCCAATGTTGCAACATCAGCAACTTATTTACACGGTAAAAGAATTATGTGAAGCAAAATAATTAACATAAAAATACTAAAAACAACAGAAGAAATTAAAACATATGTGTGTGTATGAACGGATTTTTATATTTAAGAAACAATCAGCTTTAACATCTGGATTGCTGTCTGCCCTAATTTTATGGTGTTGCAAGTTCTTGAAGTTCTTATTGTCCTGCAAAGCGGAAGTTTGGTTCATGAACGCAAGCCTGAAAAGATGAGTTACCATTTGCACTTCCATTCATAACTTATCTGCTCTTTTATTTGTTTGAAAGAACATACTGAAATTCTTTTCAAACCAGAAGTCCATCCAATAGTAAAGTCTGTCAAAGTCAAAGGTCAGACAATATATACCGAATGTCCTAAACATGCACAGTAAGTAGTGACTTGGAAAAAAAGAGAAAAATGTTTTTCCTGATGTCAGACTGTCAAAAACCAAGTAACTCATCAGATTTATTTTCACTTATTATTTATTGATTCTTTTCCCACCTGGGTGATATAGTTTCAATAGTTTATTAAATAACATGTTTTCATATGAGGGTGATGGTATTGTATTTCATATCCTTTATTTGCTTAGAAATAAGAGAGAAAAAAAAAAACAGTTAAATGCTTAAAATAATGATGAAATATTCTTACCAACAGTAAAACTCCCATGAAGAACAGAATCTAGCGTAATCTCATCTTCCCCCAGAGCGTCTACAGTCACTCCTGAGAAAGGCAGCAAGCTGCTGGTGACTTGTGCAGTCAGGTCATGCATTGTTCACTGCATAAACATAAAAAGGAAATAAATAAATGTTAAAAAGATTCTTTTATTTACATTTCACCCAATATTTTGGCCAAATATGATAAAACTATTATTAGAATTTTTTTTGGCAGCTTATAAAAAGAGCAGAACCAAAAGGAAAATTATAAAACCAATTTTGTTAAGTTGGGTTGCATTTACAGAAAAATGATAGACATTTTATTTTTCAAAGGGGAAAGACATAAAATGCACATGTTTATGTCAAATAAGGAAACAAACTCAGGCTTGATTTTGTATGTATTCATCTCCCACGGGCCCATTCTGAGCCAATAAAAACCCTGTCAATAGTCAAAAACATCTATTTCCCTCCTTCCACATTACCCTAGCCAAGCTATTTGCTCATTAAGTAAACACAAGCAAATTAAAACAAAATACAAGTCCTCCTGAACCCTTACTAATCCCTAAAACCACTTTGGGGTTTATGTGCTTGACCAGGTTTCTACACAAAAGAGGTCTTTCTTTCAAAACACTGCCTGCGCCCCCTCAGTTGTCAGGAAGCATGCTGTCAGCAAACTTTTGGACAGCTGGGGCTGAGAATGGGCTTGCTTTCCAATCCACAACGCGTGGCATACAGCTGCACATCTGTTAGCACATTCTTCTCACAGTGAGATGAGGAGTAAAGCGCTATTACAATAATCGAGTAGCCAACCTGCTCAAGTGGCATTTTTTTCCTGTTCATAATAACTGACACTACCAAAACATGTAAATTCACAGGTCTACATCAACAGCACTGTAAACTAGAGATGTCAAGGTCATTTTATGTTGTGGTTCACAAGCTGTATACTCCAATTTTCCCTACATAGGGCAGACCACTCCTAAAACTTTACTCATGTAAGATTTTTTTAAATGTTTATTTCATTTTATTACCATGACTAACACAAGTACGCTCATGTTTATGCCGTCGACTGGCCTCGTCATTGCACTAGTGCTCCACTAAGATAGCATTATCTGCGTCTGTTGTGTATACAGTGCTGACAAAAAATTAGTCTGTCACGTTCAGTTTGCAAAATAGTACCCAATACCGCCCCCTGTGGCCACACAAGGAAACACATTGCATTCAAGTGAACTCCCGCGCAACATGCCTGTAGTCCAGCAGCCACATGCCAGGGCATGAGTTTGAACACACAGATATAACATTTACAAAATAATAAATATATATTCTCTGTCGGAGGCAAATGTTTTTTAGAACAACAAAACACTGTTGAAGCGCACTTATAGCTTAAACAAGCAAACATATAGCGATCACGTGTGTCAACATTTGTCAAGTCTTTGTGACACCTATATGCATTTCTACCATTTGCAACTTTCTACAAGACAGAACATGTACATATAGCGAGGCTGAAAAATGTGAGACAACATGAAAACATTATATAGCTCCATAAACCACAGTAACCGGCTCATGTTGTCTGGATCGTTAGCGTCTACATAGTGCCAAAACAGTTGTTTACATTGTTAAGTAACGCACAATGGTGATAAAAATTTAAAGATAAATGAAACAATGCAAGTGTTATCTAGTGCTGAACAATAGGTAGTAGCCTTGATACACTCTTACATTAGCAGGTTACCGAGTTAGCTTGCAAGGTCATGCAGGATTACAGTTTATTCAATTTCACCGTCAAAGTTAAGAAAGCTAACTCTAAGGGTAGCCATCTGCATAACTAAGTATTTGAAAGTTGTTACCATTTCATGTAGACTATCAGGTTTGTGCTACAACAAGTCAACTACATCGGTGACTGAAACTAAACCCATCAAGTTTTAACCACTAGTCGAAGGTAAAGTAAGGGTGGCTAGCTAAACTAGCCCGAGGTACAGCAATACTTTCGCTAACGCAGCTAACTTTCTGCTAGCAGTGTGCATCTAACTTGCGGTATGTTTGTTTTTTCCACCCCAGCTAATAACCATAACTGGCATTTATCATTGTTGACATCTTAGTAAAACCACAGCCCTGTCAGCGACGAGTCTTGTTTTACTTGAATCTGAGCATATAGGTGGACTGATGTCATTTTGGTGGTTTAGCTTCAGTTAAAACGTAACGCCAGGCAACGCAGTTAGCGTGTAGCTTCTGGCAGCACCGCAGCAGAGTTAGTTTCTGTCTAACACAAGTGACGCCCGCATTGTGAATCTGTGTGGGGATTTACTCGGCATAAACTCATTTAGCGAGCCGAGCTAGCCCGGTTACATCTTTCCAAGCTGACCTGGAAAACGTGAGGCAATGTGCCGCTAGCTTTTGCTACCAACGTTTACACTACCTGGGCGAGAATGTTGACGGCTTTATCAGAGCCACAATTGGTTCGTTTTCCTTTATAATTATCTCGATTCCTTTCTTCCTCTGTCATAATCCGTTGCTTTTTAAAGTACCTCTCCTACCGATAGCCCTCTAGGAGATTCACCTGACAAACAAGCACGAAAGGATCCTCTGACTTCAGGCTCCAACAACGCAGAGCGCCATTTCCACAGTCGAAAAGTGCTCTGACGCATTTCTTCCTCGCCGTGGTTCCGACAGAATAGACACACATCGAGGACGCACTGCTGCCCCCCTCAGTCTGGGCATTGCTTCTGTTTGAACAATAGAAACTAAAACAGGAAAGTCAAATGACTTTGCAATATCAAACTTCTTCTTTTTCTTTTTTTTATCTGCTCCCTTCAGGGGTTAACACACGGATCATCTGCCGTGTGGTGAAAATGCTCCAATGCTGGGCAGACAGGCAAAGCAACAGCTCCATAATAAGTTAAGCTCCAAGGAAAGGTAGTGAAGATACATGATTTTAAATAGCTGGCATCAAGTCAGGGTGGAGTGGGTGGAGACGAGTGTCAGTTGTGATTTGTGACAGAAGGATAGCACCAAGAGTGAAAGGGGTGGTGTGATTTGAGACGGTGCCTCTGACAAAAAGACAGCAGGGACAAATATTTCGTTACTGTACTTAAATAGAGGTCCGGTGTTTTTATTTATCGATATTTAATAGCTGCATGTGCCAATTAGTAGCTGTTGTGGCACATCTAGGAGCGAGGGGCATAAAGATAGTAATATTTTTTAAGTGTCACTTAATTTCAAATGCAATGTTTCTATCAGCTCAACAAACATCAGCAAACACACAAACTGCATGTGTGCAGTTTGTCGCACAGTGTGTTGCTACCTAAAGGTCCAGCTGCTGCAGTTCACAGGGATAGAAAAGAAAGAGAGCTGGAGAAAGATAAGAAAGACAGAAGAGGAGAGGAAGAAGAGAGGTTAGATTTAAAGCTAGGGACTGCTCAGTGGTATTTGATAACTGTCAATTTAAAGCCTGCATGAAGTCCTAATGTCTTTAAATCAGATATTGGGTCTGTACATTTTTATATTGTGAAACCTGCTGCATTTTTTTCCTGCTTAGAGGCAAATTCACCCTCTACAATGTAGGCAACAGAAAATAGAGCTTTTTAAGTTTCGTTCTTTTTCTCTGCTCATGTTCTACTTAACTTCTTAAAGCTGAGTACCTTTATTAGAATTAAAATTTAAACTGAAATAAAGTTTATAGTCTCATGTACTAATATTATTTTATTATTACATTATTATAACACAAGGTCCAGTTGGCTTTGCACAACAATAGCTGGTAAAATGAAAAAAAAAAAAAGCATTTTAAATGTTATTATGAAGATTTTCCTTTGCCTGTTTGCCCAGCACAGAAGCATTTTTATTCTAAGAAAATTTTATGTCAGTCCACACCCGGGCTGTGCTGTTTTCACTTTGGCAAATCATGTAATTTTCTTCCCAGACTTTTCACTGCTGTAAATACAATAATAATAGTATATAAAATTAGTTACAGAATTATTTCTAATGAAATGTTTGGGTTGGAAACAGGCCCACAAGAGCAAACTCTGTTTATTATTGCTGGTGTGATGACGATTGTTGGCATTTGGCCATTTATTGAGGCGTGTCCATAGAGCAACTGTCAGTTACTGGCATGGACGGTATAAACGCTACATTATACCGTCTATGGTCTGTAGTGGACGCTCCAGGATCTGATTGCCTCCGATTCATTTTCCACCCCATCATACGTGAATCAGGGGTATCCTTTTCTCTCATTGGTGGTTGCTTCACTTGCTCACCTTGATGTTGGCGAATGTTCATCACCACTTTCTTCACCATGGCAGAGTTTTTTTTCGCCTGTCTATGACTTTGTATAGTCTCTGTGAATCAGTCTCTGTGTGCCTGTCCCTTTAGTGTGTATGAGAATCTTCACAGTTCAGCAAACAGTTTTATAACACTTTTTATTTTATGTAAAACTCTTACAAAAGCACATGCAGACAGATAATTAATACTTGAGCTGCTTGAGAAGCTATTTGACCATGTGTACATTTCCACTTATGGAATAAAGTTATGTGATTAAACCACCTTTCATGATTGCATTTCATGGCCTTAATTTAGGTTTTATTATATGCTTGATATTCACTTTTTACAAGTATACAAAAAGAAAAAAAAAATCAGTGCAATGATTGATTGCAAGGCACACAGGTTATGGCTGTATTACCTATGAACAAAACTTAAAACACTCCAAATATCACAAATCTTGACACTCAGACCGACAGTCAGAGAATAATGGAAGTGTTTGGATGTTGTGATTTCTTCCTCATTTGCTGCTCAATCTTTAAATCAAACTGCTGCCTTTCTCTGAAAAAACAACAACAAAAAATTAGTATTTAGCCTTGAAGTCATTCTTTTTAAAAATTTAACATATAAAAGTCTCACCTGTTGCTTATACATCGCCCTCTGAGGTATTTTTCTTCTGCTGTTTTTACTGAAACGTTGTCCACTCCAGCAATGGCATAAATAATGGCCTGCACAGAAAGATAAACTCATGACACCTGGACTACAGAAACTGAACTGCATATCAGGAAACATTGCAAACAAAACCTGCGAGCACTCATGTAGGCTTTAGCTCACCTCAGGAAGAAGCACATCCAGGACAAAAGGGACACGATCCATGGATTTCACATCAGCTACGCAGGGGGCGTTGGCCACAGCTGCTGTATAGAGCTCATTTAGGTAGCAGTAGACTTGGTCAAGCTGATGGTCATCTTCAAGGTATATGTTCACCACCCGTCTACGATTGGCACTTAAGAAGGAACGAAGCCACCTGGACTTCTCCTGCCCATGGATTACAGCCTGTAGGAAGTGTGATACAATGGGAAGGGATTTATTCAATCAATTATGGTTTCCTATGCCATCACATCTTACGTGTGGCACAGCTCCGATGTCAGATTTTAAAAAGAACTGCAACTGAAAAAAAAATGATAGCTTTCATATGCAAATACTTGCAATATTCACCCATTTGTTTGTTTAATTTTTGCATGCTCTGGCACACTCTTTGCATAACTGGTTGAGCTCCTGAAAGTATTGGACATTACTGGGGTGAACTTAAATTTGTAAGTATACTAAAATCGAGGTCAGCTTACACTCATTGTGGCCTCTACCACCCATACTTCATTCAAACAAATCTCCACGTCTTAACAGATAGACTGCTTTTGACCACTTTGCTCTGGTCTCATACTAACAGTGCGTGCAATTCAGAAACTTATAAAAGCATAGGATACCTGGTCTTGATAAATAGTTAAGACAAACAAAATATTGGTACTCACTTATAAGTACCTCTTAGCGTTTACCTAACAGCAAACTATGGTAATTCAGCTATAAGCAGTTATCAGCATCAGCAAATAGCATATAATCATGATTGGTATGTCATCAATCAAGGTAAAACGTGAACCTGTATAACAGAAAAATAATATGCATTTCTTGATGATAACCTTAGTGTTGTACTTTATAAATGAAATGAAAAAGGTGTTAATAAAAATCTATCCCAATCCTTCTTTTAGGAGGTGAGACAATTGCTATAACAAGGAACTAAGAAGAACATAAATGATGGCAAGTTGAATTCAAATGTCTAGTCTTTGACTATCTTTAATTTCCAGACCTATGTAACTGTGCCAAATGTGGTGCTATGACCAAAGGGGATGTGCATTTGTTTCCACACACTGGAAATAAGTTCAAAATAAAAAACAAAAAACAAATCTGTTGTTTATGATTTAGTTGTTGAAATCCACATTTGGGCTGGTATATGCTGTGAAAACTAATCAAGATTTATTAAAACAAAACAAACAGACACGAAAAAGGATCTCTGCACATAAAAGCAACAAAAGGAATTCAGATGAAAGGTCACCAGTGGCTACATGTTTTAAGTCAGCTGGTCATCATGTGTTTTTTCTCAGCTTCCAAGATGGTAACGCCAGCTAAAAGAGGAACTCAAGGCATATTTTTGTTCCAAATACAAGTATATTACAGTCATACACTACAAAGTGAAAGGTTTCCATGAAGAATTACTGCTGAAAGGCTTTTGTTTGGATCTATTGTAACTTCATTAGTAGGGCCAAACAGGGCTATTCTCTTGCAGCACTTCAAAGTCCTTGTTGTTGACTGGTGTTTCAACCTCACCCGGTCTTTATATGTATTGTGATTCTGTATTGTAAAAAAAGATGAAAACCGTGGCCTACAAACGTGCTTGTGCAGTGGGTGAACTGTGAGGCTGTGTGGGTAGGGCAAACCCACACATTTCTCACGTGGGTCTCACAGTAGGGTGTTCCCACACAGGGCTGGCAGCAGTTTTACCTTTTGGGGGCCCTTTATTGGCTGTTTAAATGGGCAAACACACTACCCCCAGTACTGGTGTACCCACACAGCCCACAATGGGCAGCCCACAGTGGGGTCAGGTTAGCGGTGCACTAGATCCGGCACTGTTGCAGTCACTAACTCAAAAGCTGAAAAGTTACATAATTTGAGCAGGAAAGTTTCAAGCCTAAGTTGAGCCACAGAAACCAAATACAAGTTTTCATCTCATAAAACTTTGGTGGGATAAAGGAAATGAAATATTCCAATTACTCAGAATATTAAATTATTTTGCGCTGGTATAAAACTCTACTTTCTGCTTCTGTTTCAGTTTGGGCTGTCCTAAAAGACCAAAGCAGCACTCATTACTCAGCACTGATGCAACATTTTAGTGAAGTGACACCAGCACTGTAACTTTTTGAGGAACACAAACAATCAACACAATCAAACAACACAAACACAAGAATTACACCAGCAGAAAAGCAAGAGAGTCATTCATACCAGGAGGTGTGCGTCGACCATGTGTTGCTTGACAATGAAATGTACGAGCTTCTCATTTGCGCGGTTGTGGGCAGCATGGGTCCGATCTGGCAGCAACCTTTTTGAACACCTTATGTCCTTCTGCTGTTCACTAAAGCTGTCCTCCTTAACGTCACATGGCTCCTCCATTGTCGAATCACTGATGATGGTTAGTCTCTCTGAAGCTGCCTTTGGATACTCCCTCCTCACAGGATAACCTAAACCAATTCAGACCAGCAGTCAAGAGCAACATCAGGGCCTAGAGAATCTGTAGGTGTATTCAACTTTTTAATTCTGTGCTAGCCTCATAATTTGTGATTCCAGGTCAAGGATGAAACTTACTCATATCATGGTCAAAGTACTGTATGAAGGAGCCAGAAAATGAGCCACATGCTACAAAGATAAAACATGATTAGTACTGCAGCTAATTCAGTGATATCATCCTAATATTGTTTAAACAACATATCACACACACATCAGTGTTTCTGCTTGCTGAGGCATTAAATAAGCAACTCACCAATCCGAAATCTGTAGTCTGTTATGAGATCCAGGGACCATGATATTGCAGCATCATAGCTTTCTTTGGCTTTACGCTGTTTAAAAAAACCAAAAAAGCAAAAACAGTTTAGCACTGTGTCAAGAGAACATTTTCAGAAATCAGAACATACTCCGTGAGCAGTTCTTACCATGAGTTCATTAGCTTCTTCACAGTCAAAAGGTTTCAAACATTTTAGAGCCACAGCAAACCTTTAGAAACACAAACACCCAACTGAAAAGTTTATTTAAATAACATAAATGTAACATAACACTACGTAATGTGGATACACTAATCAGCCACTTCATTGGATACAGTTCAAATTCTTAATGCAAATATCTAATTAGCCAATCACATAGCAACAACTCGATGCATTTAGGCATGTAGACATGGCCAAGACAACCTGCTGAAATTCAGACTGAGCATTAGAATGGGGAACAAAGGCAATTTAAATGACTTTAAATGGATGTTGCTGCCAGTTGGATTGCCATGAATCATTTATAAACTGGATTTTCCCACACAATGATTTCTAGGATTTACTAGACAGCAGTGGGTGCCAGTACTATCAGCTAAGAACAGGAAACTGAGGCTACAAATCACAAAGGCTCACCAAAAATTGGACATTGATAATTTTGTCCATTTCCAACTGGACAAACAGAAGATTGGAAAAACGGTGCCTGGTCTGTTGACCATTATTCAGATGGTAGAATCAGAATTTGGCATAAACAACATGAAAGTATGGATCCATCCTGCCTTGTGTCAATGGCTCAGGCTGCTAGTGGTGGTGCAATAGTGAGGATTGATATTTTCATGCCACATTTTAGGCCCCTTAGTACCACTTCAGCATTGTTTAAATGCCCCAGCCTACTTGAGCATTGTTACTGACCATGTCCATCACATGTATATCCCTTTATCCCTTCCAGCAGGATAAAGCACCATGTTGCAAGCTCAAATAATCTCAAAGTGCTTTCTTGAACATGACAATGGATTCACTGTTCTCAAATGACCTTTGGAGTATGGTGTAAAGGGAGATTCACATTGTGGACCTGCATGTCCAACCCAAGGTGTACTTTGTAAAGTGGCTGGTGAGTGTATATATCACCTAAAGACACAGGCAAGAACCAACAAAGCAAAAACAGAAAACATCCTACCCTTTCTTTTTCTCAATGATTGAGTCATCAATAAAGATGATACTGGCTTTTTTGTGCTTTCTGTTCACACTTTTTACCTACAGCAAACAAAATAACAACAAAGAACAAAACAAAAGTCAATGATTTTTCATGGGCAATTATTGTCATTTTAACAGTGAATGCTTTTTTGATTCATCTAGTAAATTCAAGATATACAATAGTAGGCTGACTGACAGCACTTATCAAAAAAGCATTTAAGGCATTGATTCAATAAAAGAAAAAAGGAAAACATTAACAAGAATCTGCTAAATTGTGTTTTTTAATCACGTCACCATTATGCACTCACCAATGCAGGCCAATATGGATAGTTTCTATATTTGTGCCACACAAATGCTCCTTCGGTAATGGATGGGGGCTCTGAAAGTCAAAACAAAAATAAACAAATCAACTCAAAGTGTCCTGTACCGTCACAGACTTCAGTTATCCTTGTGGTCTCGCTTACTTTCGTCTGTCCGCATCAGGAAACTTGGGAGCTCTTCCTCGTCCTCCTCATCACTTATGTCATCCTTCTGGTAGGACAAAGTAGACAGCTGTTCTTCATGCTGACTCAGTTCTATTGAAAGATCTGAAGACATCATAGAGTCATCTATTGTGGAGTTAAGAAGAGACAGAATTAGAGCACACCTGCAGTTCTCCAAGCCAATTAAAAGCACAAGACATACACGATAGACGGAGAAAATTAAAAAATGTGGCTACACAGAACTGGCTGTGCTTGAGGACATCAGTGTTGAACAATACACTACCTTGACTTTCTGCTTCAGCCTTCTCGAGTTCAAATCTTGGCCTGGAGCGGGAGGATGATTTATCTTTATTTAAATTCCCAGTCTCTCCTTTTGGCCTCCTACCACGCCGGCACTTGACTGAAGGACCATCGGTTTTACCATCGGTCTGCGTTTGCGTCTTTGTCTGTCTTTGTTTAACCGATCTCTTACGCTTACGTTGAGGTTTTGACTCTGAATCTACTGCTGTTGTCTACAACAGAACATAACAAAAGGAAACTGAATTCACTGAAGCTATGAAGGATTATAAAAATGTATAAATTTCACTTTTACACCATACCTTTATCTGAGTGATGAACTCTGTGTATTGTAGCTCCCCTTCAGGAGGGGAGCCGGAAATGGTTGACTGGATATCAAAGGTGGTGCTGTGGACTGGTGTGGAGGTTAAGCAGGCTTCTTGTGCAAGTCTCATTTTCTCCCTTTCATTTTTTGGTGTACTAGCCTCTATTGGAAAGACAAGGCCGCAGTCACTGCAGCCGCCGCCTGGCACAGCACTTGAATCATCTGTGCTGGGAGACGAAGCCGCATCTGAGGTGTCTTTCTCTGACAACTTCTTTTTAGGTTCCCTTTTTCTTGTTTTTCCAGGTGCACCTGGAAAAATCACGTGCAGTCATTTTTCTACTGTCATTTTGAGTAAATTTGTGTGTTCGTATAAAAACAGTTCTCATTCATAAAATATTTGATTACCTTTCATTGCTGTAATATTTGGTGTATTCCTCCTTGTGGAAAGCTTTCCCTGGAGTTCATTGGGACACAGGAATACCAGCGATCCGACATTAATCGGGGCTTATTTCCTTTATTTGGGGGACTTGAAGATCCGTTGTAGGCGCCAGGGTGGATAAACTGGTAGTCCCAGTAGCTTTATGCCTGATTTAAAAAAAAAAAAAAAGTAAAGTAAGGCGATGTTGCTCAATCGACAAACTTAGTAGGCCGTACTTTCGCCTTGGACGAGTTTGGCACTAAACGCTACATTCGCAGGTTATTCTTGACATGCGTAGTGAATTCACGAACACGCGGAAAAGCTGTTGTCACGGAGACAAGAGTGTTCTGAAACTGGGCGTCTAAGTACCTTTTTAACGGGAAACTAGCTTTTATGAATTTGGGTTTTAAAAAAAAACCCATACATGTGCAAACGGCACAGCAAACTTTTGAAAAACAAAGTTTAACGGTGCAGTAACAGCCCAACGCCCAAGATGTGCTGCAGGTCAACCAGATAAGAGGGCTCGCTTGCTAACAAAACTTGCTCGCTAGTAAACAGGCATAAAAATCTAGTTTTAAAAAAAAAATCACAAACACATTCACGGGGGTTTACACAGTTCCGTATTATAGTTATGCGCCACTCGTCACACTGAAGCTATGTCACTATTCCGCCCTTTATATAATACAATAACGTTGACGTACGGATCAACTAAAACAAGCAATGCAATAACTGAACTGCCGCCAAACTACGACGTAGACCCATAAAAAAAAAGCGACTGACTGACCACCTCTGCCCGAGTCAAGCGAAGTAATGACCAGAGCTACAACTAGCCACTTACCTTACCTTAGGAACCTAAACTCGGTATTTTTGTGCCACTCGCTAGCTTTTAGCTCCAGTTAAGACCCTTGACATAGTTGTTGCTTGTAAACATTCAACGTAACGCAAAGCTGCACGAAAAAAAAGGAGTTCCTAACCTCGAAACAAAACCTGCAGTCAATAGTGAAAGCAATACGTCGTGCAGACAATTCCTGTTAACAAATGTTTGTTATTTCTCGTGGACTGTCTACCACACCAAAAGATTTGCCGCCACCATCTGGACCGGAGGGCGTGGATTTATGTCTGAAAAAGCGATCAGGACACGCTTGGTTGTTCACGGATTTAGTGTTGTGGTTGAGCACAGGATGTGTGCACAACTTGCATCTATGTACTGTTTAGAAGAGACTTTAATAGGCTTATGCATGGGTAGGAGACAAGAATTAAATTATATAAATAATAATACAATATAAAAAAAATGGCACCCAAACATATTTTGATTGATTTTGAATGTTTTGAAGCTGCCCCCATTTTTTTGGCTGTATTAACACTAAAGCGATCTTGTCTTCCAATCTCACAAAAAGCTACCAAATTCAAGAAGTTATATATATATATATATATATATATATATATATATATATATAGAAAAAAAGACAGCCACGTGACTTTTTTTTTTTTTTTTTTACTGTAACTTGCTTACAGATCCACAGAGTTTTACAAAGGCACATAAAAAAAGCTTGTTTTGCTATTCGTGTAATCTTTTTTATTTGTATTTATTTCGTTTTATTTTATTTATTTATTTATTCTTTACTGCTCTGCTCTAATTCAGCGTTGCGGGATACGCTGAAGCTTATCTAATTTATTATAGGGGTAGCAGAGTACAACCTGCTTGTCCAAATTCTCACAGGGCGAAATCTTAGAGACAACCATACAAGTCCACTTTCACACTTATGGGCAGGGAGAACATGCAGACTATACAAAGCAAGGCTACACAACTCCGGATTTGAGCCCAGGACCTTTGTCCTGTGAGACGATAGTGCTAACCATTTACAAAATGAAAAGCAGCATGCATGTACGATGAAAAAAAACAAAATCTTCTCTGATTACGCAATCATTAAAAAGGAAAAAGAGTGGGAAAGGATGGGAAACAGGTCTGTTCAGCAGTCTACTTTCACTTACCTGTTGGTGTCTGGTTTCAACAGCAATGCCCTCCTGAGAACAACAGAGGGCGCTGTGTGACCACTCATCCTGTGTTCACATGGGTTCCTAAAACTCTCCATCACGTAGAAGGATTGCTGCTGCTCCTGCTTGGATCTTAATGCTACAGTCTTAGCTTTGCTTTCTACAGATATTTTCTTCAATTAGGGGCTCACCACCCTACAGCTTTACCTGCTGAAAAGTCACAGTTGACACTTTTTTATTTGTTTTTGTTTCTGTTTGACTGACAGAGGTCAGAGGCCAGTGGTTAAGCTTACAGCAACAGGGCTGAGATGTCTTTGACACTGAGCACACAGTTATTTAACATCTTTGTGGTCTCTTTGTAATTTGATGACTTTCTTCATCCATTTTTTTCTATCTGATACCATTGCCTGCTTGAAAGAGGTTTTCAGGTAATCAGGAATTCAAATCCAAGTACCTCCAAGACACCAAGACACCAAACTAAAAAAAAAAAATACAAATAAATAAGCAAAGTCTTTGAAATGCCTCCATTTGTTGGATTTTCCTCATAAAAAAATCGGTTTAATTGTTATTTATATGTAAGTATAATTTTTCTCAGTCCATACTGTCTAAAAATTAATCTTGCATAAATACAAAGTTTTTATAGCTTTGGTCAAAATGACTCGAAAGTTTACAATATTTTTTTTAAAAACACGTTAAAGTTATGTTCCTAAACTCCGCCACTTTCCACTTTAATCAGCCAGAAATCCACCTGTCACTCAACTGGCACCTCTGGAAGTGCATTGGCCTGCGGCAGATGAGGGGTAAGTTGGCCCCGCCTTCATCCAGATGTGCGTTCTTGCTCCTGTCTCTTCAGTCCACTGCTGGCTTCGGCAGAGCGCGGAGCCACAGGAAGTCAGGAGGAGGGCGCAGATAGTAACACTCAAAGTACAAACAACGAGGAGATGACTTCTGTAGCAGTGGCCTGAACCAGCCGAATCTCACACCGTCTAATGAGACGTTAGAGAAGGAGACCTGCGCCGTGCGTCGGAATTTCTGCTACCCCCTGAGGGGGGTGGGGGGTGTTTGCTTTACCTGGCCAGCCTGAGACGCAGAGCTGATGGAGAGAGGCTGGGCTGAGTGCGGTGCCACTCTAGAGCGCTGTTGAACAGAGAGCTTCATTCAGCTCATAGACTCTGCTGAAGGGGAGCGGTCTCTTTCACCGACCTGTGTGATTCCTGTCTGCTTTTAGGAGTAATTCGAGGGCTCTTTTAGACGCAACAAACCGTGCGGTTTGTTAAGAAGAGAGACCGAAACCATCTGTGATTTTTTATTGTGTGTCTCTTGGACGCAGCATGGGGATGTAACTGGGTTCAGCATGCATCTGGAAGTGGCGTGAGGTTACCACCAGCCCAAGAAGAGCAAACTGCTGGGGCGTGTGGTTAATTGAAATCGATCCGGTGGTCTTTTTTTTTTTTTTTTTTTTTTTTTGGATGTGAAGCTGTAGCAGAGGTTCTTTCTCCTCTCCTCTCCTCCTCCCCATTCCTCTCACCTCCAACATGACTTCACTGTCGGGGACTAAGGAGAGGTCTGTGAGCAGCCGGAGCAGAAAATATGGGGTAGGTTATTCATTCCAGCAGCCGAGGGGTGGACACACCTCTGTTCCCAATCAGCCTGGTAAACATTAAAACTTATCATCCGTTCACTGCTGCATGCACTTCATCTCACACTCCACCCATTTTTATAGGAGACTGCCGTTTGCTTCGTTTTCAGGGTGACATAAACATGAAACTTGAAGGTTCTTGTAAGATTTGTGTTCCTGCTGCTGATTGCTTTGTGAAGATCACACTTCACGTATCAGTGCTTATGGTGTCACAACACTGGCATGCATTTTCAGTGAATGATCCCCAGAAGTAGCACTTGCTGAGCACCAAAGTGCTAAATCAGTGAAGACTATTATAGTCACACCTGTGTCACTGCCTATCATCTACAAAGACTAATTAACAATAATTTATAACACACCGTTTGGCACAATATAACCACCTCTTCATTTGGAGATGATTGAGCGTTCCCATTTATCAGCCTCAACTCTTTGCTGCCTTATTATAGCCCTCGAGAGAAAGATCACAGGAGTGCCCAACCTTTACAGCCGCCACCACATCAATGGGTCTGTTCTCTGACTGGATTTACCCAGCCGCAAAAGATCAAATTCTCCACTCTTTGCTGCTTGTTTGATGTTCCCATGTGGTTGAGCAGAACAAAATAACAGGTCTATCCTGGCTTAATCCTATTTAGTGGTTTATGGAAGCACTCAGTAGGATGACTTGTCGTTCCATTGCAGGAAATGTTTAATGTCATTCTCTGTTTGTAGGTTTTTAACTGAATGTCCATCTAATTTAATGTCCTAATGTTAGGTAATCTTGATCCCTGATCACACATTTCCTGTGTGGGTTATCCACAGGACACTCTGTGACTGTCTGCTTAGCCTTTTTTAAGAGGAAATCAACATTTTTAGTGTTGATTGTGGAATAACAATGGATGCTGGATCTGTGATTTGGGTATTCAGTATTTTTTTGTTAAAGCAGAAAAATTAGTTGTTGAATTTTTAATTAAAGACATGTTTACTTACTTTAACTTTATTTCAGAAACACATCTCTGTATTAGTACACAAAGTCAGGTGCAGATTGATATACTGGCCATGTGCATTACACCTTCTGCTCATTTCAATGAGCAGAAGGTGTAATGCACATAAACACAATGATTATATTATATACATATTTTGACTTTCCTGCAGCGACTGTAAAATTTTGCATCTTGGAAATACACCATCATTAATTTTTTCTCTTCTGAAAAATGTTTCTTAGGTCCCTGACACATCGCCGACCAAATCTTCCTCCTTCTTCCCGGACACATGGTACCGAAAGGCCTACGATGAAACCACCCGCTCCGGCACACGCCCCGCCCCAGAGGGTGCTGGCTCCATGCCCAGCTCCACGGGAACACCATCCCCAGGCTCAGGAATCTCCTCACCAGGATCCTTCTCTGGGTCACCTGGGACCATCTCCCCAGGCATTGGGACAGGATCACCCGGTTCCCTAGGTGGCTCCCCAGGTTTTGGGACAGGATCGCCGGCCTCAGGCAGTGGAAGTTCCCCTGGAAGTGAAAGAGGGATATGGTGTGAGAACTGCAATGCAAGGCTGACAGAGCTGAAACGACAGGCACTAAAACTGCTCATCCCTGGACCTTATTCCAGCAAGGTAAATTTCTTAGTTTTGTTTGTCCTTCTGTCTTATAGTGTATCTGAAAAAGCGTGTAGGAAGTCACGCACAAGTGGTTATGCTCAGTTTCATAGTGTCCAAAAATAACTTGCTCCTTCATTAACTGTGGCATTTGGTCACTGGCACTTATTAACTTTGTTGCTCATGAAAGAGGGGACTTGTAATCATGCTCTTGCTTACTGTGTTGCTGTGTCGTCAGCATTATTGTTGCCATAAATCATAAGGATGCTGTAATTTGTCCAACCCCCATTTGACCAGCTGCAAAGAAAAAGGAGCAGAAACCAAAGAGCCTTTGGGATTTGGGATCATAATTGTATGTGAAGCTGTTTATCCAATACTGTCATAGAGCCAAAACAAAATGAAAAACATAGGCGAGATCATTTTGATTTCTATCTTGGAGTTTCCCATTTTGCCTGATTGAACATATTACCAAAATCAATGAGCTCGCTTTAGTCTATATTGCTTTTCTCCTTTTGAGGGAATTAATGTGATGGATTACTGTAAGACACTAACCTCAAAGACTAGTATTAATCCACATGGACTCCTGCCTTTTCTCATTTTCTTTGACAGGTGTATCATTTGTTTCTGTGGGTAGTCTATATAATCAGTTTTATTTTCATTAGTGCAGCAATTCTCAATAGCCAGGATATTTCCAGGAGTCCCAGAGTGTACATTCACCTGGGCATACAAATGCATCATATATACAGATATGCAGCTCACATTTCTTACCTTTTCTACACCAAATAGGTTTTCTTATTATTGTTTGTTTTTAAAACTTGATTATGAATTAATGTGACATTACTTATCACTAAACAAACTTAACTTTTGGCTGCTCTTTGCCTTTGGGTCTGATGTCCTTCTGCTACAGTTGACTGAATTTTAGTTATAAAACAATGGGCCTCATATCAGACATTGAGTTAATTGGTAACAAATAGGCTTAAATTATATGCCACGGGGCTGATAAGGCAAAGCTGTTGAGTCTGATGTAGACTTAGAGTGGCATAGTGGAATTTGCTGTAAGACAACAAGTGGTGTGGAAATGCTGTATTTTTATTAGTTCGAGAGCATGACAGTTGGAACTTGTTAGGAACAGTGGGGGTTAGTTGGGAGTCTCAGTTGCCAGACCACTAATTAAAGCGTCATTTGTGAGGCTGGGTTCATTTCAGGCTGATTAAAGTTCCCATTGTGGCTAACTTTATTGCAGCGTAGAAAAAGCACATGCACAACAATCAGCATTATAACTAGTTTAGGTGCTGTGTATGTCTTCATTTAAAAGCTGTCTCAATGTAGACAGAAAATAGTGTGCACTTACTGGAAGAGGATATGGAAATGAGGATGGCATATAGTGTGTGGGCAATAGTTAGCAATAAGATTGTGGGTGTTCACCTTCCTACTTGGATGGGGACTTTCTACGTGGAGTTTGTCTGTGTGGATTTCCTCTCGGTGATCTAGTTTCCTCCCACAGTCCAAAGACATGCATGTTAGGTTATTTGGTGAATCTAAATTGGCTGTAGAGGTGAATTTGAGTGTGAATGGTGGTCTGTCTCCCTGTGAGAGACTGGTGACCTGTCCTGGGCGTACTACACCTCTTGCTCAATGTCAGTTGGAAATGTCTCCAGCCTGCCTGTGACCCTGAATTGGATAAGCAATTAAAATGGATTGATTAAGACATGGAAATGAGCTCAATAGTATCAATGAATCTAGTGCAGAAATCTTGGGGTCACCGAATTTGAAAATATCTCACGTGGCTCAAGGGTCTGTTAATAAAAAATAGATTTTATTGACTTGCCCCAATTTGCTTCACTGATTTAACCTTCAAAGTATGAACAGGAGTGGAATTTGACATTGGAAAAAATGTGTTGTATTACATTATTTTACACTGTGGATGCAACACCTTGAAGACTGTGATAGTAGTTTCACACTAAGAAGAGAAAACACGTGTTTCTGTACTTTTAAATCTGTTCTTTTGTATTTTTATTTTTAAGAAGTTTCTCATGTGTGAAGTGACTCAGTGGCTCCAGTGCTTCTTGCATAAATTAGTTATTTTGACTCTTTTTCCTCGGGGTTGGTTCTTTTTATAGTATTAGAGTTCAAACAGACACCTGACACTACTTCTTGAAAAGTGTTGATTCAACAGTACAATACCCTCAGCTAATGAAGTGTATTAAACCAATATAATTATTTTTATAACACCTATTATCAGTAAAATTAATACGTTTCATGTAAGTAGAGAAATGGTTAAATCCTGAGAAACTTAAAACAACATGTAAGTCAAATCAGTTTATTATAAACACATTTAAAGACAGCAGGTTGACCATAGTGCTGTATAGCTAAAGAATTAAAATAATTTTTAATTAAACCAAAAAAAAGGAAAGAATTTGCACTGTCTTGCAGAATACCCAGCAGGAAAAATATCAAATTACAAATGTAACCTGCTCTCTTCCTTTCAGCTTGTTTTTACTCATTAGTTGAAGTTATGCACGTTATAAAGACACTTGAATTGGAAGTGTCTTACCTATATTACATGTGTTTTCTGCTCTTGTCTGCGCAGAAACTCCACTGCAAGAGCAGAGGTTAGTTTCATTGATGGAAAAAACCCTCTGGGCTGTTACTGAAAAATTTAATGGTTCAGGTATTTTAGCCATCTAGAATTTCCTGACTGGTTTTCTTCTTCTTTTTTTTTTAAAACCCAGACACTTTTTACAAGAATGGTTTAAACTACGCAGGTGTTCTGCATCAAGAAACGCTGAACTAAAGTCCTTGGTGAAGTAGTTTGACCTAATAATCCTTCTCCTTCTCCAAATATGCCAGAGCAGCAATTTGGCTTGTGTATTTTGTGTGGGTGTATGGGTTCCTGATGCACTGTCAGCGTGAGACCCCGTGTTAGTCCCACAGGACACTGTGACATATGTGACCCACCGCACAGCTAAAACACAAACACACATCAACCATCTGATTAAACAGCTAACACACACACATTCACATGCCTTTGTCTGTGTCATGGATCTGACTGCACAACGTTATGCAAGTTATGATTGACCCACACACACAAAGAGTCATATTACCATTTCTTTAGCCATTACATTGCATTCAATTTCCATAGACTTACCCTTATTATAGCCTTCAAATCAAATTGCTTACTTTGAAATTTAACGATTTGTTTCACTCTTTGTCCCCATAAAACACAAAAAAGTCCTCACAGTGTGACTATGTAAACACATTTGTCCCCACAATGTAAGTAATACAAGTGCTCAGACATTCACACACAGGGTTGTTAATACTATGCTAATGATGACCTTCGCCGTGCTTACCTTTTGAATGTTTTGCTTCCTGGATGTCTGCAGTTCATTGTGTAGGTGTGTGCAAGTCTGCTCACAAACACGCATAAAAACAATCCATAATATAATTTGTCATTGTGCTTAAATGCCAAGATAACATATTGCTGAAGACAAACCACTGTTTGAATGCTCATCCACTTATAGACTGTGTTCGCAGCTATCAGTTAATGTAAACAAGCTGCTTTGTTTGAGGTTTTTCCCCCCTTCATCTTATTGAAAATGCCTCATTAATGCATTAAATAATTCAAGAGCAGCCTTATTGCTCTTGGCGCAAAGGAGACATGACGGTTTGCAGATGAGGAGAGGGAAGTGAAATTAAGATAAACGAGTATTTGAAAAGTAGGAAAATCGTTTTATTGTCTGATTGTCTTTGTCATTTGACTTAAACGTCCTCATTTAAATCTAAATTCATTTCAGGTCAGCTCGAGAAATTAGAAAGAAAGGCAGGGGGCAGTACAAGCAATGTGTAGTAAAACAGTGCAGTGTACTACATGCACGCTTGTAACCAGGACTCTAAAGCACATCTGGCTACACAGCTGCACTCACTTAAGGCCTCTGTCCTTATTGCAGTGGTGTGTATATCTGCATGTCTGACTTGTGTTTGTGTATTCATCCTTTATATACACGCCCAAATCATAAATGGATGGAGGGTGATCTGTTTTTGGTTGTCCAGTTTAGCTCAGGAAAGTGGGTCACTATGTGTGTGTATGTTTAAGTCACTAGCAAAGTGACTGTTTTAGATCAGTGGAAAGTTAAAACTATCCATGTTTATAAAGTGAAACGTATACAGTTTCCCATGAGACATAAAAATAGAGCCAAAGAAGGATATGTTTGTGAATATATATGCCCTCCCCAAGGACCTCTTAATGTCAGTATGAGATTTATTGAGTTTGCTTTTGTCTGTACTTTTTTTTCTCAATTAGAACATGTTATGTCAAGTACAGTGCACTTAACCATTGGAGTTTCTTCTGGATATAAATGCCTTATGCACTTAAAATGTTTGTATTAACAGATTCATTGATGTGTCTGCCTAGATGTGGTTGTAGATTAAACATCTGTCAGCAGCTACTAAGCCGGGGATCATTGCAGTTAGCGTGCAGTCAGATTGAAAAAGTAAAGCTTTCCATGATCCTGACATGCAGTGGTTAGTTTTTTACTTAGGCTATTCGCTTGTTCACGCCCAAGTTACCATAACTCAGCCAGAAAGTGCAAGCCCAGAGTTATTACCTAAAAATATCCCAGTTCTCTGCTAACTGCACTTTATTTTCAAAAAATGTAAAAACCTGATAACCCTAGCACATGTTTTTCACATTTGAAGGTACCTAGAATTCATGTATCCATCATTTCAGTGTTTACATATGTTTAATTTAGATGTCAAAGCTTTGAAAAATTAACAGGAAAATAAATCAGAAAAGGGGTAATGTTGTCATGTAAGGGGATATAAAGACCACTTTAGGAGCAGCTTTATGGTGCTTGAAAGGGTGGTTAAAATACACCAATTCACAATACATCCTATACATTATTATGTATGGTATGGTATTTGGAACATACATTGGTGCAGTCCTGACTCAACACACTGTATCATATGAATAAAAATGTGGGTTGTTCTGGATTTCCTTCACACCATGTTAACAATAGCTAACTTATAATGTTTGAGGCTAACAGCAAAATGGCGCATACGCATTCGCTGACCTCAGTGTTTGAAAGGTCTATGATTCTTTGCATCATAGAGCTTTAACGTGCATTTGTGGATGGCTCAGTAAACTGTGTTTACAGGAAATGGTTCATGCAAGTGTTGTATGCTTAATGCAGTCCCACCTAAGGGTGAAAGATCACAAGCATCAAAAACTTATTTTCAGCCGTTTCTTTAGTACACAGAGATTTCTTCAGATTCTCCGAATCCCTTGATTATATTATGTATGGTAAAAGTCTTCACAATTTTATGTTGAGGAACACTATTCTGAAGTTGTTCCTTAATTTGTAGATGCAGGTTTGGGCAGAGGTTCAGCAATCTGAACACATCTGACACAAAGGATGGAAATGCTAATGCTGTATCAGTAGGAGTGTAAAACGTGGACATGATGAGAGGTTTATTTGACCATCAGGTGACCTGTAGATTTGAAGCTTATTGTTTTGTCTGCCATTTTAGACGCCTTTCCAATCCATAAACACAAGTGATGTCAATACACTTGTGGATCTAATCAGCTTAACTAATCCCAGTCACCAAGTAATTGTCACCTACAACCAGTGATTAGTCTGTAATTAGTCCACTTATCAGATCAAATGGTGGAGTATCATTGCTCAGCAATCTGTCCTCAAAGGGATATTTTTCTGCACACAGGTAGCTAGCTATCCTATAATAACCAAATCCCATAACACTACAGAAGCAGGCCTCCGGTAACCACGGCAGCTGGTGTTGCCACGGCAGCGACATGTGACAGATGTGAGCGGCATACATATCTCCATCAGTGTTAATGGGTTCCTCGTAGTTGTTTGTGTGTGTGTGTGTGTGTGTGTGTGTGTGTGTGTTTGTGTGTGTGTGTGTGTGTGTGTGTTTGAGAGAGAGAGAGTGATGGGAGAGAAAGTGTTGGGAGAGAGAGGGTGACAATATATGGAGTTCACATAAATAATAGTGCGTCTTAGTGTGTGTGTTTTTGGCATATATATATATAAATATCTAGTTTTGTGTGTGAGAGAGAGCGATCATGCCCTCCTGATGCCTTTCAGGTGTGAAAGACATTACCATATAAAGAGGGGGCTTCATCAATAACAGCAAGATGATGTGGATGGAGGGATATGTGTGTGAGGAGAGAGAGATGCTGATGCAGCCTGAATTGCAGAGGTTCTCACTGGGTTTATGTCAATTTGCCACCATACTCTCCCACCCCACACTGCAGACATACACATACAGACAGACTCTCTATGGCAATTCAGTAACTTCACTCCTGTGTTTCTAAGAAAGCACTTGTCCTGACATGAGATGTATTTTAATATTTAAGTATTTTGGTTGATTAAAATTTGGTTGATATTTATTACTATCATACATTTTGTTTATATATTAAATGACCTGAAAAGCTAATGCACCTATATCCTACATGGACTGTGCAGTGTTTAGAGTTTACAGACAAAAGCACACCAAACAAAAGTCACCCACAGAGGTCAAGAAATCGCCCCATGTTCTTGTGTTCTATCTTCTCTTTCTGTTCACCCCCAAAATGGTGAGGGCAGACAGCTGCTCCTCTTTGGGTCTGTTTCTTCCTTCCTACCCTCATCAAGTGCATGCTCATATGACATTGTTTGATCATAATAGTTCTTTCTACTGTAGGACTTTGCCTAACAGTTTAAAGTGCCTTGAGGTAACATAAATACAACTAAATCTTTTCAAGAGTTGGGTCATAAATAATCACTATAAACTGATAACAGCTTTGGATAATGGGAGTTTTTTGCTTTCCATTTGTAATCCAAGTTCAGTTCATCAATCACGTGAGTAGGCTTTGATTGTGTTCAGGTACATTGCATTTATCTGCATGAATAAACAAGGATGGGCAGATAAACAGGAAGTCATAAAACAAAAGTCTGTTTCTTAAGCAGGAAGCTGTAAAATATTGACCATTGCCCCGAGAGGCTGAGTCAGCAGACTAGCCAGTAAGTCAGGAGACTGTAGAACTCCTTTCAGCTAACAGATTGAATACAGTAAATATGTAAATTAACAAAAATGAGTGATGAGAAGGTGTCAGTAAATGTATTGGCAAGGTCTCTTCTAGGAAAATAAATCTATTAATTAAAAACAAAAAGTTGGTATTTCGTGTGTGTTAAATTCAAATGAGTGTGAATAATGGTGGCGCACACTTGGAGGCTTGAAAAGGATTTCTGACCATGTGTACCTCATTAGGACAATTGCCAGCCCTTTTGAAATAGACCCGTCTGCTATGGGAAAAGCTGGAACCAGCATAAATGTGCTGATTAAGATCCAGCAGGGATAAAGGGTATGGAGACAAAGTGGTCCAACGCAGCACCCAGCAACCGTTGTCTGTACTTGCTGTTTCCTTCTCTTATGCCTCCTTTTGCTTGTACTCTGAACCACCCCTCCATTCATCTTATTATGCCTACAAATGTTGCCTTGCAGAGATGAGATACCAGCAACATAGACACACTAAGATACAAGCGCGCTCTCTTTTTTTTTTCAGATGTCACCTACACTTAACAGAAAACATCCCCTAACCTTAGCTTAGCTACAACTAAAGGTCAAACCTCAGCTCTTGCCCTAACCCCAACCTAAACCTACATGTAACCTTAATACTAAATCAGAGTCTTGACCCCAAAGCAGTCCTTTTAAGTTCAAAGTGGCCAAAACACTGGCATACACACGCTCACAGATGTGCTTTGTTTTTTCTGCAAAACGAGGCTCTAGAGAAATGAAGATGAGAGAATCAAATATTTAAATTTAGGAAAGGAAGGAGAGGAAGAAACTGCTCTTGCTCTTGAAGACTGCTCTTGCTAATATTGCTATTATTGTCATTATTGTCACTGACCCAGAGCGGACACACTTAATTAGACTAACTACCCCTGCCAGTAGGCTGCTACATTCAGCAAACTGTGTCTGTGTGGTGACTCCATCCCCTGCAGCCAGAGAAGCTGCATACAGCTCTGCCTGCTCCGAAAGAGGGCACACAATGAATCTGAGTTTGCCAGTGTGAATTAAATAGGAAACTAGTAGGAAAATATGCACATTTTAAAATCCAGCAGATGGATGTGCAGAGTGTTAGTACAGCAGATGCCACTTTGACTCTTGAACTGCAGCCACGGGCTAATTTAAAAAACAAGTTTGGGAAGTTTTTCCCTTGGGAATCTTTTTTTACTTGGCAAAGCTGTTTCTCCCTGTTTTGTAAAGCATTTGCATTACTTTGTACTAGCAATGGTTTTAAAAAAAAATCATTTCCAAATTAAGATTCAGTTATGCTTCCTGAAGTTTGGGTGTTTTTATTTGGGTTTCCCCTTATTCCATCTTTTTGTTCACTGTGATTTAAAATAATCTATTTTCTAATTAAGGCCAAAATTAGAAAACACATGTTCAAATGCGTAGTTGTAGTTCGCCTGTTACAGCAGAAATAGAACCAAATTTTACATTTCTAGCACCTCAGTATTCCTCTCAGAACAAACATACTCACCATTCCCGCACACTGGCAAGATTGCAACAACAGGCAAATCATATGCATGAGTGCACATACCCAAACACACCCTGGCACACAACTGGACGGATACAAACTAATACTAACGTGCACACACCAAAGTACACTGAGATTCATACGAAAACACACACAAATGAACACAAACTGGCATGTGTGAGCGGGTTATTGAGGACAAGTGTGCATTGCTGGATGGTAGTGAAAGTGGCAACAGCACCTGCTGCCATGGGGCCCGCAGCTACCATGGCAACTGCCTCTCCGTCACCTAGTAGTTAAGCAGCCATCTTTTCTGTCTGTCTTGTCCTGATTCTATATATTGGGCATTTGTGTGAGTGTTGAAAGAAAATGTGACATTCTACCTGTGTGTTGTTTACAAACTGCCACCATGGACCTTTGGAAAAATGGCATATATTGCAAATTATAGCATCTATAATGTATGCGTGTATCCATCTGTCTCTATCAGTCTGTTTGTCTCTGTAAAAAAAACCCAAAACATGCTGTACCTGATCTGACACTGTTTATATCTAAGTTGAAAACTTTTCGATTCCATCATCGAGAGCCAAGCTGAAAAGTGAAAATGTTCCAGTGTTCCAGCAGCAGCAGGTGCCAGCGCCAGCTCTCTCTGACGCTGTGAAGTCTCGCTCGCTGAACGGTTTATTTGAAGACCTGCTAACCACACTTCTAACATTAGCCAACCTGCTGCCACAAGCTGATAAATCACACAGAAGCATACACATTCACTCATGCAAACACACACCCATACCAACAGTCACAGGCTATCACACAGTCACACATAGCACATCTATCTTCAGCATCTCGCACTAGGAAAATCTCATGACAGACTGAGGTGTGGGTGATAGGGATGGTTTGTGTGTGTGTGTGTGTGTGTGTGTGTGTGTGTGTGTGTGTGTTTGTGTGTGCATGTCTGTGTGTTTTAGTTCTGAACTTTTGAAGTGGGGGCACTTGTGAAGTTGAGGCAGTTAGGTTTGGCTATATCTCTTCTAAGGACAACTTACCAGCTAAATTAATACAATTAAATCAGTAAATTTAAAAAAATATGTATATAATCTTTTGTGAAAATATACATATACTTAACTATGATTACGGTATTCAAATCCCATTGTTACATCATTTTAATTTCAATAAAATATTGAGTGCAATTAAAGATATTCTGCTGCCCTCTTTTTTGTTGTGTAGTTTCTGCATAAGGAGTCATGTGGTTCAGACAGGCATGTCTATGTGTTTATTCCTGATGCTGACATTTCAGTGATTAGAACTGTGGTATGGCTATAAAGTGAAGTCATTATAATTCACCTGAATAATACAGATGAAACTAGAGAAGCTTAAAGCAGTATTCAAAGGAAAAAGGATCAGCTTGTTTTCTGTCTCACACACACACACACACACACACATGAAATACAGTAAACTATATTCATGTTTCACTACAGTGCTTGCACTGGCTTGCAGGTTTATATTTAGAATATGAGCTCACCAGTATCTGATATGTTAACAATCTCTGCTTTTTTAGCCATATGAGATCACACAGTGGCATTTCTGGCTTAAAAATAACAACAAAACAGCTAAACATGGCTTTCGGTTTTATTTATTCTTTTACTTTGGCAACAGATTTTCTTTCCTGAGGCCAGAATTTTGAAACAGTACACTGACTTTAAACGAACTGACAAATTTGTCTGATCAAGAGTCTCACAAATTTACATTTGAAAATGGACCTTCTCAAGTATACTATGTTTCTCTTTTATTGTTTCTCTAATTATGCCCCAGGGAATATTTTCATTAACATAAACAGGGGAATAGTGTAGTTTTTAATAGTGAATGTAATTTAACCTAAAAAAAAAGTCCTCTCTCCCTCACTGTAAATGATCTGCACTCACATTAAATGCCTTACAACCTTAGCCAGAATCTACAAAGTGCTTTACAATATTGTTCTCCTTCACACATACTCACACACCAGTGGAGCCTACTGTGCATGCTGCTCACAATGAAGCATATTGAAAGCTGCAAGTATAGATGTGGGAAACTGAAGAGGAGTGGGACGTAGAGAGAGGAGCAGAAAGGATAGAAGAAAAGATGAGTGTGTGGGAAGAGGCGACAGAGTTGCCTACAAAAAGCTGCGGTGGCCTTGTGCACTGTGTGACTGTGATTGTGAGTGCCTACAGTGCCAACATGCCTGCCTTTTAGGGTCAAAACTAGAAGCAGGGCTCTGAGGGTCAGCTGGTCGTCTTTTACAAGTACCGTAATGGCATTCCTGTTTTAAATACACTGCACTGTTGGCCTGCAAAATTAGCGCCTATGAGTATTTACATACATTCCTAGCTTAGCTACATACTGTAAGTTAAGAGGCTGACGAATGCCAAAGACAGGATGACTGGAGAACCCTGTGTGTGTGTATTTTAAGCAGGACTGTGAGTGTATTGTGTCATAGCATTGTAAAGGGCAGGAGGTGCAACCAGAACAAGGATGACATTTAAGCAGCAAACAGTTTTCATTCTGGCCCTCATGGCAGATTTCACTGAAATAGTTGTGTATCGGTTACTGCAGTATTTTTAAAGGCTTTTGTTAAAGAGCCTCTTTGAATGGGACTTCAATATAATCTAGCAGATTCTTGAAACTAAATCTTAAGTAGCAGATTTGTCCTCTGCTGTCCATTTTTCTGTCCTCTCGTTCTTTTCTGTTATCACCCTAACACCAACAGACATAAATATCATCCACTTCCTCCTAATACTTATCATCCATCTCATCATAACAGCACTCCCTCTGACCTCACATCACTCCTCTCCCATTCCTCCTCTTATCACATGATGGAGGGGGTGAAAGATTAAAAAAATAGATAGGAAAGATGGGGATAAGAAAAGATAGAATAAAAACCTAGTCAAAACAGAGGTTTAAAGAAAGGGAGAGGCAATAATGCTTATAGACTGGACAGAGGTGAAAGAGGGAAAGTGTGTGTGTGTGTGTGTGTGTGTGTTTGCTTTTTGGGAGAGAGAGAGAAGAGAGAGCGAGTGAGAAAGTAAATTGGCTGTTTGTTCGCAGTCTGCGCTTCAATCAGACACAGAGAATAGCCTCTAGCCGTTAAACTTTCCAATTACCTTGAGCAGATGGAGGCTGTGGGCTCGGTTTAGAGAGGTTGTTCTGGTTGTTGTTGTTGTTTACTGTTATCTGCTATTGACTGTACGTCTACCTACATACATTGTCAGAAAAAGGGACAGGGCTGTCATAGAAAAGCAGGGTTCTCCCTTTTTAATCTTTATCTTCATATATCTCTCCAGTTCTTATTTTACTCCCTGTTTCATCTCTGATTGATCATATCTGGTCGGGCAAGAGTAGTTTAGCTGTTCATATTACAGCCTTGTGACTGAATGGTCGTCTTTACGAATTCAGGTTTGGTGACCTTGAGAAATGCGGATGAAGTCTACCCACTCTCAGTAACAACTGTGCTCTTGAGCAAAGCTCTCCAGCCCCAGCTGTTCCCTTTGAGGACCTCGTTGGGCAACAGTGTAGCACTGTGCTTTGCTTTGCAGAGCTCCCGTGTATGAATGAGTGCTACTGTGCGAGCATGAAGCCTGGAGAAGAGCAAGCACGCTTAACTGACTTTTGTGAATATTGGCGTATTAAATAACGTTTGCAGGCTGATTGAAGCTTCTTATAAAGCTGAGGAAACTTACAAACTGGCTTAATCTTTCTGCATTATTTGTTGTTCAAAGTGCCGTTAGCTTTTTCTACTAAAAACATTTCTAACAATTTTAGCTGTTTGAAATGTGTTCTTGTTTTTCCATATTGTTAAACAGAAACATTTTAACTAATGAGTTGGTTGGTCCTGAGTGAAATATATAATCCCTAGTTAGATATATTTTCCACAATGAAATGTCTTTACCAGTATATAGAGGTATTGCCCATGTCTGCAGAGGGTAATCTGTAAAGCAGCTGGTTTATGTGTTCTCAAAATCATTTGTAGTTTGTAGGATATATCCAGCTCAGGGAAAACACATCTACAAAAACTGCCTCTCCAGGGAGATGTTCGCAGTGTTGTTGAACAGTGCCAAAAATAGTTGTTTAATAGTTAATTAATACAAGAGAAACAGAGACAGTGAGACGTATTAATGTTGGATTATCAGTTTCAGAAAATTATAGTACAGACACATGAACCTCCAGCTTAGGTCATCGTCAAACCTGCACATGTGTCAGTCCTTTGCAAATTGTAACAACATCCTTAGATGTGCTTTATATTCAGAGCTAATATATTGTGCTAAAGAAAGGAAGAAGCTGAAAATGGTTCTTAAAATCAGTCTATTTTTATTCATCCTGATATTAGTGTTTCTCTTAATTCCTCGTGTCTAATAAGAACTTAACAGAGCTACTTGCACAGCTGCAGACTATTAGTCATGTAGGCAATTTTCCATTTGGCCGTTTTTGTGCTGTTTTTGTAGAGGAGGAACACTAAAAATAGAGGGTAAAAGGGAGGGCTTGACATGAATGACATGAAACCAAAGACGTTGCAACTGGGCTAAATGGTACATATGAACTCACTATCAGGTCACCAGGACACCCTAGTTATCATCACTTTACTTCATCTGAAATTAGGGGCAGCTGAGTGATAGTCTGGAGCTCTAAAAATTGACAATACTGACTGAAGACCTGCTAACCACACTTCTAATTTAAAAAAGGGTAGTAATTAAAGTCTTAGTTGTCCATAATATATGACTTGATATACTGCCTTTCTGCCACACTATTAGAGAGGAAAACTCATGCCATCCACTGGTGATATGACTTTATATATTGTATCATTTGCCTGTGAAACACATGTGTTTACCTGTTTTTCTTATGTGTGTGTACATACTGTGTAAAGGTATAAATGGAGGTTATCGGGCAGATCTTTACCTTCAGCTCCTCCGGTACTTCACTAACCTTGGAATGAAAGGATACTAGGGGGGAAAGAACGGATGGATAGGAAAAAGAGGAGGAAAACAAGGGAGCAGAGGAGGAGTGAGAGGGTGTCGGAGAGTGTGTATTCACGTGTGGGATACGGCAAGATGGATTACCCAACCCGACGGGCAATTTATCACTGTCACAGAGAGAGAGAGGGGGCAAAAGAAGGGATGCAGAAGAGAGGGGAAAGGAAACAGAGAGGCAGCAAGAGGATGGGATGAAGAGCTTGGGGAAAGACCGTTAAAAACTAGGTGGAGGACAAAACAAGGAGAATAAACAATTATGAGCGAATACTTTATTTTGTGCTCAGTCAGACACATTTTTACAACTAATCAAGACGAGTTGTAACCCCATGCCTGGAAAGGGCAAAAACAGAGCAGAGAAAAGACAGAAAAGCAAAGGATTTGCTGTTTGGCTCCTGAAGCATAAGCACATCCTTTAAATGTCCTATATTCTTAGTGACTGAAGCTGGAAAAAAGTATAGTTGTGCAGTCTCTATGTAGTGCACTTCATAAGGCTTGGATCCTTTTGATCTTAATATGGAGCATATTAGAAATATGATGTAAAATCAGAGATTTCTCACCAGGGATGGTGAAGACCTGGCATTTTATTGCCAAGCTCTGATGAGTTCCAATCAGTCACAACAATAAAACATCCTTCATGCTGCTGTACAGGTATCCCCTTGTGTTGCCTAACAGCATCGACCCATTGAAGTGGAAATTCTGTCGTCCCTGGCATCCTTTTGGGGCTGATGGTTGATGGCTTATTTTAGAGCATCCCATACATAGATGCTTGGACACTAAAGCCATCACAGAGCACCATTGCTGTGGTAGATCTACTAGAGGTGTGCCACAATGTGTACACCTGTTCTCCTTTGTTTGTTTAATCGTTTCTTTCTTTCTTTCTGATGTGAACAGAGCGGGGTGTGAAATTTTGCCTTGCTTGCAGATATCCAATGTGAAACAGGCATTCACATAGAATACATTCTCACCTAAATTAACCAGCCATGTTCCCTCATCTATATTCAGGTGCAGACAACTAGCTAATTGGTAGCTAGCTAGCACAGTGAAGAAGATTATTTTTGCATATACCTCATTTACAGTGCAGCTCTGTTACAGATGGTGGACTAATTTAAAAAACAGACTGCAGAGTTTATATGCAGTTCATTTACAGTCAGGAAGCACCATCGATAGCCAGATAATTTCAAAACAGCCATCAGCGAGTAACTTTCACATAAAAAAAAGAGGCAGCAATTTAAACAACTATTTCATTTATAGCACTGGGCACTGTTGTGGATGGGCAGCTAATAAAAAAACCAGGCTGTCTTCCAGCCAGCTAGCTCATTTACACTAGCAGGGAGCCCGTCTGTAAACTTAACTCTGTACAGGCCGGGACAAGATCTGTAGCTCGGGCTGTTAATGAGAAGGCAGCATGCATAAAAAACAGTGCATGTACAGATAGACGGGCTGAAATATTGATGAAGCAAAAATGTAAAAAGTATTTTTTAATTCACATAAACACTTGTCATGTTTGCATGTGAGAAGGACACAGACAGAGAAAGAGATCTCATCTGTCTGTAGCATCTGTTTCCAGTATTTTACATCCTCTTTGATTGACATTACACACACATATGCACACACACACACACACGCAGGTCAAGGCTATTTTTGGACATTATATGTTTGTGGGTGAAGAAAAAAACAACTTTGTGACTGATGAGCACTTAACCTAAGCTAATTCATGGCAGCATGCAGACAGCCAATTAATTATGGTTGTCAATCCCGAAGAGTGACTGCATGAATGGCTGGCTGCAGACACAAATGTGTCATCAACATGGTCCGTCTCATGAGAGTTGTTTGCCCACAACATTTCAAAGGGAAGTAAGATTTCAAAGAAACATCCATAAAGACAAACAGATAAAAGCATCAAAAGCTTGTCCTCTTTGAATGAACCCACCCTGCTTTCTTTCTCTCAGAGACGGACTACTCACGGCAAGTCTGCTTAACTAAAGGGCTAATGATGGTGATGACGCTGATATACACGTGCTCCACTGAAAAATGCAGAGCGCAGAAACTAAATTTCATGTTGTATCATCAACTTGATTTGATGTTTTATGCATTTGTTTTAAAATTTTGAGTGGTTGGTTGATTGTTCTGTTATTTTGAAGTATCATCTAAATTAATACATAATGTTTTTTATGTCACCAAGACATAAAAACTGGATATGTAGGATTGCGAGGAAATTCTGTTAAGACCTGCTTAGAAAGTTTGGCATAAAGTAAGGTTTTACAAAGTGTTTACTTCCTCTGAAAGTTATGTTTCTACTGCAGTTTTTACTGTTCTGGAATATGTTTTATGACATTGGACACTGTATAAATTGTCAGTCATACAGTAAGAAGCCTTGAAGCCATAACATTATACAATCAAAAGTCGGGCAGCATAAACATCCACATAAAAAAATGAACAAGAAAGTATCAAGGAAAATAATGCAGCAAGTAATTTGCACTGGCACTATGTAGGTAGACGCTTATGCTAATTAATTTTCACACTGCTATGACAACAAACTTTCTAATGCATTTCTCTTTGTTATTAACATGTGTCAACATCACAGGCGAGTGTGTAAATGTGTGCAAGCAAACTGTGTGTCTGTTCATTTAAATGAATGCTTCACAGGATTTATGCATATGTGCTGGTACGCATTTGTGTGTTAGTGTAATAGGTCACAGTTATGTCCTAACCAATCTAACTCCTACTACCGTTATTGGATCATATGAGGGAATGACCAATTAAAAAGGTGATTAAAGGAGACATACTTCAGAGAGGGAAAGAGAGGAGGAAGAGGGGCTGGAGGTAATAAATGAGGGAGAAAGAGGAAACCTTCCGGGGTTCTTTAGTTATTTGTCACAGAGGGGAAACAAAGAAAGAGAAAAGTCTGCGCAGGCAGCGGTTGATTTGCTTAATATTCTGGCACTTGCGAACATGCTATTAAAGAACAGCTTCTGCTAAGGGTTATTTCTGATGTGTGCTACAAAAACACTAATCTTCCACTTAGGTAGCTTTTAAACACAAGGAGTTAATGTAGCTTTTATTAAGTGTAGCGCATTTCAACGTTTTTATCTATCTGCACTGAATTGTTGGTGTGGTTTTTTTTATGGATTCTTTACCCAGCCTCTATTTATCATCATGAAGTATTCCCTGCACAAATATCCTTGTTACTTTACCCGTGTATTTTCTTCTCACGTTTATAGTCTCAGTGGTGTCATAATCGTTTTTTTTTTAGGATTAATACAATCCAATATCACATAGAGTTAAATTAATTATTGACTTTAATAATATTTTCTTTGTCATGATTTAGAATTTCTGTTTCTATCACTTTCTATCTGTTACTTTTTCTTTTTTACTTTGCCTTGTGTTCCATTATCTGTTTAAGTTCTGGTTTTTAGTCATTTCCAGTTACCAATCTGTAACACATGTAACACAAGTATGTAACACAAACATACACAGTGCACACTTTTTTAGGTATACTTTACCCTTTTTTACCTTCTTTACCTTCAGGACTGCCTTAATTTTTCGTAGAATAGATTCAACAAGGTGCTGGAAACATTCCTCAGAGACTGCCACTCGCTGGATATTGTCTCTTTATTGGACCGTTTTCTGTAAAACCCAGAGATGGTTGTGCAGAAACCCACTTGGAGGATCAGCAATTTCTAAAATACTCAGACCAGCCCATATAGCACATTCAAAGCCACTCAAATAGCCTTTCTTCCCCATTAGGATGCTCAGTTTGAACTTCAGCAGTTCATATTTACCTAATCTGCCTAAATGCAGTAAGTTCCCACCATGTTACTGGCTGTTTACATACTTGCATTAATGAGTAGTTGAACAGGTGTGCCTAATAAAGTGTCTGGAGAGTGTCTGTATGTGTATGTATTTGTTTCAGACGTAATGGTGTGAGAGACCTGTGCTTGACCTCGGTGAGTGCAACATTGGTTAAATATACCGTATATGTGCCTATCCATGTGTTTGATGTGTGTGATGTCATTTATAACCTGTGTGTTATTGACCTTCATCCTGCGAAGACGTCAGACTCAATCATTCACACACAAGCACACAGTCTTCATCATAACCGCGATAATGGGCTGCCAACAGAGTTGAAATTTATACTATTTTTATCAGCCTCTTACCTGCTCCATGTCTTTGCTTTATTTTTGTGTGTGCTTATATATAAGTATATGAGCTTATATGTAATGTGTATGCTCGCGTGTTGTCAGAGCAGGTGCAAGAGACCGTCTGCATCTCTTCTGCATGAATTCACTGATTCCAGACCTGCTGAGAAGTGCCTGTGTGTCTGTGATAGGGTAAATACAGGAGCAAATAGTGGAGAAATGGATGAGCAGAGGGATGAGTGAAGGCATGGGGGAGGAAAGATTTATTCTGCTTTGTCACTCATATGGAACTGATTACATACATTCTCCATAGTAAACTGGCAAACAAAAACAAAGACTACACATATAATACACATCAGTCAGTTTTCTTTCTGTCTTCTCTTGCCCACCTTTTCTGTTTTCGTAGTTTTGAATGTGATATGATGCTATGAACTGATGCTAAATATAGGAAAAGTGGAATCAGGGAAAGACAGAAGATAGGAATACAGTAAAGGAGGTGGGTCAAAGTGTTGTCTCATAGTCAGTGGTGGAAAGAGTATTTTTTCCATGTATTTGTGTGTGTGTGTGTGCGTATGAAAGGGATGTGTCTTGTTGAGCTTGACAGCCTATTTTCCTGAATCCTTTACCTCCTGCGCACTCACAGACACACACACACAAACAGTGAGGGCGAGCTGTCTGTTTTCATCAAATCTCAGTAATAGCATCCTTCTGTGTCCAGTCTGCACCCATCCACCCACACACACACACATACAAACGCACACAGTCAAACACACTGATTGTCAGCCACTAAGAGTTGCTGAGGTCACTTTTCAGTTACGTTGGACTCAATCGCCATCTCTCTCTGCTTTTCCCTTATTCTGTCACTCCATCTTTGCAGTGTAGAGCCGAGGATGCGTTTGTCTCCCATGTAGGAGGAAATGAATCACACTCGCACACACATATAGACTATCTGTGATGCTGCGAGTGATTGAGTCACTCACAGAATACTGATGAAGTCAGAGGTGAAGAGATGGGTTGAAGAGATGAATAGGTGTGATGAAAGAAGGAGGGGAAGTGAGGAGAGCAGAGAATATAACAGTTCACAGCGAGAAGTTATTATCAAACTGTGCAAAACACTAAAAATCTCTGTTAATCTGCAGAGTACTTCATATTGGTGGAATTCAAAATTTCTAATGAATAGAGCCTACCTTGTCTGGTAAGAACTCAGCTCAAAGTTATGCTGTTCTAATGAAAGATGAGCTGAATATAAAAAATGAACTATTAGTAGGGGAAAAAATGCAGAAATGGGTTCATCGAGCAGGCACAGAAAGTACATTTGCATGTTGTGTGTACAAGGTGTTGTGTTCATGGTCAGCGTTTGCAAAAGCTGTCTGTTTTTTCATCCCCCCCTCCCCATCTTTCCCCTCAGAAACCACAGCTCTCCTGTTTTTTTAGTCAGGCAGCTTGGCTGCTTCTCAAATCTTAGCTAATTGGGAACAACAAGACCCTCATCTCAAGGACCATACACCGTGTCCACTTTAATGCTGCTTTAGTCGCCTGTCTGCTGTGCTCTCACAGTTAAGTGTGTGCATGTGTGACAGGGCGATAGAGAAGGGTCAAAAGATGCCAAAAGAGATTAAATGTTCCCTTTTTGCCAATTTTTGGCAAAGATAGGACTTTTCCAACTCAGTACAAACAGGAAAAGCAGAAAGCGGGGTTATTGTTTTGGCACCGATGAGAAGAATGCTTCACAATTTGTTCACAGTGGTTTATTTTATCTGTCTCCCTCAATCATATTTTATAACTAACATGAACAGTCTGGTCTGGTCGCAATAATTAGAATGTTTATGTAAAGGCTGTAATAGGAAGATATTACTTATAACATATGTAAGAATTGAGAATTTCCATTCATTTTGAGTGTGTCATCTTTGTCTTCTTTTATTGCTGTGTGCTGACTAATTCAGTGGCAAACGGTATTTGACATTGAAATGGCATTACTTTTCTTGTACATCAACAATAAGTTTGAGAGTATAGCAGTTTTCTTCCATTTACAAAAAGTCCTTTTGGTCGTGATCTCAGGGATGAAGAGAAATAGACTCTGTCTAGAGTGAAAATTTGAGCTGCACAGGGAGAATTTAGGGTTCTTACATAAGCATTAATAAAAGTAATGTAATTTGAAACCATAAGCCACTACATTAAGAATACCTAATGTTGCCATTTTTATGACTATTAATCATTATTAATGCTTTCCCCCTTCAGTCAAAGCACTTCCCATGCAAAGAAAAAGAAAATTAAAACTGTCAACTGTATTTATAAATCTTATTGATGATTTACATGTTTGATTTGGTGAATATATACGAGGCAAAGGATGTTGAATATGGAGCTGCCAGGCAGGAGGAAAAGAGGAAGGCCACAGAGAGGATTCATGGATGTAGTGAAGGAGGACATGCAGAGGGTTTATGTGATGGAAGAGGATACTTCAGAAGGGATACAGTGACATGGATGAGCTGCCGTGGCAATCCCGATAGGAAGCAGCCAACAAGAAGAAGTTGTATTTACTGTTAGGCTTCGCCTCAACTTTCTCCTTACAGTCTGACTCCAGTGATCTGTTTATTGCCGCCTGAAGTGTGCTATTATTGTCTCACGTCAGGCAGGAGTATGTTTGTATACTGCTATTACTGCATGTGTGTGTATGTGTATGTTTAACAGCATGTTCTGTTCATTATGCTGCTTAGTTTTTACAAGAACAAGTTTCCCTTTATCCATAAACACACACACACACGCTCACATACTCAGCAGGATTTGAACTCATGCCGTGTGTGTGTGTGTATCTTGTGGTCTAGTGGTTTGTTGACATAGTCAAGCAGGCAGTTCTCACACTGAGAGGGTACATTTTACTTTAAAATGAAATGTTACTTTGTGCACACACACACACACACACACACACACAGATATACACTGTATTGATTGTAAAGCTACAAGCTTGTCATTGAGAGAGGCTTATTAGGTGTGGCAGACAGGATGTTACATTTACTGTTTTTTTTCCTTTTTCTAAAAGGCTCCTATTATGTTATTAGCATAATAAGACCCACCAAAGAAGCTGACCACACACACAGATATACAGTTGGGAAGCCTTTGTGTTAAAGCGGTATTATTTGTCAGTAATGTGATAAACAGCCCATTAACTGTTAATAACATGAGTATGATGTATTGAGCAGCTTGATAGATCCAGAAGGGTTCTACTGCATGTTTTTATGTCTTCTCTGTCAATCATCTGTCTCAATCTTAATGTCTAAATCTGCTAAGAGATATCCATCGCATGAATATTGATTGGATGCACATATACACATGGCCATAGAAATTCTGCATCTCCACAACTCGTGTATTGATTAAACTTCAGTAAACAAAGAGTGCCCCCTCATCTCTTTGGTAAATACTGTGCATACACATCTTCTTGGCATGATGCACTGTGATGTTCAGACAAAGGTCCCAACTGTTGAGACTGAAGTGTTTGCTCATACATTACTGTGTCTTGGGTTATTTAAACAGCTGTACGAATCTTTACCAAAAACGAGATTTGAAAGCAATGGCTCTGAGATGCTGCAGTGCTTGGTAATAGCATCCTTTAGAAGAGATTCATGTTAGGGTGCATGGTAGAGTACATCCAGAAGCACATAAAATAGCAGAGAAGTGATGCTCTCGGTTCTTATTCAGTCTTTTCTAAGTTAAAATGCCATGAGATGCATTTAACCATGCACTCAGTCTGTAACTATCACTTAGGCAGAAAAGAGAATGAGGATGCACATACTGTTATACAAGAGGTGGGCTAGTTGAAAGCAGGAAGGTTGCACTTAGTAGCACCATCTACCACAGGTGTTTAATTGAATTACAGAGCTCTGAAGCAGACATGCACACCAAACCTGCATTTGGGTGAACAATAAGCTCACAAAATCACAGTCATTTGAATCCTACCATCAGTCTCAAGGGTCCTAAGCAAAGCTAAATTTTATGAGGAAAAGCCGTTTCTATTTAATGACCTTTGCGAGATAAAGACCTTAATGCTTTATGGAAAACTTAAAAAAATATTTTTCACCAGGGTCAAATGAGGTTTAGATGCAGATCTGTATCAGGGTGTGCGTGTGCTTGTTAACTTTGATATTGAGTCCAAAGACTCATGGCAGGAGATTTAAAGTGGCTTTGCTCTATCCAAGTGGTTCCAATTAGTCTGGAAAAACATATACAGGCTCAACACGCACCTTTTAATGTACAAATATCTATGCACAAAGGCACAGATAAGTCCACACAGAGATTGGATGAATATCGTGATTCTGCACACAATAATTGTTCTCACACACGCATCCACAAAGAGTAACCGGAAAAAGAGAGATGTAGAGGATATAAAAGAGAAAAATAAACAAACTGACCCATGTTACTTTGGTTTTTTCTTCCATTGCTCATGTTTAACCGCTGGTTTACATTGTGTGCAATATAAATATGTAAGCATTGACTCAACCTATTATATGAGTCTTTTTTTCTTTACATTTTTTTCTAACCAAAAAAGGCATAACACACTGTTTGTACACCTCAATGCCTTTAATGCTGACATTTTTCATATGTGGTGTTTGTGTCAGGTTAACTTACCTAAAGAGCTGATTCATCTAATTATCTGTATACTTGTGTACAGAATCATATCAATCACGATGTTAAAAGTAAGGTGATTTGTTTGGAACAGGTTGAACAAAGTAAAGAGAAGAAGAGCACTGTTTTTTTAAAGAAGCTACTTTAGTATAGAGGTGTTAAGAGGACTATCTTTGGAGGAGCACTCTTAAAGGGTATCCCAACAGGAAGTGACTTGTAGTAATGTGGCAACCAGATACAGTATATAATGAATGACATCCAGTGACTTAAAAGTTTCATGCCAATGGGCGTAAGTGTGACAAGTGAATCTCTTCCTGTGAGGACACCCCTACACCCCCACCGTGTGGTGTTAAGCTATGTGCATGTAGGTTTTTGCCTACAGAATCTACTAACATCTAGTGTGCCTTCTTAATGAAATACTTAATGAAAAGGTTATTTATGTATAGTAAGAAGTGTAGTGTCAAAAGTGAAGATGCTTTGCATACATATCCAGTATAGTTTGCCTTTTTCAACAGCATGTTTGCTGATTGGCGTTTTGAGTATTTGATTCAGGAAATATAGTTATTTTCTGCTGGTCTGCTGCTAAATGACCAAAGATTGATGTGTTGATCTTCCCATGGTGTGCTTACTTTTTAATGTATACGATCATACTTTACATACAATGAATATTACCCCTGATCTGTTTGTTTTTTTGTTAAAAATAACATATGAACTTTGTTCTGGGTTGTAGTCTTATTTCCCACTGAAAATATAATGTTTGGATCCCGCTATATTTATTTATACAAGTCTTCCATATATCTCTAGACAATTACCGTTTAATCTTATGGCTTATCCATATTATTATTATTATTATTATTATTATTATTATGTGACATACAACAGATGAATTTATTAATTTAAATGCTCTAGTGTGCAAATAAAAAGACTCATTCAAATACTTTTGAACTCTATTATGAGACATAAATATAAAAGAAACAGTCACAATTTTAATTTTTTATCGGCTTTTTATGGAAAATTGCTGAAACTGATGGTTAACTAAACCTTAATGAATAGAAAAGTGGTTGTTTTTATAATTTAGCAATAAATTAAGTTATTCCTAATTGATAGAAATTAATAATCAAACACCTGACCTTATACATACATGTCAGACTGAACCAGCAAAATTCAGTAAAAGAAAGAAAAAAGGGGGGGGGGGGGGGGGATCGTATAAGGTCAGTTGCTTTCATTCCTGTATGAGACAAATTTTTGCTGCTAGCTTCTGTCATACTTTTATCCTTTAGACCCCGAGGACATAGTGTGTGTCTGTCTGTGTTTTTGTGTGTGTACTTGTTTTTTCACTTGGTGTGTCTGTCTTACTACACTCCTTCCCTGAGGCTGAATAACATGCTTCTTGGTTTTTCTATAAATATTCATAGTAAGGACTTGTTCAACATGTCTATGATTTCTTCCTGTCTTATCCTTCGCTATCTTAAAGGTTTTCTTAACATATCTCACTCCCAGCTGTTCTTGTTCATTTTGCTTTCATTCAAACCTTCAGTCATGAGTCTAAATGTTTCCTTTTGTCTTTCTCTCCCTCCTTCCAGGATCCGTCATTCTCGCTCCTTCTCCACGATAAACTTCAGGTGCCCAACAGTTCTCGCCGGGCGTGGAACGAGCGTGACAGTCGATGCGATGTCTGTGCCACCCACCTCACTCAGCTCAAACAGGAAGCTGTGCGGATGGTTCTGACTCTCGACCAGTGGGATTTATCTCCAGCCTCTTCCCCTCCAGCCCTGAGTGGACGATATGGGTCTCAAGCACCTCCGGGTCCATCATCAGGAGCACCAGGAGGGCCTCTATCACGTGAATGGCCTCCTTTTCTCCCTTCCTCTTCCTCCCCCTCAGCTGTTGCTTCTGCTTCTCAGCCTGCGCACACATCCTCTCAATCCCCTTCTCCGGTTCCCAGCCAGACCCCAACACCAAGCCCTAGCCATGGATCATGCAGTCCGCAGCCTCAAGGTGCAGGGCACAGACTGGGGTCCAAGCCCAGCTCTCTGGGCCTCGGAGGTGGAGTGGACAGAAGAAACGGGTCCCCTAGTTCAGGAAAGACATCTGGTGGGCAACAGCAGCCAGTGACTGGAGTAAACAGCCCTGGAAATAATGGGGGTAGCAGCAGTAATAATGGGACTGGAGCAGTACTGAGCACGGCAGCTCTGCAGGCACATCAGCACCTGAACAGAACGAATGGAGGAGTCACACTCTATCCGTATCAGGTAAAACACCTATAGATGTGTGTATTCTGTATCTTGGACTGTCTGGACCGATTCTTCCCACAAGTGCATTGCAAATATCACCATGGAAACAGCAGAACTATATCATTATATGATCAAATGATGACAGGCAAGATGACTAGTCTCTTGATGTGAGTCTGACAGATTAGGCAGGAGTTCGGTACATTTACACTGATCATTTTGCAGGTTTGCCTTAACATCCGTAACCTACGTGAAATGTTGGTTCTTGTACTTCAGAATGAGCTAAGGACAATTAAACTAAAAGTTTTCTCCTCCATTATAATAAATATATGGCTGACTGTGTAGCAAACACAAAAAATGTTATGACTGGGATGTAGATACTGTTAAAAATGTACTTTTCTATAGAGATTTTTGCTGTCAGGCCTCAATATGCTTTAAAAAGACATTTTTCAGCTGTGACACATGCCTCCTGAGTGGGATACATGCATGCTAAGGAGAGAAGGAGAGATAGGAACCAAACACACTGTGTGATGTTAAAAGAAATTCAATTACTTTAAAATCCTTACCACTCAGTTTCTGGAATATTTGTTGATCATATCTCAGTCTTACCCGAGACTGATCAGATGAACTGGACTGCTGGGGCACATTGGTGTTTACATCCGTGTTTATCCTGTGTCTCTATCGAGGCTACTTCTGTTTAGATTTTCTCACTGTCTGCAGCTCAAAGAACCGAGCTCACAGTTATTTTATCTGACGTTGGTTAGAGTGATTTGGCCTCACAGGATCTCATGGTGGGTTTACATTTATGTTTTGCACTTTTGGTCTGATCACCAGCCGAGTTTAAACTTAAAGTATATTAGAAACTCAGTTTGCAGTCCAGTTTGTAGCCAGATGACAACATTATACTTTATGTTTTTCAAAGCATTGCCATTCCCAAACAAAGAGATTCTAAATAAGAAGAATAATTATTTATTTAGTCCATGTTTGCAAAGACAAATGGTAGCTGTAAACAAACCACGGCAGACCTGATGAGAAGTTCATGCTTTTCAGCATCTTTATTGACTCGCTTTCATCAACCGTTGTCGTTTCCACACAGCTGGAGCTTTTTAGCCGCCAGCCGAACACATAAACACCAACAACAACAATCATGGCAGGAGTTAGCCCACACTTTAAGCAGGCGAGGCGTGGTTGCGGATGCCACTCAGGGGCGTCCGTCTCCCCTGCAGTGTGACCACAGACCACACCCCGCCACAGTAGCAAATTTCTTTATGTGTTTATTTCTACTCAAATATTATAATACTAGTTTCTGATTATGGTTGCGTCTTCTAAAATTTCAAAGACACATTGTGCAATTCGTTTTTTGCATGCCAAAACGCTTACTAAGGAGACAAGAGGGAAGCAAAACATGTTGATATCAAGCATTAAGTTAGCACCAAGCAAGACTCAAGATTCAAGATTCAAGTGGAAAATAGGGATAAAAGAAAATGTTTTAGGAGGATACAGGAAGAGAAGAATTATTCACAAAAAAAGGAGGTTGGTAGGAGGGAGAAATCGCCTTAGGTGAACAGTGGTCTAGAGGTGTATGGAGAGAGGCAGTGGTGCTGAGACTCCAGGGGAAATCCAGAGGTGTGTGTGTGTGTGTGTGTGTGTGTGTGTGTGTGTGTGTGTGTGTGTGCATGTGTGTGTTAACATGAACGTGTTATACAGATGTAATAATTCATACAGTGATAATTAGGACTCCGGGGACTCTATGTCATACACCCCCAGTCCCTCTTCACTCTTTCATTCTCATTCATTTTCTTTCACACTTACTCTCCCCTTACTTCGCCCCTATTATCTCTCCTGCCGTTCTCACACTTTGTCTTCTTCATATTCATCCGCTCTTCTATCTTGCTGTTATCCCATCTGCTTTTACATTTTTTTATTCAACCCACGACTAGAATCAGATACAGAGAGATGGAGTGATAGATGGAAATGACTTTGTACACTCTCTTGAATTGTTTCGTTATCATGTCCTACCGGTCAGAATAAATTAGGTTTGCAGGCTTTTATGTATTCTGGTATGTCTTTGTGGGAATTACAGTCAAAGAGTTCAGATTTAAAAGAGCATTTCTCTTTTGCTAAATTTCATCTTCTCAGAAAATAAAAGGCGTTGATTTTTTTTAGGTTATGAGGTTTAGGTTTGTCTGTCTGTTAGCGGGATTGTGCAGAAAGTTATGCATGAAGATTCCAACACATGTGGGGGCTTGGCTCAACCTAGAAGTCCATCCAGCCATCTATTCTCTTCTGCTCGTCCTTATCAGGGTCTGCGTGAGCCTATCTCAGCTGTCATAGGGCAAGAGGCAGGGTAAACCCTGGACAGGTTGCCAGTCTATCGCAGGGTCAAAGAAGAAGTCATTAATGTTTTTGAGTTGATCTGGATAACGATCCAGGAGTCTTTGGAAGAATTCTTCACTATTGTGAGACTGTGAAAAAAAAATCAGATATTTCACATCATATGTACATTTATACACCACCTTTATGTTCAATAAACTGTTCAAACGTGGTGTTCAGGGCAGTTTGCATCACTTTTTTCATCCGCTACTTCAATTTTACACATCATTTCATAGTTTCATCGTTTCATGTAGCTTTTTTGACCGTGCTCCACTTAAAAATTTTCTTTGATTTTAACTTAGCCAGCATGAAAGCTGGAAGGTGTTTTGCTTTTTATGTGCCTGCGTCACGTTTGTTGTTTCTCCATTCATGTGTTTGCACATCTCAGTCCTTTGAAAGCTGCCTGAACAAAGGAAATTCTAGAAACTGTTCGCAAACGTTCGCTTCGACCATGAAGTGATTAGATTTTGGTGGTCAGAGATAAAGATCCCTGTAATCTTATAAAAAACATTTTGGTTCAGATGCACATTTTATTTTACCACTTCATAGTGATATCATAAAATTCAGGAAAGAAAATATGGACATTGCTTAAGATTATAACGTACTTGACATTGGGTCAGATGCTAAATTGGTAATGCTAATCCTGGCTGTCCAAAATTTAAATCCTTTAAAAGTGTTTACCACATATATTCCCTTCAGGCTACTTTCTGTCTGTTTTGTAATTTGCATTTAGATACATTTTTGAGTATATTTGTGTGTGAGTATGCCTTGTTGTGTGTGCAAAGGGTTTGGGCTATAAGAGTGTGTCAGCCAGCATGCATACTTGCACATCATTGTGTGCAAACGGCGTATTTTGAAGCTCTGTGTAGATGTGCAGGAACTTCTTTACATGATCTCATTCTGTATTCTGTATATGAATTAGTATGTGCGCTGGGAATTGTAAAATCCTAGTGAGCCTGTGTGTTTCTGGCGAGGCGTCTGCAGTAATGGTGCTTCAGCAGGAAAGGAGAAACGCGATAATAAATCACCCTCATTTAGACTAACGCCTGCTAGAGAAGGAGATGGGGGGAGGAGCTGAGTGGAGACATAATCAAAAAAAATGAAAATTGGAAATAAAGATGAAGAAATGAAGAGAGACTAGATTTAAAGAGGAGAATGATGAAGAGAAGGTTTAAAGCAGGACACAAGCGATAATAAGCCGTCGCATGTGACATTTTAACATCACTATGTTTTGACAATCTTAATTCAGGGACATCAGGGTTTGCAGGGAGATTGCTGAGATGTGCGACAAACTCTGCATTTCTTCTTTGCCTGAGAATTTGATCTGCTTTGCTGCTTGCAGCACGAAACAGAGCCATAGCTTCATGTTTTAGCATCAGTGGAGCTTTCATTGGGTCTTACAATAGGAGATGATTGAATGCAGGCCAAATGAGAATTCTCCTCCAACATGCTCGCGCTCTTCAGCAAAGTGAGGGAGACAACAAACACGTAGATTGACAGCAGGGAATGTAAAGCATTTCTGTGCTCAAATGCTGCAGCAGGAATCGGTGGGATTTATGAGAATCGTGTGTCCCATTGTTCAGAAACATTACTCACAACAGCGCATTAAAGTGAATTATTGGTTTAATTCATTTTAATTATTAAAATCTCCAGTAAAGTCTCTAGTCAGGGGTCGCACAACAAGAGATGAATTGAAAGAGGGAGGGAGCGGTGGTAGGTAGACAGAGAAAAGAAGCCACCTGTCTGCCTGCATAGCTGACATAAAATTCTTGCTGGGTCAGCAGTCTAAGAGGTGACTGCTGCCACGTTTTATATTTATTAGGATTTTTTTTTCAGTTCTATGGGAAGTGCAGGACAAAAGGAGACATGAATTCAGTGAAAACAAGCAGGATTTCTATACTAGGCTGTAATGGTGCCTGGGTTATGGAGCCATGTTTTGAATTTTCTGTGAGTTCATAGTTCCTTTTGTTTTGATTTATGATTTCTTTTTTCTTTGTTGAGTCTCCAGTTCTTAGTTCTTCCCTCTGTTCACTTCCTGTCCTTCCATTAGTCTTGTCTCTGTTTCTTAGTTCAGTTGTGGCTTACTTCATGTTTTATTTTGGTAGCTGTTGGGCTTTTTATCTTTTGTCTCACTTTACTTCCTTTGTCATTTTCTTAGGTTTAGCTGCATCCTTTTACCATAGGTGTTTTCACTCTCCCTAATTACCTCTTGTATAGCTATGTATATTTATATATCCCCAATCAGAGTGTCTGTCTCCCTTGCACTTGTTTTGCTTCTATTTAAAGCTGTTTAATTCTGTTGTTTTGGGGGTTATTTTCATAGACTTTGTCTCCTGACTCAAAAGGTCAGATTTTACATTACACTGTTTGTGAGCCCTGCATTTGGGTCATGTTTCTGCTCACCCTCAACATAGATGGCAACAACAGACATTTTCACATGGACAGATAATGTTATATTCTTGATGAACACACTTTTTATTTAGCCAAGTTCAGCCTTGTAGACTTGCTCTGTGCTGGTAGACTGAGTAACTTTTTAAGTGAACTGACTATATGTCATAAGTTAGAGGCTGAGGACTCAGTGCGGACTTTAGAGACAAATGGAATAAACTGAAAACACACCTTTAGTTGGGAGATGGAGTAAAACAAAATAACAGAGCCATTCAAAATCCACCCTAAGGGAAGAAATCCAAAATGCTGCACAACAGGCCAGAAGAGTATACTACAAATGAAGTTCAGACTAGCTAGGCTTTCTTTGCTGTAGCTTTCGACAAAACCTAAAACTCCATTTGGAGATGGATCTCACAAAGGAGGTCTACACAGGTGGGCTCTGTCAGGCTCTGTGTGCAAAAGAATAAAAATTGTGGGTTTTGTGGGTCAAAATGATGAAATGATCCCTATGAGTGCCACTAGTCAGTTTCTACAAGAAACTCATAAAAACTAAAGAGAGTAAAGCTTTAATAACAATCACAATTTTAAAATCCTTAATAACCAAAGGACATAAACTAACTTTTTCAGTTTTATAAAAGCAGAGTTCAATGACATATGGTCCTTTAATTAGTTTGTAGACAGAGCTTCTCATTCTGCGACAAACCAAACTGTGTATAAAAATCACGTCCATATCAAAGGCTCACTTTATTTTGAAGGCTTGCTATGGGAGTGTTTTGGTAGAATGAATCTGTGTGTCTCACTCCTCTCTCTGGCATGAAAACGCTAATCCAACATTACCTCTGCCCTCGCGCTGTCCTTCAAGCAGCTAATTGAAAACAGGTTTATACAGTGTGATGTGTGCGCCTCTGTGTGTTTCTCTGTGTGATTCCAACAGTGGTTAGATTAGCTTTTCTAATTTACCGTGAATCTGTTGCGCCTATTGTGTATGGATTGTTTCTGTTTATCTGAGAGAAACAGGATGTGAAATAAGAACACACTTGCAATCATATTATTTTGTATAAAATATGTTTTTATTGCCAGACTATAATAATAGTTGGTCTACACATTAGAGAAGTTTGTGAACTGAAGGTTTGACCTACTGTGTAAATCTGGATGGTAGGAGTGGGCAATAGAGCCTCAAAATGATATCATAACATTTCAAGCAAATTTCCAATAACATATATGAAGATATTACAAAAAAATGTGCCAACAGTAGAAGAAGCATTACAATATAGTAGTAGTGACAGAACATAAGTAAAATGTAAGCACAAAGTAGCCTAGGGAATGTTTTCCCAGGGACTTTTAAATGAAATTATACAATAACTACGGTGGCCTTGAGAGGCCAAACGGACTGCAACTTAAGAAAACACCAGCAATAAGAAAAACGCTGCAAAAGCACACAAAACACAACGGAAATAGGAAAAACTAAAACAGAAATAGGAAAAAACACAAGGGAAGTGTTTCTGGGGAGACAATAACCCGACGGACCAGTTGGAGGAACCCAAAACATGGTAGGCGTTTTTTTTTAATCATGATTCATATAATACTGATGCTGGATATTTAGGCTAATAGTTAGGCTAACACACTTACCTCTCATCTTTTCTTTCCTCACAAAACCGATAGATCCTCCACTTCTTTTAAGTGTCTCCCAGCGCAATTCTTAGCATATTTTGGTTCCTGCAATTGGGCCGTCGCATTGTCTCCCCAGAAACACTTCCCTTGTGCTTTTGGAAATCTGTTTTTTTCTATTTCTGTTTTCGTTTTTCCTAACACCATTGTGTTTTGTGTGCTTTTGCAGCATTTTTCTTATTGCTGGTGTTTTCTTAAATTGCAGTCCGTTTGGCCTCTCAGGGCCACCGTAAATAACAGCCTAATACTGTTGCCTATAGCTTTTTATTTACAGAACTCCTTTTTCACCATGTAACTGCATCTGTTATTTACATCCACCATATGGAGTGTAACTAGTGAGTGCTCCAGCGATGCTCAGTCATTTTATTTGTTTAATTTTGGGTCACACATAAGCAGCTGTTCACATATCAACAGATGAAACAAGATTGTTGTTGCTGCCTTAACAGGAACCATGTTCTTGCACATTTTACGAAGTATTATGCTTTGTTGGGGGTCTGACTTCTCTGTAACCAAACCACTTCCTTCCTGTTAAAGCGACTCCCTCTTTAGGTATTAATCATCATCAGGGGCTGACATGCTGCTCTCACTTTCAGACATTTTTGGGCTTGTGTCGTGTGTCCTTGAGAAGATAAATGCGTGGCATTGCTATATGACTGATATCACAATATGACACTTTTATATCGTGTACAGATTTAGGCTGGTATTATCAAGTATGGCATGATATGGCACAGTCCTACTGGGTGGAAAGAGAAGAGCCAGCTCTCACCTTTAAATGTCAGAGCTTGATAGAGAGTAAGCACAGCTAATAGTCTTCATATTATATGTTTTCCTGTATAACATAAACCTACATTCCTCTCAGTTTATTTTCTGTTCTTTTAACTGGTTTTCATTTTCATGCATACTGGCCTCTAGTATGTAGCCTTGACAGTGTTTCTGTGTTTCTGATTTGATTATGTAACATATCATATAACTAAACAGATCTCCTTTTCATCTCTTCTCTCTTTCTCTCACAGTCGCTTTCTATCGCTCATGCATTCTCTGGCCATATTATTAGGAATACCTACATCACAGTAGAACAACTCTGGCGTCAAATTTACTACATTAAAAATGTGTTTCCAATATTTTCTTGCCCTTTGACATTAAGGACACTTGAGCCTTTAACCCCCTTGCCTCATTGTGGGTGTTAAAGATTCAGGTTTACAAATATATATCAATAATTTACTCCCTCTCAACATCCATCCATCCATCCATTCGCTTCCGCTTATCCTTTTCAGGGTCGCGGGGGGCGCTGGAGCCTATCCCAGCTGTCATAGGGCGAGAGGCGGGGTACACCCTGGACAGGTCGCCAGTCTGTCGCAGGGCCCCTCTCAACATCCATTTCTGTCATTTCCCTTTATGTATTGCCTACGTTTCATGACTGGGTTTCTGTTTCCTCCAAGCTTACTTTCTTTCCTTCATAGTTTGACACATAAACTCCTGCCTCTCTAACTCTACCACCTCTGTGAGAAATAAATAAACATCCTTCTCCGTGTGCTCACTTCTTTATTTTTTCGCATTTCCTCCCCCACTTTAATTTTGAACAAGCGGCCTCTTTCTCTCTTCCGCCAAACCACTCAAGTAAGTGTTTAGATGGTTTTACAGATTGTGTTTATTGCACCGATAAGATCCGTCAGGACCACACGCGCGTGTGGACACACAACACACAATTTCTATTTCCCTTATACAAAACTGAAGGTGCAGATTGTATGTTGGGCGCCTGTAAAATGAGGAAGAATAAAATAAGAGAGACTGATGAGTGAGGTAAATGCTGGGGAAATGGTGTTTGTGATGTAATGAAGATGAATGGGTCAGCTTTTATTGTTTTCCGAGAGGGGAGTAAGAAATGTGGATTACTGAAATAATATAGAGGAAAGGGGTGAAAGTTACAGAAGTATAGTGTGCTATTGTATTGTTTTTTATTTAATAACCTGGAAAATCTAATATCACATTTGTCGAAGTCCCACATTGACTGATATGGTCACAGGATCAGCTTATTTTGTACAAACACAGTCAGATGCTGTGTTTTTCATTGATTAGCTGCATTATTTTCACCTCTGGCTGTTGCATTATCCTTAGTCATCTCAATTTGTCCTGCTATTATCTATATCCTTTTATCTGCTGCTGTGACCTAATATCCCCACAGGAATCATTAAAGTTTCATTCAATGTAGGATAACCTAATTTATTGTAAAGTATAGAGACAGCAGCTCAGCCTTTGTGTCCTGTGGGGAAATCTGAATGGGACATAATTTACTTTAATGAGTACTTTATCCAAAATGCTATGTAAATGCTTTAGCCAGGTGACCATCAATTTTCTGTATGCGCAGCACTCATGTAGGATTAATATGACAGCTCTTAAATAGTGGCTGGCTTAATGACAGAGATAAGGCACCCATCACCACACCACTGCTACAGAGAAACAAAGCAAAACTGTTGAAATCTCATGATGATTTTAGCCCTGACAGTAGTTTAATTAGTAGTTAATTAATAGTAAGTGTTTGATTAGTAATTAGTAGTTAATTCAAATTAATGACACTAAGAACGCAAACATGATCAAGAGGACGAGTTCAAGAGGTGAAGCTTAGCAGAGAGATATCAGCTACAGCTGCCTACGTCTGTTCACCTGTCAGTCAAAGCTCAGACTCTGTTACAGCCCTGTCTAGACATGAGGAAGCACAACGGAAAGATATAAAGGAGGGTCCTGCCCCAGCTGCCAGTTCAGAGTCTCAACACGAATTTCAAGTGTAATATTTATTCAGCCATGCGCATGTAAAAAGAAAGGTTACAATAACTGAAAGAAATTTACTTGCGATTGCATCAAGTGCAAAATAACTAAAGAAACAGATCCGTCTTCTGAGAAACAGATGAGAAAATCGTGTAAAAGAAAAAGGTAGTTCACTGCTTCTGCTTCAGTGGTACAATAAAACTGAATTAGTCTATTTGCACAAATGCAGTCTCACACACACACACACACACACAAAATCCCATTACAAACCAATAACAGCACTTGGCAAAGTCTCAGATGTAACACAAGAGAACACACAGTCAGCTACAAAAAGGGTGTGGAGGCTGAGGACAGAAGTATCATACTGTTGTTAACAGTTGCTGAGACCATACAGTGAGCTGAATCAGGCAAACCCAAGAGTGCGAGCCAATTAAGAGGAGAGGTTCAGATGGACAACACAAAAATCCTCAGATGTAGAGAGAGCAAACTAGTAGATTATGTGATGCTTAGACCTTAAAATACATGCAACTGCTACAAAGGGAGGAAATTAGCTACACAGACGATAACCTTTTTTAATACCAGGCTATAAACATATCATTTCCGTTGTAAAGTTGGGCATTTTAACAGGAATGTCCAAGGATTGACTCACTTTTATAGCCAGCCTTAGGTGGCAATTTGAGGAACTGCACTTTCACTGTTACTTTAGCTCTGGAATTTGCTGCTTTTTGGAAATTACATGTCAATGAAAAGGGTAGATTACAAAGAACATCAGTGCAAACAGCTCGGCTATACCACATGTGGTGATAGTCAAGGGCTTTGCTGTGATTAGTGTGAACGGCAGTAAAGTGTAAATGGTATTGCAACATGACAATATTTTCAAAAACTTACAGGTCACCTGAGCACTAATTTAGTAAAAGAAGAGCAATGCCTAACCCGACCAAAGATACACGTTTGGTGAGAGGTGAGATTGGATAAGTGCAAAGGTGACATTTCTATCAGCCTCAGCTATACTCGGTTTACCCACTAACATTAACATTAGCCTGCTACACATTAGCACTGCCATTGTCAACATGTTTTCATGATTTAGGCTTTTAGATCATAGCGCCACTAAACACATTGCATACTCTCAGTAGAATCTCCCTGAGCCAGTATCATAGCTGTGGACTCTTAAATCATATGCAGTGACTGTAGGCTATAAACTGGTGTCTATATGTCTGTCCAGCCTTGGTGGTCTGAACTGCAGCACCAGCACTCAAAGCCATATATTATTAAACCTACCTTGCATAATAACTATGTGGGACGCCTTTTTTTTTTACATTGTGTTAGTAGTTTTCCTTATTTTATTCATCAGAATTTATGAGTAGCCAGTACAAAAGCGCAGGTAGTCCTGTAGCTCGCTGGACCTTCATTTCATATGTTCGCAGCTTTTTTAATAATGCAGGAGCACCGAGCCAGGTCAGAGCTTTTGAAGCAGCTGTAAATGTACAAAGGTGTGTGGTATATAAACTATAGAGGCATCTCATTTACAATAGGTAATTTATCAAGGCAGCAGGTGGTGAGCTTGGACCCCAGGAGCCCTCAGCAATAAATATAAACACATTGGAGCTGATTTACCCACATAAGCGCACAGGTCCACACATGTGCAGAGACACACATATAGACATATTCAGAATAGGCTTACATTAACACACACAAAAGCTATAATTCCTTTATTGGAGTACGTGTTCATGATTTAGGTGCTTTGCTGTCTTGCTGTAGGCAGCACATAAAGAACTATAATCAATAATCCATATCTGTGTCATGAATGATTTGCTTTAACACGCATGCACGCACAAACCCATAAACACATACGGCATAGAGTACATGCAGCTGTGGCAAACTCACATTCAAATCAGTTAATTCTACTATATCAGTTCTTCTTAACGTGTGTGTGTATGTGTGTGCATGTGTGCGTGTGAACGGGTATTAACATCTTTGTGGGGACCAAAAATTGGAAGTTTACTATACTTGTGAGGACCGACAGCCCTTGCGGGGACCAAAATACCGGTCATCACGAGTTGGAAAGCAGTTTTGAGACTCAAAATGTGGTTTTAGTGTCTTTTAGTGTGTTTAGGCATTCATTTTTTATGGTTGGGTAAGGTTAGAGTAAGCGGCTAGGGAAAGCATTATGTCAATGAGTTGTCCCCACAAGGATATAAATACACACGTGTGTGTGTGCGTGTGTGTGAGTGAGAGAGAGAGAGAAATAAAGAGAGACTTATTTTTTGTGATATACACGACAACATTCAGTACAGAAACGTACTGCTGTAAGATGGCTTGAAAAGTTTCCACAGATAACCTGTGAACCCTGAAACAAAACATTAGATATCTAATATATCTAACTGATTAGATATGGCAGGTTAGTTATGTAAATATATTTTTTGTAGTTATCAGAAGTAAAAAGACTTACTGCCACTCCAAGAAGAGCGCTAAAGTTACTATTTTAGCAACCATTCCACCTCAATAAGTGTATTTTCATTTCATATACTGTATATTACACATTACATCAAGTGTGTCTTATGCACTTGATAAAAACAGTAACTCAGTCAAGAAGGCAAATGTAATTTATTTAGAGCATTATGAGTACAAAGGGCTTTCCCTTTTTATCCGCGCTGTCTTTCTTCTGTCTAATAAAACGCAAATGGTTGATCTAATAATAAATCACAAATGTGGATATAGCTTATGATGGCAGAACAACCCTGCAGAGAGAATGAAGCTAGATATGTTAGGATTATTAATAAAAACAGGGAATAGCGAGGAGAAGAAGGAAGGGTCGATCTGACAAAAGTATACATGAGGTTGAAAGAAAGAAACCAAGGGGAGAGTGTCTTTGTTTCTTTGTTTATGTCTGTTTAGGATGCAGACAACATTCTGCTGCTGGTTCACTTTGATCACTAGAGAGGTTTTCTGTACACACACACACACACACACACACACATATAAGGGCATGCAATAAGTTATCCTTCAACAGGAAACAAAATGGGTGGGGAAAACCAGACTGTGTTCTCATATCTGACCATCTGGAAAAGACAAGGGCAGAGATAAATAGCAGTCATGTGTGTGTGTGTGTGCAATTTGTTTGTCATGAAGTACATGCACAAACTTAGCACGATCAAAGTAATCAGGAGACAAAGTCTTATCACGTCTGACTGGGTGGGAGAAGGGAGCAGCAAATACTGACTTTGCTGCCAGTCTTTTTTTCTGATTTTCCTTCAGTCGTCTGTTCTTGTTCTCTTTCACTGTGTCTTTGATGGGTTTTTACATTTTCACATTTCAGCTACTGCTGTGAAAATTATTGTTAGCGCTCACTGTTAACACTGATGTTGCTAATTGCACACGATCTTTCCGAATCTCTCTGAAATCTTGTCCAGTCTCCTCTAAACTCATAATTTCTGTGTGTGACAGCAACACATTAACATCAGCCTCGGAGCAGTGCTTCCCAAAAATTAGAAATTGTCTCATTTCTACTGCATAATTTATCATGTAATGAAATGTGAAGTTCCCATCAACAGTGTCTAAGTCTCCAGGCCCTGTGGATATTGTTAATTAATTAGTATTTTTATTTATTATTTAACTCTTGTTGGTTTTGTCAATTATAGTAAAAAGTCTTTCTCTCTCATTAGATCTCCCAGATGATCTCAGAAGCCTCCAGAGAGGGAATTACCGAAGCTGTCCTGAATCGCTACAACACACACTCGCCCTCACACACAAATTCATCATCACATACAAACTCTCCCTCTCACACTCCAGCTGCAACCACCACCGCAGCGACTGCCACCTCCGCCGCTGCCTCTTTCTTTGCCAGGTAAGATTCACTTTACGCAGTGAGTGAAAGCCAAGAAGATCACCTCTCTCATCTGATCCGTACACTCCACGAATCATTCCAACAAGCAGGCATTGTGATTAAACGTGATCGGGTGCATTATTGAATTTCTCTCCAGAGCTGTGACTATCTGAACATCTGCTGCATTTGTTCTTTTGTATTTAAATTTGACTAAAGCTTGACTAAACATGACAAATCACAAGCACGGAAAGCCAGGGAATCTGCATACTCACAACACTTTACCGATTGTATTTAAAACCCCAAAACCATCACTTTCTTGGGATTCAGTGGCATTTTGTAGAGTAGATTTAGTGTTGCACAGAAACTCATTAGTTCATTTATGCAAGTCTCATCATTTAGTTTAGTTCGTTCTGAGTTCAAAAGTCCAGAAATCCCCTCATTCAGGTCGTCGCCTCTTTATGACATTTCTCAATTGGTTCAATGGAGCAGGAGGAATAAAATAATGGGCTGACAAATAATCTCATTGTAAGATAAAGGCGATGAAAAAATGGAATACTATTATGCAGTATAATGCACAAAAGAGTACTCACTTATCTCTTGGTTGGCTTGTGTGTCTATCAACGATCCAGTCATCAGTCTTCGATGAACTGTGTAATCAAATCTGGAGAAATGCAGAGCAGCACAACATAAATAAGACACGGGAAATATGGGTAAATTATTGATGAAAAAACATGGCAAGCTCAAAATGAACGAGTAAATTATTCATGGGTGACACCGCACCATGAGTGTGTCACAGTGTCTGAAGCATTGCTGAGATGTCGTATCTAATGAGCTGCTTTAAATCACATTTTAAATGATACTGATGGTTTTCCTTCTCACTCACTCACACGCGTCTAAATCTGCAGATAATGAAATGTGTGTGCCTGTGTTTGATATATAAGTGTCGGGCATCAGTGGTGCAGACATAATGCTGTCTGTCTTTCAAAGCACTAGCAACCGGTCGTAAATTGTACTGGAAGACACCCAAACACATGCACGCACTCCCTTCTTTGACCCTCTGAACTGCCGAGTATCAAGGCCATTTTACACAAACCCACGCACATCTGGTTGACATTACAAACATAAAGCCAGCTGTCTTTGGTCAATTTATGAGCGTGAACCTTGTAAGTGAAAGAATCCAGTTTGTTTAATGGTTTGCCTGGATGTGTTTGTAGATGTCAGTGTCAGTGGGTCTGTTTTGTTTGTGTATTTTGTGTCTGTGAAGGAATTCGGTTTAATTGGCAGAGAAATACCAATGAGCTCACCTGGTGTCACCTTTGATTTTTGACTCTGTGTGTGTTTACCTTCAGTGGATGCAGCCATGCAGTGATGGTAAATCCTTTGCCTATCTTGGTCTTTACTCTCAGATGTGAACTGCATACAGACACTCTTATCAAACACACAGAAACACACACAGGTATACATGCACACAATTTCCCCCTTGCTCACTGTCTGCACATGGCAAAATCCCTGTGCCCACTATATCTCCTCTCACCTGATCCCCTGTCTTCCTTCAGCCTCCTCTTTTCTCTCTCTCCCTTAATTGCTCTCTTCTTTCTCTATCCCCTTCCATCCTTTCCTATTGTTCTTTCACAACTCTCCTGTTCTCCCCGTTTTATTAACAGTTTCTCAGTTTCTACATTGACCTTTCCTTTACCTTTGCTAATGTGCATGTGAGTAATATCTTTCATTAGTAGCAATCTGTCTGTGAATATGTCACACTCACGCGGTAGCACTACGTCTTCCCTGTGCTGCATTGTCCCCAGAGGGTTGCTGGGCCAGAGGATGGAGACATGCGGTGGTGTGTGCATGCTCTTAGTCACTGGGGGAAGGGAGTTTCTATCAGTGAAGGAATTTTTTACTGCATGCTCCGGGGATTGGATCTTTGGGGATTTTGGCTGGCTGTGTAAGTGTGTGTGTGTGTGTGTGTGCTGGAGGTAGCCGAGTAAATGAATAGGTCCCAGGTGAATTGGTGAATTGGTAGGGCGTTGTTATTTTGGATGGAGGATAGCAGTGGGACTGGGGGGGGCTGTCTCATTTACATCTCACTATCTCTCTTCTGTATTCTTTAAAAAGAAGTGCTCCATCAAATGATAACTGGGGACCAATTAGACACCCATCACAATGGTAGATTGATGATTAAAATAGGCGTATAGTGGTAAACAAATTAACATATCAGCAGTCTCACTTTGGGACCGCATTTTATGGTTTCTGTTTTGCTCGTGTGTGTTATAAACTTTTATTTTGACATATGGAGGAAGAGGCCTATTTGCTCTGCAAGTGTCGTCACTAGCCCACATTCTTCCCTTTCATTCCATCCGTTTAAGGCCCGACAGCTTGCAAACAGTGATTTAACACACCATATTATTAACACACTGAAACGAGGCGTAGTGCTACAACTCTTTATATATCCTTCAGGCAAACAAAGACTCGATGAGCTAATGAACTAATAAGCAGTGTATGACCTTGGAAACCTCTATAGATCTCTATGTAGAATGCATTTTTTTCCTCTGTAGCAGAAGCTACATATTCTTCATTTCATAGCTGAAGGTGGGCATTTTAACAAGGGAGGCTTTGGATGGTTGCTTGGTTAGGAGACACAATACAGAAGAACAGCAGACATCATAAATTCATTCATCACCTTTCCATTGACCTATACAAATGAACTGACTTGACTTGTCTTCATGTCTTGACTTGAACACAATGTGTATTAATATTTTATAATGCAGCCTTGCGTGCTAATACAGTCGCCTGGGTTAGTCATCTAAAGCAACGGACAGTGCAGGCAGGGTAGAGTGGGTGGAGCGAGTGTTAGGCTGATTTGTGACAGTACGATAGCAGCAAGGGTGAAAGGGAAGGTTTACAAGATGGTACTGAGACCTGCTTTGATGTATAATTTGGAGATGGAAGCACTAATAAAAAAAACAGGAGGCCAAGCTGGTGGTGGCTGAGCTGAAAATGTTAAGGTTTTTATTGGCAGTGACCAGGATGGACACGATTAGGAGTGAGTATATCAGAGGGACAGCTCAGGTGGTGAGAGGCAAGGCTAAGATGGTTTGGACATGTGCAGAGGAGGGATGGTGGATATAATGGGGAAACAATGTTGAACATGGAGCTGCCAGGCAGAAGGACAAGTGGAAAAACCACAGAGGGTTGGTGTGACAGAGGACAATGATAGGGTGATATGGAAGAGGAGAGTCATTTGTGGCAACCCATAAAGGGAGCAGCCAAAAGAAGAAGAACAAAAAGATGTGCAAAAAGAAGAAGTGATAATACACTGCAGATTATATGGCAATGTCTTAATAGAGAGCAAGGAGTGTGTCAGTCGTGGATTGCATGTACGTGTCAATAGATAACGTCGGTAAAGCCAGTCTTCTGTCCCTCTTAGCCAGTGCTCTCACACTTTCGCCATCGCTCTCCGTCTCTCCCTGTATCGTCTTCTACTGACAGTCTGCTAAAAAGAATGTAATTAGCCACTCAACCAACAACACAGTCAGAGGGACAGCAGCCATAAATCAGCTGTGTGTGCATTTCAATTCAAAGTGTTTGTAGTTGTGTGAAAGGAAAGGGGGGTGAAAAAAGCAAAAGCAGCAGGATGTTATTAGCTGGGCTGTTTGTGACCTGTGCTGCTTTTTAACAAGGGACCGAGAGGATGAGAGGCATGGGTGGCTGAGAGAATCAATACATGTGAGGAAGGCTGAATGGATGGTGGGATGGATGGGTGGCTATATAGAGGGCAGAGAATAAGACAGGAAAGCATGAAGGATAAAAAATAATGAGAGAAGAATAAAATAAAGGGTAAGGTATAGGGAACGGTTTAGAGCGAGCGGGATTGGAGTAATAGGAGGGAAGTGAAAGCCGGAGAAGAGTGGAGGAATTAAGGTAATGGAAAAGAGGGTGAAGGGATGTAACAGCTGATGGATGGAAAACAAGCGCCCTTCACTTTAGGGTTAGATCGAAATAGATCCACTTAGACAAATCCCAGGCCACTTGTCATTAAATGGCACCAGTTAGGTGGCGTGTCTACCATGCTTCAGTTGTGCCACAGATTAAACTAGTCAGGGTGAGAGGATAATAGAGGGTAATAGAAATGATACAAACATGTCAATAGATGCATGCGTGCATTTTGAAACTGATGTGGCTGGAGGATTTAAGGGATGCATTATAAAAACAGTCACAAAAAAGACTTAAGAGTAAATCCTTTGCCCAAGAAGCAGCCCTTTCACAAATGAGCATACATGCACAGAAGAAGAGACAAATGCTCATCTGCGAGCACTATATGCTACAAGTAGGCACCTCCTGCAGCAGAGTAACCATGCATAAATCCATCATTGTCGTCTCTCATCCTGCAACTCATCCAGCTTCTTCTTACAGTTGTTTTCCTGTGAAAATTACAGGATAGTTTTTTCCCAAACAAAATCATTTTATGCCAGTTTTGACTAAGGCCATTATTACTTTTATCACACAGTAAATCATTTTTTGTAATCTTCTGCATTTTACACGGGCAGTACACTGTTATATTGATATCATGAGAAAACTGTAATTATTCATGATCGCATTTGCTGCAGTATGTAAGCTTAACTTTCACACAGTGTAAAACCAATTAGGGGTCTTCTCATGGTTTCTCAGGTTTATTGCAAACAGTATGCACACACACACATTCAAAGTCAGGAACACAGACACACAGCTTCCCACCCAAATCTCCAGGGAGTTAGTCAAATGGTGAAATGCTTCATCGTTCTACGGGTCACCGAATCTCTCCTCTCTCTCACAGTCTCTCTCTTTTTGCTGACTCTCCCCCTCGCTCTCATTTCTGTAACCTGCCGCAGTTAATTGAAAGCCAATGGTGTGAGAATATGGCTCTTTGACAGAGAGCGTGCCAGAGTGCAAGGTCTCTCATTCTCTTTTTCTCTCTTTTTATTATCTTGGAAATATATATGAAGATAGATTGAATAAGAACTGAGCAGAAATCTCTGCCTGTGGCCCTTTGGAGGTCTTTAATTTTTATCACATTATTAATACTGTTAGGTAATCTGCCAGTTTCAGTTGTGGCTTGTTGAATTGAAGTTGAAGAAGCAAAAGCTCAAACTCAAGAATTTCTTTCTTTACTAATCCAAATGTAGATCACGTAAATCACTCGAGCACATTTTTGCTAGGAGACTTGCTCAGTTTTCTCTCAAAACACTCTCACATAACCTCTCTTCTGCCTTTAAGCTCAGCTCAGGTTATATTGAAGCTCTTTGGCTTTAGAAAAATATGCTAACTATACATCTACATTAGGAAATATGAATATGTAGAACAGGTCTTTGCACAGGGCTCTTGCCAAGTATAAACAGCTATTTGACAGAAACTGGTGCTCATAAGTTGTTAATGATGACATAATTACATTCATCATAAATAAGCAAACATGTATATTTTCAAGCTAAATTCATCCAGATAAACAATTTGACTTGATTTGACGCGACTGTCTTGACAAAGACAAAAAGACGAGTGAAAGTTGCTGTGCTTCATATAGAAATCCAGACTGTTATATATGTATATGAGGTATTTCTGCTAGGAAATGAAGCATGAGAGGGGTGTTAGAAAAGTTTCAGACGAGAAACAATTGTTCTGAGAGAAGCAGACAGGTAGAAAAAGGAGAGCAAGAACAGAAGTAGAGGAGAAAGAGTGAAAGTGAGATTTAGAAGTTTAGAAGTTAAAGCGACAAACGAGAGGAAAGAGGAGAGGAGATGGAGTTTATATAAATATAATTTCTGGTGGCTTCTTTTGAGCTGAATGCCGCAGGGAATCGTGTAGCAAGAAGGGAAATGAACCACTCCCCATCCAGATGCTGCTACATATGTAAACAGCAATGTGAATATGCTTGTGTGTACATGTGTTCATGACTTTGTGTGTGCATGTGCTGAAGGATATCGGTTGGGTTTTGCATATTTGTTTTACTTTGGATCAGGATGTGTGCAGAGTCGCACTGTATGTGCATGCATGCGTGCCCCCATCCTTCCTCTCCTTTCACCATCCATCTCCTGAAAATATTCGCTGTTTGTTTTGACTTTGTCACAGTGTAGTTTAAGCATAATAATGTGACAGGTTGACTGCTGTCTCTCCTTCTCTTTCTTCCTTTTGTTCTCTGCTTTTCTCTCTCTCAGAGCTGCTCAGAAGTTGAGCTTAGCGTCCAAAAAGAAGAAGCAGAAGACGGCTGCGCTCACAGCTACAGTGACATCATCGCCATCATGTGACCCACCCCTATTCCCCACCAATTTTAGCTCCACCCTGTTGATGGCTCCTCCCCCAGCTCCACCTTGTCTCCTCCGTGCAGCAAACAAGATCAAAGATACTCCTGGACTTGGAAAGGTAACAGTAAATGAATGTTGGGTGGTCATAAAGGGAAGGAGATGGTTAGCAACAACACTCAGATAGCGTGTAGTGTTTGAATGACGCTTAGTTGGTACTACAGGGCATAGAGTGTGCCAAGGAAATATTCCCCACACCACTACCTGAGCTTTTGTTACACAATTTGAATCAATCATGTTGTTTACACCAAATTCTGACCCGACCATCTAAACGTTGCAGCTGAAATCGAGACTCATCAGACCAAGCAAAATTTTTCTCTCCTATCGTATGGATTTGCTGGGACTGTGCACATTGTAGCCTAAGTTTTCTGTTCTTATCTGACAGGAGTGGCAGCGGTTGTGGTCTTCTGTAGCCCATGTGCTTGAAGGTTCAGTGTGTTGTAGTTAAGTGATGCTTTTCTGCATACCTTGGATGTTATGAGTGGTTATTTCTGTCACTACTGTCTTGTACCATTCTGTCTGTAAACTCTACAGATGATTGTGTGGGGGGTCGTTTCCAGTAGGTTAGCAGATCATGAAGCACTGAGAGCAGCGCATCTGGCACCAACAACCATGATTATACCCACTTAAATCACCTTTTCTTCCACATTCTGATGCTCGGTTTGAGCTTCAGGAGATTGTCTTCATGCCTAAATGCAGTTTCTTTTAGTGTCACATTCACTAGAAGGTCCCAGGGTATTGTGCACAGTCATAACATCCATCTCTCAACAGTCAAGTGAGGAAGAGCAGAGACAACAAAATGCTAAATGAACTGTAATAATAATAATACCAGCCCACCATCCTACACTAACAACATTTACTTGTTATATCTTTATTGGGGATGCATCGGGACCTATTAGTGATTACATTACAAAAGATATGCAGCAAATGTGTCCCCGACCACCTTGGCAATTGGTTCAAGCAATCACATCACAGTGTGTTTTGGAGGTTGTTTACACTTGTATTTAGTGCTTCCCACTTGTGATCTGATTGCCCAAAACAAAAAAAGGTTCAGAGATCCAAGAGGAGTCATTTGTGAGTATTAATTTTCTTTTCTTTTTTTTTTCATGTTTAGTGGCATTGACATTTGTGTTGGCAACTGTAAAACGATCTGGTTTTAAGAGCTGGTTCAGTCGTCAAAGTATTCAAATTTGATCAAAGATTAAGCTGCTGTATTTTATCGTGACCTTGCCTCATTTATCTAAATGTGTCTACTGGCATGCGTGTGTGTGTCTCCTCTGCTGTAACATACCAAAATGTAACCTACCGGTTACCACGGTAATACGTATCAGGCTGACAAAAGTCATCTGTCATTGTTGCCAGCATGGTACGTGTGTGTGTGCGTGTGCGCGTATGTGCATTGTGGATGCAGGGGAGGGGGCAAACACACTCGGTTCTCAAGTGTGTGCAATATTGATCGTCCATGTAATGAGTTTTTAGTGCCCCCTCCTCCACAGTTTGAGTGAGAGGCTCGCTGAGTCCATGCACACGTGCATGTGTGTGTCCTTCCTGCTAGAAAATGAATGACTATGGAGGACAAAATCAGACATCAAACAGCAGTGTCCATTACCACACGCAGAGAAAGAAAGAGACCCCACTTGTCCCATTGTGCTTTTGAGTGTGCGCTCACCAGACACAAGCATAAAATCAGTGTGCAGCACAACTGGGTGTGCATATTTTTTCTACCAGATCTTATCTGTTTATTAATCTGTTATACATCTGTGCATGTGTGACATAATTTGTAGGATTTTCCATATTTTTTTAAAGGACAGTTGATGCAGGTGTAGAAAGACAGAACGGAGGGTTTTAAATGCCATTACCAAACCAGGGACCATCAATAATGTGCCATGGGCTCCAACCATTTGGGCACTCTGCCATCGTGTCATTTTAACTCTGTGTGACATTCATATCAAATACCAGATGAGACCCAAGCCCAGTGTCTCAAGTCAGTTCCATTCCATTTATAATGAGGCAATAAAATTTTACTTTGTGAAATTAATGCAGGACACTACTTACACCCATTTAGTCAGACAAACCATAAAATACCGAGAACTCGAACCTTTTCCTACGGTCTAAAATTCAAAAACTCTCAGTATTGTAGTATTCTCATTTCTCATCTTTCGTATCAAATAAAAGATGGGAAACACCAATAATTAAAAAGAAGCTTTCTCTAAACTTTAAAGATGAAAGGATAAAAATATCTGAATATATTATTTTTAATTGTTCTAACTGATTATTTTGTGTTCTCTGATTTCTATCTTTGAATCTTTCTCTCTGTTTCTCTCCATATGGAGATGGCAGATGTCTTCTCAGTTGTCAAGGAGATGGATTCATGCTCACATATTTACAGCCACAGTCACAAACATAACAAATGATTATAAGATCGACCCCTGAACAGAAGCCTCATACAAAGTGTACATAAGAAAGCACGTACCCAGAAACCTTCTTCACAGCCTCCGTGACATTTTTTTATATGCTCAAAATATCTCCTGCCATTTCACCCCACTTTGATATTCTTTTACCTCATGATAGATGTGTACAAACTGTGTTCTATTACTACTAATTTAAACCAACTATGAGCTCCCTACCACGTACAGTATGTTGGGTTTCTTCTGTTGTGAAATACCGTTCCTTAAGGTGTTTAGTGGGGCTTTCACAAGGACAATTTTTTACAACAAGATTACTGTTGCTAAATAAATAAATGAACAAACAAACATAATGGTATTAATGCAATATCTCTAAACTATTAAAAAATATCTCATGGTTTATTGTTTTCTCTTGGGACTTAAGTTACACTCAAACTACAAGTGCAGGAAGCTGCAGACAGAGTCAGTCAGCAGCAGATAGACATGCCATTATCATGTGATGTACTGGTTTGTTCACTCCACATTTTGAAGGTTGAGGGTTGTTTTTTTGGAGCCATATTTAGATGGGAAGGCTGTACAAGTTTATTACACAAGTTCAGATACCTTCTAATTAGTGCTGAAGCAACAGACTAATGAAATGCTAGCCTTTCGAACCAAAACCGAAGCACAAACTGCTACAGTTATTTTATTTGATTTATTTAATAACAATTTTAAATGGGTATTCACTCACTTGAGCCAGACTTAAGTGGTCACGAGATTAAATGCAGTATTTAGCACTGCCATGCTGGCTTCATTTTTACAAATACTTAGGTAAAAAAGTTACTGTATATAATTCTGGTTCTTTCCATTTTAACACACGTAGAAACCAGCATCAAGCTGCAGGTATACCTATTATCTTAAAGTGGGAAAATTGGTGCTTGATGAATCAGTAATCATATCTTTGTTATCATATCAAAATCACAGTCAGCCTTCCTAAACGTCCATTTCCTTATGAAATTGATCAGCGTCTCTTTGGACTTACTCGCATTCAGAAGCAGATAATTCCTCCCCATCACTAATACATCCAACCACTGCAAAATCTTTAGTGTTTCTGTAGGTGGTATGACCTGGAGGGGAGTTGTACTGAAGTCTGAGGTGTACAAGGTGAGCAGGAATGGAGACAGTGCAGTCTTCTGTGGACCTCCTTTACCATAAATCAACAATTCAGATCAGATCAGAGGACTTATGTGTGTAAAGATGCCACTGGCAGAACAGTGATTAATATTAGAAACCTTTATCTCTTCCTGGAGCTCTACAATCAGACTACTTGCTTTGATTCAACTCTGATAATCTATAAGATCAGTGTCCACCGTATACTTGCACCAGGAGATAGGAGTTGGCTTAGCTCAGGATAAAGAAGCAGAGGAGGAGAACAATTTCTCATAACCAAGAAACTGAATGGAAGTTGAACCACAAGTGTTTGATTTACATCTTAGTTTCCACACACATGAAACAACCAAGTCTGTTGTTTTTTTTGCAAAGATAAACCTCTTTTCTCTTATCTGTTTTTTTGTTTAGGATAAAAATGGGCTATAAAAAGAAGAAGGAAAATGGTACAAAAGCAAAGCAATATTCTAATATTTGGAGTATAACAAGCCTCTCCTTTGAAATTAATTGAAGCTTGCCAAGACCTAATCAAACACACAGTCATTCATATGCTGACACACTAACAAACACACACACTTGCATGCACACATGCTCACGCAAACATATGGGAAGAAAATGGCTGTGGTGACATTTCTCTAGTAAAAATGTCACCTGCGGTGGGGGCCGGTTCCCTGCTGAAATGGCATTTGCACACATTCACGCTCACACATGGGCTTGCATGCTCACATATTCATGGGATTATAGTGTACAATGAAAGCTGTCAAGGAAGCAGCGTAGCCCCTGGTGGAAGCGTGTATGATACATCCTGCAGAATACATGGGCCTGCCCGTGAGTGTTATGGGGGGTTAGTGTTCTCCCCGATGTTAATATGGCACCAAACAGATTGAGACATCACATTTAAGGCCAGGGGAAATCAACCTGTGCAGGTCAGAAGTACAGCTACGTGTGTGCTGCAGAAAGAAAGAGAGAGAGAGGGGTCCGGCTTGCTCTGTCTAGGGATGTCATATTATTTCTGTACACGGTGCTTCTGTACATGTTGGTAAGCTCCGTCTCATTTTAATCAAATCAGCCTGTTGGGAACTTTCCATTCAGAGCACTGACAGCAAGGGGAGATGTATATCGGTAGGAAATCAAACTATATATGCTTTATCACTTAGGAAACAATCTATAGAGTACACTGACATTCAGCAGAGACTGAAACATTATCATCTTTGAAGCTGTCAGATGAAAAGGAAAGATAAAAAAATTGCAGAGGAGTTCCAGCGATTGGATAAAAAGGATTTCCATCTATAATTAAGAAAGATAAGTTACACTAAAAAGACTTTCTATGCATCTTAAATTGACTATCCAAAATGAGTTTTATAAGCTATGAGTTTCATGATGGATTTATCACCAGCTGTCATCAGTAAGTGTCGTTTAGCAGTTGAGATAAGCTAATGCTTGTATCGCTGCTAGATTATGGAATCATAATTCTCCACTTCTAAACTCCGTGCATTCCCTGTCTTTTTAGTTTTCTTTTTTTGGTTTTTGCAATCGAGTCTGGAGAAAATATTCTTGTGTGTCATATGTCTGTTTCCTTAGCCACATGAGCAGCATTCAAAGTCGTACTGTTACTCATAGAAATACATGAGTATGTCACAGTTGCCCCAGGGGTACATATCCTCTTTTGAGCTGCCTATTGCACTTCATTCACAGTTTTATATGTGATCTACATAGAGTTACCTGAAGAAGGATACGAAATTTTATTAGAAGTGTTACAAAGGCTAATATGGGAAGCTTTCACTTGTCTACTCCTTCCCCGTCTCTAACCTATCTTCGTCTCATCTCTCTTATCTAGTGAAGGAAAAGCCTTATCTTATTCCCACTTTTATATCTACTCTTCTCTGTATCTGAATGACAATGAAGGACTGAGATTTTTTTCCTTCTCTTTAATCTCTATATCCAGCGTTTTGCACATGTGCTCACTCACAGATTGTGAGTTGACCTTGGGGGAAAATGATACTCGACAGCTAATCAATTTTTAATAGCAGCCACGATTCCCCAAAGGCCACAAACTGTGTTCGTCTATGTCGTGAGTAAGCATGTGCAAGCGCATTTCCGTGGGCCTTTGCATGTCTTTGCACCTATCTGAGTGTCCGTGTGTTTTTGTATCTAGGTGAGTGAGTCTGTTATAGGAATCCAGTACAGTATCCACTTTGTTCCACCTACTAGCTGAAATATTAATGCTGTCAGTATTGGCAAGCCTGAAGCATGCGAGACTCAGACACACACACAAACCCACACAGTTAGCATGGGTGTATAACACTCTCGAGGCTATATAATTTAAACTGATGTGCCTTAAATTTGATGATAGACAAGAGAGCCAGTCAGGTAATTCCTTTCCTCAGTAAGAAACGTTCATTTTTACTCCTGACGGATCAATTTTTATTAAGAAATGCTTGACACACAGCATATTAGATGACTGCTGTTTTTCCTCTTTCTGCCTACATTACACTCACTATTGTTGCCTCTCAGCAAGAACATTTGAGTTCTCTTCTGTGTGAAGATTGCATGTTCTCCTCATGCCTGTGCAGGGTTTTTTTTCCCAGTAGCCACAATTTCTCTTGCCATCAAAAAACATGATGCCTGGTTTGGCAAAGGATACTTTTAAAGAGTCCTTTTTCCTGGTTCAGTGAAGCTTACAAGCAGTAATATGAACATTACAAAGGGACAAATTGCAAAAATTGCTACATTTTATGTAGAAAGAGAAATTTTGGAGAAGTTAAAAGCGTGTTGTATTTTCTGGCCCATAAGCTAAATAAAGCAGTAAATTTTCTTTAGGTACCTGCACCACAGGCACCTAAAGAAAATCCAGAAGTGCCTAAAGGTGAACATAGAAGTCTTATGTGATACCAAAACGTTAAATTGCTTCATTATTTCATAGTTTCTGGTACAGCAGAGCTCATTTATGTATATATCAAACCTCAGGGTTGTAATATCTCGGCAGTACATCCAAAAGAGAACAGCTAACATGAATCTTCTGAGTCTGCGAGCCGAGGTGAAATGAATAAATTAGTTCAGATTAGAATTGATCGAAGCTTGAACTTTCTGTTCCTATATTGTACTTGTATCGCTCTCTTTGTACATGTGTTTGCACAAATGTCTGTTTCTGCAGTCTTAGGGAACCAATTAGAGCTCAGTCTCAGTCTCTTATTGATTTTCCAGCCAATAGCGATGAAGCTCTGCTATAAGGGGGCTATTGAGCAATGGTCTCTAAGCTCAGGGTTAGTTGTTTAATTCCTTTCCTTAAATTGGCTCAAAGACTTCATTGTGGTATCTAAAGTGGAGGATCAGGAAGATCTGTGGAGGTCAGTTTTCAGAAATATGTCCTCTTCTTTCTTTTCCCTGTAAATGCGAATCAAACATACACTCTGACACATTCGAAAGATGTTCAAGCATTTAAGAATTTCTGTTTCAGGATAAAAAAAGAGCAAAGTATTGATGACATTTGAGGTAAGGAAAGGCGAAGGAGATGAGATGAGAAAATGGAGTGGGCTGAGATATTGAGCATTATGATTTTTTTTTTTCAAATATAGAGACACTGAAAACAGTAGATGGTTATCCGTCTTGCAAAAGGGAATAACAGACAGAGCAGGATAAAGAGAATATTTAAGGCGAAAAAAAGAAGAGAGGAAGTGAAGGTTGCTTCCAAAGAGGGAGATGGACAGAGTTTGAGAGCACCGTGACAGCCGCGTTAGTGTCTGGAGAGTCATTAGTGACCCATTTCTCTCTCAGGCTACATCTTTCTTTCTCTCCCTTCTTTTTCATTAAACAGAGCAAAGAGCCCATTAGCTTTGTGTTCCTCCTGCAAATCTCATATTGGCTGCGCCACATTTATTGATTCACCAGAGCAAGTAGTCCAAGGAGCCTCTGAGATTATTGTGGGTGTGGGTTTTTATAAAACATGAAGACATATGATTTCACTACAGATCTCATCTCAGATTAAATGCCTTAAACTGAGTGCTGAGCCCAAATGTTTCTGAAAAACAAAGCTGGTGATTAAAAGTTGAACTACACTATATGTAGTGGCACAAAGTGACCTTAATTATTATTGTATATTTTTTATATTTTAACTTAGAAATAGTTTCCGTCTTGATGTTCACCATCATCACTGCAGAGCTTTTTATTGTTGGTATAAAAGGTAATTGAGGTTAATGGCCCTTGGTGGGTCTTGCGATTTCATTTAATCTTTTGAAAAACATATAGGAACAGCATTTTGGCCCCACTTATACCTCAGTCTCACACACATACACGCATAAATGAACACCTTCCACACTCTTGGACATGAGGAGGAAATGGGCTCTTAGGGGGGAAGACTTTATGAGTTACGCCTTGTAAAGCATGCGTTGGTGAAATCCTTCCCCCTAGGCTCTTACTCATGTGATGGGCTCTTTTATTGGGGTCAGGAGAGGGCTTAGTAGTGAATCTAAGACTGTGTGGGAGAGAATGTGCTTGTGTGTGTTGTAGGTTTAGGTGTTTATTTATTTCTTTTATTTGATTTTTTTGGCACGAACATTAACCCAACTTTAAGACTTCAGATCTTCAGTTTCCTTAAGGTCATCAAACGTTACACATTTATTGCATTCGGTATCTCGCTTCATTTCACACCCTCACCTATAGACGGGCTTTTAGGTTTAACCACATGTGCTATTAACTTCATATGAGAAAGCTGGTAACATCCACACTCTTTGATTGACACTCACAAAATTGGTTGAACCGACTCTTAAAAGGTCTCTGGTCATTTGGTGATGCAACCGAGAGAAAGCCTGGCAGCGTGCTTTTATTTTTAATAAATCGCTTATCATCGGGGTGGGTTTGTTCAGTCTAACATGACTTTATTCTGATTACTTTTAGCTCTTTCACCCTGGGCTAAAAATAATTATTTAAAAAAATGATAGCAGCAGAAAAACCTCCCCTGGCAGAAAATGTACTTTATATAGTTAAGGTTGATATTATCTCACAGCATAGAAATGTAATGGATGACAATTTTCACTTGAAATTTTTTAATTTTTTGAAATTTTCACAGCAAGGAACCTCTACTTAGGGTGCTAACACACTTATCAGACCACCTGGCAGAAAATTAGGATTTTTATATGAAACAAAACCATGGCAGACCTGATGAAGGTTTCGTGCTTTTCACCATACTTTTATTAACTCTCACCGTTGCTGTCACGTTACACACACAGCTGCAGCTTTTCAGCTCGCAGCTGAACACTCCACCACCAACAACACCATGACACGGCCCAGTTCACACTTTTGCGGATGCCGCTCAGGTGCGTCCGCTCCCCTGCAGCGGCACCGCAGACCACGCCCTACCACATAATATTTTTACAAATCTGTTAAAAATTATATTATTTGTTAGGCAAATAACAAACTGAATTACTAACCTAATTAACCTCTTTGTCTAGAATTCCTTCTTAAGGTTCAGTGTCTTACCTAAATATACTTTGACATATCCTACTTCTGATTGGTAAACAACCTGTTCTACCTCCTGAGCCACATCTGCCCAACTAAAGACCTTGTGCATACTGGTGGATTTACCATTATAGAAACAAAAAATATATCTAGTTTGGTAATTACCAACACTGTTAATTTAGAGAACCTGTGGCATGAACCTGGTAGTCGTTTAAGCACCGCACATAAATGCATTGTTGACTTTACTTGTAGTAAGCTAATACTCAGCAGGATTTGGAGTTTTGGGGATTACTGTGTGATGGGTAATCCCATGGTTACGTTTAACTGAAAGCACACTTCAGGCGATGATTCATCTGTGCTAACAAGCACAAACAGACAAATGATTTCTCTCCTGCTCTCTCTCTCTCTCTCCCTCACAGGAGCCACATCTTTTTCATGTGTCCGGCACCTTTGTGCCTCGTAGATATAAAATATGTTCAGAAGAGACAGGGTGTGACACACATAAAAACAGAGTTCACTGATTTTTTTTTTCTTACTAAGTGCCTCAGTGCAATATGAAGTATTGAAAGCTTAGCACACTTTGTAACTATCATCATAATATAATTGATATTGTCCTGCAGATTCTCAGCTTATGACATCAGGTGCTGAAATACTCACACTCTGCCCCATTGCATGTAATTCATGTATTATATTTGTTTTACCTTGTACTACAGCTGAAAGTCTGCACTTCAATCGTCTCCTGTTTTTTTGATATAAAATCCACTGTGTTGGTGTACAGAGGCAAACTTACAAAAAGGCAAACAACAAAAAAGTTTCATTGTCCAAAAGGACATAACTATACCTATTATATTGCACGGGGGGTGAAGTTAGATGCTTAATAGTGTTTCATGGTTTCAATCCAGCTTCTCAGATGAGACTTGGAGGCCAAAATTAATGATGAATTTATGCAGTTTCTCTCAGATCTTCTGGCTGTCATTAGCTGATCTGATGTCTGCTACATCTGTCATGCCGTTTGCTATAAACCGTCACGGTGTCCAAGATTTTTAGAAATTTCTGATACTGTGACTTTGTCTATTAACACTATTAACATGTTGTGAAGAGAATGACTGCAAATGCACAAAATGTAACATCCATCCATCCATCCATCCATCCATCTTCTTCCGCTTATCCGGGGCTGGGTTGCGGGGGCAGCAGCCCAAGCAGAGAAGCCCAGACCTTTCTCTCCCCAGCCACCTCCTCCAGCTTGCCCGGGGGAACACTAAGGTGTTCCCAGGCCAGCCGAGAGATATAATCTCTCCAGTATGTCCTGGGTCTGCCCCGGGGCCTCTCCCCGGTGGGACATTCCCAGAACACCTCACCCAGGAGGCGCCCAGGAGGCATCCTTGTCAGATGCCCGAACCACCTGAACTGGCTCCTTTTGATGGAATGGATAGAATGGACCTTATCGTTGTGGAGGGGTTTGTGTGTCCCAGGGATTCCAGGGGCTATGTTGTCCGGGGGCTTCTGCCCTCTTGTAGGGTCTCCCATGGCAAAGCGGTCCTGGGTGAGGGACCAGACAAAGAAAGATTCAGAAGACCCCTATGAGCAGAACACCAAGGGAACAGTTCACCCTGCCCGAAGTAGGGTTACTGGGGCCCTGCCCTGGAGCCAGGCCCGGGGAGGGTGCCTGAGAGCGAGCGTCTGGTGGCCAGACCTTGGTCCATGGGGCCCGGCCGGGCACAGCTGAAAAAAGGGTCATAGCCCCATCCTCCTGCAGGTCCACCACCCACAGGAAGCGCAGTGGGGGTCGGGTGCATTGTGTGCCAGGCGGCGGCCAGGAGTGGAGGCCCTGGCTACCGGCTACCAAGACTGGCAAAATGTAACATTAACACTAATATAACTGATTATATCTAAACTAAATAGTTCTCATTTTTCACACTTACACTTTAAGGTACAGGAGGAATTCCAGGCAGCTTGGACTACCAGTTCAATGAAAGGCATCTGACATTGACCGAGACATAAATTCTGTATCAAAGCAACAACAGAGACACAAAGCATCTGTGATATTTGAATAGATATAAGACATTAAGGATGGCAGAATGAATAGTCCTGTTCTTAAAGATGAACACACTTAGATAATTATTTCTCTTCCCACACACTTCCTTCAATGCCACAGTGAAAATATCAAATGCATTTAATAATCAGGTTGGCTCATATCAGCCCCTGAGACAGTTGGTGTGGTTAACACTGAGTCATAACAGCACCTGACACCCAGTGCCAATCATCCGCTTCAACCGAGCCTCTCTCCCGATTGTCAAAGGAGAAGTGCGGTGTAAATCTTCAGGATAATCCTGTACTGCATCGCAGGGAGGAAGATTTAGTGACAGACATGAAAAGAGGAAGACAGACGGGCTGAATCAGAGAGCGATATAGTCAGCGAGAGATCAAACAAGAAAGAGAGACAAAGACAAATTCACACATATGAGGAATGGAAGGAGAAGATGAGCAACAATAAACTACTGGGAAGTATTTCAAACTTGAAAACACCTTTTACCGACAGAGACCAGGGCTGTTTATATGTTAAAATGTTCTGGAGCTCAGTCAGATTCGATGACGCTGCGTTTTGCAGCCGCTGATATCACAGAAAACAACAACAGCTGCCAGGCGGCAAATTGCGGCTGCTAACAGTTTGTGACAGGAGTGGGAGGAAAGGACGAAGGAGAGGAGGAGTGAAAGCTAAAATAGAATTCCTGCAATTCAGGCTTTTGATGTGTGGCAGTGAAGTAGAAGTAGAGAAGAGGTGTGAACAGAGAAAAAAAAAGGAAGGGAATTAGGATAGAAGGAGAAAGAGATAGCGAAAGAGTGACAGGTAAAGGAGGGGAAGGGATGAGGGAGGTAAAAGTACTTAGAGGGAATAAAGTGATGAGAGGGAGAGAGAGCATGTGACGACTTGTGTAAGTGCAGAACTAAAAAGCTGAATTTTTGTGACTCTGGTTTCTTGGCTCTATGTCGTTTGTAGCTAACATGAAGATGTCTTCCAGCAACACTACTTCACAGTAATACATACAAGGTCTGCTCATGGTTTTGACACAGGCAGATTTCTTTAGGGGGGGAAAGTGTTCATGCTTTAAAAGTGAAATAGAAATGGGTGGTTGGCATGAGAAGAACCCGAAACTCAACAGAAGAGTTTGTCAGACTGCTTCATGTTTCATGACAAGTGATCTCAGACACTGGCAAAGTTTTCTAAACTATCTCAGAAAGTGTGACTGTATCATGTACTTTCATAACTGCTGTTTGTCTGAGTGCCCTGCTGACTTTCTTGGTTTTGTTGGATCAGAAGAAATCCACCCCTGCAGAAAAATTGCAAACAAACAAGCTGATTCCTGATTCCCAAACGCATGGTGGGAATCAGGCTTTGACTGATAATCCTGCATTTACCTTTAGCCTCCTGTCTAAAAAAACCCTCTGTTTTCGCTAACTGTCTTACCCTCAGGTGAAGGTGATGGTGAGAGTTTGCCCAGTGTCTCAGTCTGATGCAGCCGAGTCCAGTTCCTTTCTCAAAGTGGATCCCAGGAAGAAACAAATCACCATCATGGACCCATCAGCAAATCAGACGCAAAGTGCTGCCTCTCAGAAAAGGGCCGGAGCCAATCAGGTCCCACCAAAGATGTTCACGTTTGATGCAGCATTCCCTCCTGATGCGTCACAGGTCAGAGACATTTTATGTGACAAAGTCTGGTAAAATGACTACAAATAAACACAAAATTAAGAACTTCACACGCTCTTCTTGAAAGTTTGATAAGAACTGCATACCATGCTGGTAGTCAGATAAAATGTTTGGTTGTTAGTAACAGACTAATAAAATACAGAAACTTCTTCTCCAAAACTGGATTATCAACTTCTTGGACAGGCTCAGGAAGTCTGGAGACTAAAACAGTGAAGTTGCAAGGAATAGAGGTAGTAAGTGGGGACAAGTTTAAACACCTGGAATCAATGATCGAAAGCATCAGACGGTGCACAAGAGAGTGAAGAAGAGAGTGCAGGCAGAGTGGAGTGGATGAAGACAAGTATCGGGTGATTTGTGACAGAATGACAGCAGCAGGAGTGAAAGGGAAGCTTTACAAGATGGCACTGAGACCTGCTATGATGTATGGTTTGGAGACAGTGGCAGTAACAAACTGACAGGAGTCAGAACTCACTAAGATGGATGAGATTAAAAATGAGGATATTGGAGGGACAGCTCAGGTTGATGCTTTGGAGACAAAGTTAGAGAGGCAGGCAGACGAGGGATAGTGGATATTTTGGAAAAAGGCTGTTAAAGATGGAGCTGCCAAACAGGAGGAAAAGAGGAAGACCAAAAAGGTGTCATGGATGTTGAGAAGGAGGTCATGCAGAGTTGGTTGGTGTGACAGAGGAGGATGCTAAGGATAAGGTAGGACTGAGACACATGATCTGAAAGAAGAAGTCTTTGACTTGCACATTAGCTTTACTTTTGAGCCACAGAGGTCGGTATGTGCATTTGCATGAATCTAGGCCAGCTGGATAATGCAACGAGATAAGCTAAAAAGCAAATGCTGGTTCTTTAAGACATTTATAGAACCAGAACACAGTAATACTGACAATTACAGGGAAGTTGCCCATCATCTCCTCCACACCAACAGTCAGATGTTTAAAAAAAAAAAACACAAGACAGCAGAATCCTAGCTCCAGCGCGAGTGTGAATAATGTTTGTCTAAAATTGGATGGTTTTCTGATTTACTTGACCCTGTTTATTCCTCTGTCTTCCTGTGTTAGGCGGAAGTGTGTGCAGGAACAGTTGCCGAGGTTATTCAGTCGGTGGTGAACGGAGCAGATGGCTGTGTCTTCTGCTTTGGACACTCTAAACTGGGTAAAACTCTCGCACACGCACACACACACAAAAACTACAAAATCAGAGCTTGGCTCCTGAGTCTTCTTTAGTGACTGTGACCATCGGTGTGTCGGCTCTTCACTTGGCCGTCGCTCCACTAGCCCTCATCTATCAGAGAGAGAAAGAAGAGGATTAGTGTCTGCTGAAGCTGAAAGCATTCTCAGTCTGCTCTGTCTGTGTTTCTGTCTTCCCTTTTCTCCCTCTAATCCTTCTGAAGCTGGTTGTCAGAGAAGCTCTCTTAAAAAGGGTCAAGGCCCCTCACTGCATAGTGCAACATGTCTGATCCCAGACATACGCTGAGACAAACAAAGACCCACCACAAACACGCAGACACACACACCAATAAGGCTTCATCGACTGTGGGTCAGCCGCTGCTGTGTTTGTCCTTGTAAACACAAGCAGTATTTCCCCTTCTCAGTTTGTGAGCCTTCAGCTTGAGTTTCTAAGTCTCCTTGAACCGCAGAGCATGACAACAGCAGAGATGTGACAGTTCGACTGGCACTGCAGTGCAAAGATCAACATGTAAACCGCTGTTTGGTTACTGTGAAGCAAAATCTTGCCAAATCTGAAGAAAAAGTCTCCTCAACTCAAACCACAGTCAGTAAACAAGATTATGTAAACACTACCCAGCTGAATTTCATAAAACTTGGTGAGGATGTGGAGAATGGGCAAACGATCGCTTTCTTTAAAATGGCAAAATACAGCAAATATTTTGATAACGTTTAATTTGTCTTTTGTTTCTATTGATAGCTGGTTCCCTTGCTGCAAATATGGGATGAGCAGTGTTATTAATGTCTTTATATGGACCATAGGAAGATTAAAACTACTTAATGGAAGCTAGTAGGAATTCAATTAAGAAAATAAAGTTGGAGAGACTTTAAAAAATCAAGTGTATATACAAATTTGATGAAGTGTCATCATGGTCTAAAGGTTGTGACTCAGATGATGAGCTGCTGACTTCCTGTTTTCTTCTTAAACACAGAGTAGGTCTGACTATACAAAATGTCATCTCAAAACATTTTTAGGGTTCTAAAATATATTCAACACTCTTCATATTTTACCACTTTTTGTTTATGGCGAACGTAAGAATGGTCACTATATGGACATCTTTGAGCAGTCCATCACAACTCCCGGTGGCCCAATATTCTATCTAATAAAATAGCATTAAAAATAGACCATGCACATAAAAAATGTGAAAACCACCACTGCTGTTTACACAGCCAGCACAGAATGATAGCAGAAATAAGATCCAGATCCCAGTAAACACATCCTTTAGATGATACATATGCAAACAAGAATAGCTGAAAGTGGGCAGAGAGCACAACTCGCTTTTCAAATTGCACATAGGACAGATCAATCAAACAGATGCGCATGTAATCGTCACACTCCCAGGACAGAAACAACATGGTGCACAGTGCACATACGACAGCTTGTCTAGATCCATGTTTGTCATTTTAACATGAATACATATTTTCATTCAGCTGTCAAATATTGACATGCAAAATACAGACTGTGTCGTGATTTATGATGCTTGTGATTCATTCTGTGTAATATGGCTAAGACTGAAGCTAATATCCCAGGCATGTCTTCCTGCTGCCGGTGTTTGATTATGTTAATAACACTGCAAACTCTTTTATTTGATTGAAATCAATTTCTCAATCAATTTTACTGCTATATTAATGCCGTGACCTCACTCGTATCTGTTCAAACGGCTGCTGCTGTAGCAGATGAGATAATTCTTTGTGATCTAGCTCACCTAAGGCCATGGATTTTAATGAGACCGCATTATAATGGCATTACCTTTTTACTAATTAAAATGGGGAAAGTAACACAACGAGCATTTACCTTCGGCTCTGTGGCCCTTGGCTGTAGACACATGTGGGGATTCTGGCACAGACCAGTCTACTACACACTCATGCACATTTTCGCAGTGAGCAAAAGGGAATTCATTAAAAAGGAAAAATTAAATAAAAGTCCAAATGATCCTGAACAAATGGATGAACTTCAGGAATTGAATCGTCTTGCTTTGAGTCATGTGTGATGGATTTTGTTATCGTTATTAGAGTAGTGGCCGTCCTTAGTAAAGATGAATGCGTGTGTCTGCGTAAGCTCGTGTGTGGATGTCTTTGAACTCCTGAAACAGCGCTGCCATGTTCCCTCACACATATTCACTTTCTCTCTGATAGCAAAGGTATATCAACCTGATGAGACCATTTCACAGAAATATACATAAACCGCACATACGTGGATTCAAACGCATTATGATAAGTCAGTGGAGTAGGCAGCTATATGAGCACAATTTGCAGTTTTCAGTAGTCAGAACAGAAGGACGCATTATAGAGCCACATATAAACTCCCACAGATGTGTGTTTTAATGTGTTCTTTGTCACTTGCACACAGGCTTTAAAGGCAAAAAAGAGAAAGGGTGGTTGTTCAAGTGCTCTGTGGTTATGTTAGTGGTGCTACACAGAGCCGTTATGAGTCAGGGAATCCATCTGATCTGCTAAATGAAAAGAAATCAACTGGTAAATCTGATAAATCAAAGTAAATGACCCACTGTTGCTTTAAAAGAGCTCTTTAACATAGTGCATAGCAACATTTTATATAATCTTTAACATGTGTTTAAAAGCTTTCTTTACGTTTTATCTGGAAAACTGAGCATTGTGAATTAAAGAAGTGTATTGCTTTATAAATACTACTACAACTGCAGCAGCTTTCGGATACTTAATACAACTCTCTTTGTTGTATTTTTTATCACATTTTTGGGACAAATCATCATTTTTGACAGTAGTCTAGATGCTCCAGGAAACACTGAGTGCAGAACAATGTAAAATTACATTGTAGATGACAACTTCCCCTCCGTCCTTTCTCGGAACAAATCAGACACATTTCTCTACTCTGCATCACAGGAGTCAGGCTTTTGATGTCGTCTGTCGTTCGTGCAAGTGTTCCCGCCGGTGTGATTGTTAGGTGTGACATATGGCTTTGTTTAGGTGTGTGTTTGATCTCCAACTTCTGACAGCCAGAGCAGGTGTGGGAAAGGGATAATCATCATCTTGTGACTGAAAGGGACAGACACATGCATTTCACACACACATCTATTCACACTTGGGAGTGTTATTTCTGTTGATGTTCTTTCTGATAGATCTTCAGATTATTTCCTGTTCACTATTGTCTTTCTGGCTTTCTCATTCAGGTAAATCTTACACGATGATTGGCCGCGATGACTCTCTTCAGACTCTGGGTATAATCCCCTGTGCCATTTCCTGGTTGTTTAAGCTCATCAACGAGCGAAAAGAGAAAACTGGTGCACGCTTCTCCGTCCGCGTCTCTGCAGTTGAGGTCAGTGATTGCAATGAAACCGTAATTTGAAACATTCCCTGCAGAAAAAAAGGAGTGCCAATCCTGATGCAGACATTTGACAAATCAGGGCACTGATAGTCTCTAAAAAGCACTGGCAGTAGCTGTCAACTATCTTTAGTATCTGATCTGATAGTATCTAGTATTTAAGATTCTTCTGGCCAGATTTAGTCCTAGACAGATGTTAAGAAAACTGAGAAAATAAAATGAGGAAGATACTGTTCTTGAAATAATCTGTGCTTTTGTGCAGGTTTGGGGAAAAGAGGAGAACCTTAAAGACTTGTTATCTGAAGTGGCTACAGGCAGCTTACAGGATGGGCAGTCACCTGGGGTCTACCTGTGTGAGGACCCCATTTGTGGCATGCAGGTACACATGCACGAACACACAATTAAAAACATCACAGCTTACCTTGGAACTGGTTCATGTCACTTGTACCTGTAGATTTAAACCTTACAGATTCAGACTCTGTATAAATGTGTTTTCACCTCAAACAGCTCTCTGCAGTCTTGCCTTGCATGTGAACCCACAGACACTCATCTTGGAGGAGATGATCTAGTATCATTTTCATTCAGCTCAATAACCACAACTGATAAATGAACATAAAAATAGTTTTCTATGAATACATTTGAATATGGGCGATGTTATTGATGAAGGGGTTCTTGAGTCCATCTGGTAGTACTGTGGGTGTGCATCAAATGAAAAAAGGGACTTTGATCGTTCAGCATCCTGTTTTTATCCAACAATGCCAAAATTAGGTATTTTTAAAGAGATGATTCAGAAACAGTCGGATGAATCATTTACCTGATTGTGAAAACGATGCCAAAAAAACACTTGACACAAACAAAACTGGAAAAATAACCAGAACTCTCAAGAGGCTCATTGTGTATTCAAACTTTTGTTTTTTTAAGTGACTTTTCAAAATTACAGGCAGCTAAACAAACTCCTTTGATAGCCAAGATTCAGAAAACAAAAGACGGCTTACGTGAATAAAATTCTAATCAACATCACTATTATTAACATCCTTTGCAGGTATCTGTGCAGTAGTAGTCTCAGTAACGTGTCAATGTAAAAAGCACACCAAAAACAAATGAGCGACAATGGGTTAGCAGCCGTATATGTGTGTGTGTGTGTGATCAGTCATACTGTATGTTTATAGGATTAGAGGGTCTGATACAAACACATCTGTGTAATCCTTAACTAATCTGACATAATCTCATCAGTAATGATATCCTGCAGTACCACACACACACACACACACACACACACACACACACACACACACTCTCACTCCATTCCTCTCTGTCTATTACTCACATCTGCTTCCCTCTATTTCTCACATACCTGCAGACAAATTAGAAATGATTTATTAAAAATATGCCAATCAGTCTGCCGCCACACTGAATCCTCACAGTACACAATATTATCAGTGTTTAAACACTTCTCCCTCGCTAAACCAAATCCCTCAAGCTAAGGTGAAGTGGTATCTTTCGCCATGTCTGACTGCCTGTCCTCTGGTTACTCACGGCTTCTTCCTTATCACGTCTATATAAGTGCAATATTCTTATGCTTTTTTTCTTCTTCCCCAAACTCTTCCAGCTGCAGAACCAGTCTGAGCTCCGCGCTCCAACACCAGAAAAGGCAGCCTGGTTCCTGGATGCAGCCATAGCAGCTCGCCACAGTAGCCAACGCTCCAACACCACTGAAGAAGAGCACAGGAATTCACATATGCTCTTTACATTACACATATATCAGTATCGCATGGAAAAGACAGGAAAAGGAGGAAGTAAGTAGTGCATGCTTAAACCCTGGTGTTCCTAACTGTTATTACTGGTGCAACAATTAAATGTCTCGATAGCAACATTTAACGATTACATCTACTGCGCTCTCCTTTGCAGGAAAATAGTTGTTGTTTGTTGTGACTATGATAATCACAGTAGGATAAAAGCAGACAGAAACATACTGTTTGCTATGAATACATTGTGGAACACAGGAGACCAAAGTAAGGAGCGAACAATGAAGGACAGATCAATATGCAGATCGATCTAAATGCTTCCTATTATGGTTGCTACAAATAAACTGCAGCAACAGAGATGCACATGCACATTTTACTGAACGTATGATCCCTTAATATATTAATCAAAGTCATATCCAACAGTTATTTTGGTCTTTATAAATAACCAAGTAACAAAGCAAACCCAAATTATGTCTGATTATGGCCATTTATGTTACACACAAGTGTGGGTATGAAATAAACTGTAATGTGCGTGCATCTGTGTATGTATGAGAGAAATGTGAATGCTTAAGAATGATAACTGTAATGAGAGGATCCACTGTTTTGCAGCAGGGATTCTGTCCATAGCCTAAACTTTCCTAAATCTTCCTGACTTACATATTTTTTAAATTTGTTACACTTGCATGTTTCTTTCAATTAAACACATTTAATATTAGAGAACAATAACCTAAGTAAATGCAAAAATACAGTATTAAAATGATGATTTAATTTATTAAGGGACCAGACCTACCTGGTCCTGTGTGAAAAAGTAATTATCCCCTAAACCTAAACCTTTAAACCTTCATTTAATTATTTTGAGCCACTCAGATCGAGATTTGCAGTGTTTCACATCAGTGTCCTGCTGCATAACCCTGCATCAGTTTGTGGCCTGCATGAGCTTCAGGGTTTTCCTGTAGACAGCAGAATTAATTGTTCCACAAATTACGAAGTCATCCACATCCAGAAGCTGCAAAGCAGCCCCCGACCATCACACTACCACCACCGTGTTTGATTGTATGTTCTTCTTATGAAGTACTATATTAGTTTTATGTCAGATCTAATGGGATGTAAACCTTGTAAAAAGTAAAAGTCTTGTCTTTATTGGTCAGCAGTGGTTTTCTCCTTGTAACTCTCCCATGGATGCCATTTTTGCCCAGTCTCTTTCTTATTGTTGAATCATGAACACTGACCTTAAATGAGCTAAGTGAGGCCTGCGGTTCTTTAGGTGTTGTTCTGTGTTATTTTGTGACCTTCTGGTTGGGTTATCAATGCAATCTTGGAGTAATTTTAGTAGGTCAGCCACCTCAGTGAAAGTTCACCACTGTTCCAAGTTTCCTCCATTTGTGGATAATGGCTCTCACTATGGTTCACTGGAGTCCCAGAGCCATAAGAATGCCTTTTTAACCCTTTCCAGACTGATAGATTTTAGTGACTTAGTTTCCCGTCTGTTCTTGAATTTCTTTAAATCGTAGCATCATGTGTTGATTTTTTAGCCTTTTTTCATGTAACTTTTTCATGTTCTTCATGTTCTGTAATTGCTTAATTCAACAGAAAGTAATCTGGCCTGAGTGTGGCTAGTGAAACTGAGCTCAGCTTTTCCAAAAATGCGGTTAATCACCGTTAATTCGTGATTTAACAAGGGGGCAATTACTTTATATACTTACTTACTTTATATAGGACCAGGTAGGTCTGCATAGTTTTTCTTCTACTTTATAAATTAAATAATCCTTCAAAAACTACATTTTGCATTAATTCGGGTTATCTTTGTCGAATATTAAGATTTGTTTGATGTTAGGAAACGTTTATCTTAATATTATTACTGTCACTGTTAATTTCGATTTTTTTACAGCTGCCGTATACTGTATTAACAACTCTAAGTTGTCCTTCAATCTTGAGCCATCTTTTCTCTTCTGCTAGTGTCAGGAGGTCGCAGTCGCCTCCACCTGCTGGACCTGGGCAGCTGTGATGTTAAAGTAATCGGAGGAGGAGGAGGTGGTGGTGGGAAAAGCAGGGAGAACTCTTCACCCAGCTCGGCTCCTCTGTGCCTTTCGCTGTCTGCCCTCGGCAATGTGATTCTGGCCCTGGTCAATGGGAGCAAACACATCCCGTATAAGTACGTTCGTGTGGGTGTGTGTGTTTGTGTGTGTGGGTGAGTGGGAGTATGACTAATTAATGCATAAATTTAAGAGGAGAATAAAGACAAATTCAGAAACTGGTGAACTAAAATGTTGAGAAGAGTGAACGGTAGGCGAGGTGGAAAGCAGAATCTTGATTTGAGAGGCAAAAAGGAAAGGAAAGGAAAGTAGCAGATTTCATAAGTTGCTTCAGGTTTGGGGGACTTACTGTCATAAACAACAGCAGCTGGTGTTGCATATTCATCACATTCATTTTGTTGGTTAACTGACTGCCAATGACAGCAAAGGAGAGAGGAAGAGGCAAAGATGATAGAGCCAGTAACTCTAGCCAGAAGAAATTGTTTGAAAATAAAAATACTTGAACCAGGGGAAAAGAAATCATAACAGCTAAAGTGATGCATAGTCCTGCTCTGGCAGTAAGAATACGGGATGTGAAACTGTAAATGCCCTCCTTTTTTCTAATTTCTCTCTGCTTCCCTTCTGCTCTTCCACTCTGCTTAAGGCTGCGTAGCTCTGCGCTCCATGCTGGGTTAATTTAATCACAAGCTTTTGCATTTACATTGCAAAACAACCTGCTACTTAGCATTGAAGCTCTAAGCACAGCTTTGCTGACTCTGATTTGGCATTGGTGACTCAGACTCTTGTTGGAGTGTGATGGGATTTGACTGGTTTTTAACAATCCATGCTGTGTTACTGGCACATTTTTAAATACGGTATCTAAGAACTAAGAGTAAGTCTAAGACTGTTGAAGTTGGACTTATGGAGGATATATATATATATATATATCTTCATTAAAAATATAATGAAGGTATTTATTTATAAAGTAAAATAATAAACAAATAACGAGTTAGGATCACATAGATCTCTGGTGGTGTCCTGTGCACAGACTGTATATAAAGGACGAACACAGGCATTGTGACGTCACTAATTAGTTAGTGAGTTAAAACCTTGAGCAGAGGGTTTTCACGCTCATTCAATTGGCCCTTTGAAAGTGGGCATGATGAGCGAACACACTCATAAGGTAATCAGTAACACTGGATTTTTTGGAGACCACTTTACAAAATAAAGTGAAAATCATGTTAGATGTCTGAGAAATTCCTAAATAAGGTCCCAGACAAAGGAACCAAAGGACCATTTACAGACTAGACTTCTTTATAGTGTGTATTTTTCTTTAACTAAAGGAATTCCCACCTGATTGCCCTCAGGCACCTCTCCAGTATCTTCAGATCAGGAAGCTACATCCATCTTTTCTATACAGTCTATAGTTCTGTTGTGTCAGGTACCAGGATGTTGGCAGTGGTCCCTGTGGAGTTGTTCCAGCTGGCACCACCCTCTGATGCTTGATCAGACTGGGATCTGCTGCTCTGTCACTTTCCATCTGCTGATCCTGAACAGTTTCAGTGGCGTGGTTGGGTGCATTGCCCTGCTAATGGAGGCTGCTACCACATCCCAAGGTTCACCAGAAGAACATAATTTACTTCACCTCTCTCTAGTTTTAATGTTGTGACTGATGAGCGTATTTCACCCACAACCAAACTGATAGATCAGCTGAATTTCCTATCACCTTTCTCATCCCAGAAACCAAAGCAATCATATAGCAGGTTGTTTCCTTTGAGGGGAAAATATTCGACTCGCTTAAAGTCCGGCTGCTCATTTTCTTTCATCACAGTTGCTGAGCCTGTCTTGCAATGCTTCACTGCTTCCAGGATAGGGTCCCGTCCTGTTTTTATAATCCCAGTCCTGTTCCAGTACTGTTGCTAGGTAACCAGTGAATCTACCATTTATCAGTACACTTTTGGACTTTGTAGCTTCCCAGTTCACAAAAAGAGTCAGACTGTTCAACCAGCACTGCCTTCTGTAAGAATCCAAGCGTCTCGGCACGATTCAGCAGTCAACGTGCTTGAAAGACCCATGTTTCAGTCACAATATGCTCTTGTAGAGACCCTTAACACATTTACTAAACATTCCCTTTCCTCATCGTGGATGCTGCACAACTTCTTGTCCAAAAAATGTTTTCTCTTTCCCACTCATGTCTCTCTGTCAAACAAGACACTCAAAGGGCACAGTTTTTTCCTCTTCTCGCCAAAATCTCTTTGACACTAGAACTCTAGATTTTCTCAGTTTATTAGTTTAGTTAAGTAGAAATTTGTGAGCAAAGCTGTACCACAGTGCTGCTTATTCAGTTCCTTAGTATGAATTTTCTGAAACAGTGGTGATCCAGGAATTTAGATGGCAGAGAGTGTCATATTACATATACGATGTTCCTGCCTGGTAAAGCTTGTAATAAATCTAGCACAGGCTGATAGGTAAGACCCAATCCAACATCCCCAGCACTTGAATTAACATCCAAATGAATACTTCATGAGTCATGAGTTTACCTACATTAATCTCAGGGAGATATGCAGAGATAGCTCGAAAGAGAGCGAAAGAGAGAGACAGAGACTGGAGGATTTGTTGAAGCCCGAGGCAGCAAACTGAGAAATCAGAAAAGAAAAGAAGAGAGCAATAATGAAAAAGAGGAGGAGGTCAGATAGGAGCGTGTACGTACTTTGTGTATGTACACGCATGTGAATGTACACATACGTGTGCAAGACTTGACTGCGGGCTGTGTTTTTAGAAAAGGGGGACAGCAGCATGAGGTATCGGGCCACAGAGGAGCTGTACTCACTGCCAGCCTGCAGGCCTCAGCACACACACAAACATTATGAATGATTGCAGTAGCCCACCCAGGAGAAAGTCTTTTCTTAAACACACAGCCTAGTTTTACTCTCCCATCTGCTCGTTTAATCTCTCTGGGACATAGACCATCTCCCAATATTAGACTTTATCATACCCCGAGCGCCTCTTTTAAAGGGACTGTTCACCCAAAAATCAAATGTATATATTTTACTACTGGTCTGGAGTGCTGCTTATCCATCTAGATTGTTTTGTGATGAGCTGCACTGTCTTGGAGATATTAGAAAATTATGTTGTGAGCAGTTTCATGCAGGACTTCATCTCTTTCCACTAAACTACACCCATCTACTTTATTACTGTCCAGAGTGAAGCGTGCATGTACATGTGACACAGCATGACAGGAGTTGAACATTAAGGGTGTGTGTCCACAAATTCTAGTTTTTGAACTGGAAGCTCCTTTGGGCTCATTTTCAGACCAAGAAGCACTTATTTTTGCAAAGTTACAGGACTGCCGCTTTTGTTATTAGATTGTAGATAACTGTCCGGACAGTTTTTTCTCCACTGTTATTGGATGTTTGATAATGTAAGTCCTTAGTCTTCTTGATTTTGATTGGCTGTTGAGATAAGAGTGACAGCCAAGTGCTGTGTGGTTCCAAAGTTTCAACTATTTTCAACTAAGATTGCTGAGAGTGTAGTGGTGAACGAAAGCTGTTTACTGATGTTTTTGCATCAAGCACTATCCACACTGACATTCATAGGATTCATATAGAAAATAGACAACAACAGTGCGAGAAACTGCTATCTGTGACCACAGATCCTAGTGGTGTTAATGTGTCATTTTTTAAAATTAACGTACTTTATATTATAAGGTATTGATGCTACATTTTTAGATAGAAAACCATCAATCTAACAAGGTGATATGAGTAGCAGTGGGTGACACTGGGAATGAAGAACCCCCTTTTAACAGGAAGAGACCTACAGCAGAACAGGGTTCAAAGAATGTCAGCCATCTGTCATGACTGGTTAGGTGTGAGGGCAAAAAAGAAGAGAAAAAATAGAATATAAAGACAAGGACATAAACTATAGACGAGAGCAGTACTGGCATACAAAAGTACTGGGAGTGAAGAGGGAAACAAATAGTTCCTATATTAAACTGCTCACAAAAAGGTTTGCAGATACTTTGAAGTCACCAGGTCATGACTGAGTTTTTCAAAACTCTGGTGTCTGGAAAACTGAAAGATAAGTACCATCTGGTTCTATTATATTTAAGAGAAGCTAAACATCTATAGCAAATATTTAAAAAGCTGCACAACCTACACCAAAAGATGGATTGAAAAGTGCTGCAGGTGAGAGGATAAATATTTAATAGGTTAACTGTGAGCTTTAATTAGCAAATTGTTTGTGTCTTTTTGCATTAGTAATCGGTACTTTTTCCATTTAAATCTCATGTTAGCCTTGTGTTGTGTTAATGTTTCAGACTCTCTAACTTGTGGAAAATGCTCTACCTGACCAAGAAGAGTTATTAATAACCTTTAGCCAAAACATACGTGGGCATTTGTGAGAAAATCTACCAGTTTTATCACACCTTTAAGTGACTGTGTGCGTTTACAACATGTCTTCAATGCTCACATCTCAGTGTATATGTGTAACCAGGGACAGCAAGCTCACCATGTTGCTAAGGGAGTCGCTAGGCAACATGAACTGCCGGACCACCATGATTGCTCACATCTCTGCCTCACCTAGAGATTTCTCAGAAACCCTCTCCACTATTCAGATTGCTTCCCGGGTGCTCCGCATGAAAAAGAAGAAAACTAAAGTCACAGTGGTGAGTTTTATTTCATTCTTCGTGCTTCATTAAAATAATACAATTATCCAGATATTGACAAGTAAAGTGCCAGGTATAATATCTTAAACAAACATAAATTACTTTTTTGACAGTTCATTTTACGCTGAAACACACATTACCTTGACAGTGCACTGCAGTGTTTTAATTTTTGGAGTTTAGGTGAAAATCTTTTATAGAAGTTGAAACTATTTATTTGTGTTAATGACTTGCTTGTGCAGAGCTCATACAAAATCTTTTATCTTCTTGTCTCCGTTTGCTGCTGACACAAATTCACTTCTTATGCTCACAGATGTCAAACGTGTTCTGCAGAAGAAAAAAGGTTAAAATGAGGGCTTCAACTCAATAAAATCAATAAAGAAGAAATTTCAAACCACAAGATACTCTATTAATAATATGCTATACAAATAGGAGGAATTAAGTTAAACTGAACTGCAATGGAGTAAAGTTCTTATCTTCTGCCTTGGGTCCATATTAGTCATCCCCTCATCTCCTTCTTTCTGGTCTCTAACCTGTCAATTAAAAGGAAAAGAAAAAAAGGACAATCTCACTCTGCAAATCTCAAAAGGAAATCATTTCTCTCTCATCGCTCTTCTCTGCTTCCACTTTCCTTATTATCTGGGCTCTTCTCAGCAATACACATCCAGCTCCTCTGGGGGAGAAAGCTCCTGTGAGGAGGGTCGCATGCGTCGTCCGACCCACCTGCGACCTTTCCATCACCGCGGTGACCCTGACTCTGACCTTCCGCTGCTGCGACTCTCCAGTGACCCCGACGAATACTCCAGCAGCGAGCAGTCATGTGACACAGTCATCTACGTGGGTCCGAATGGAGCAGCTGTGTCAGACAGAGAGCTAACGGACAATGAGGGACCACCAGAATTTGTACCAATTATTCCTGCGTTGCTTCGAGGTAAAACTTCAGAGCAAAACCAAAATCAGGCAACAGGAGCACAGAACAAGGTAATTTGAAAATATCTGCATTTATAGATTAGACACTTAGCATTATTAAGTAGAATATTTGTGATGAAGAATAATTCTATAACAGGTGCAGTCTCAGCCGGACGAGCAGCCCAGTGGTCCCTCACAGCCTTTGTCTCAAGCCTCTCAGTCTCTACTTGGTCAGCCGCTGGCTCCTGTCCCAGAGGAAGGAGCTGAATGCCTGAAGTGCAACACCTTTGCTGAGCTGCAGGAGAGACTGGACTGCATCGATGGCAGCGAGGAGGTGAAGAACTGTCTTCTGCTTTTGTTTTTGTTGGTATTGGGCAAATAAAAATCTTAGATATGCATAGGCTGACATAGTATGATGGGATCTGTAATAGGGGGTTTATTGAAAGCTTGATAGCTGTTTTTGTCAATTTATTCAGATGAAAAAGAAGCGTTTTGTTTGTATCTACTTAGCATTTTGTTCATTGTGTGTCAGGCTTTTTTATTGTTGTTACAGCTGCTGTTTGTGGTGGCAATTTTCTGTCCCTTTCAATACTCATGTATTTCCATTTGTGTTTGGATATAACACATTCAAATTACTTTTCACAAATTACCTTATTGTGAAAATATTTGTACAGAACCCCAATATTTGCACGGCAATAGCGCAGGTTGTTAGGAGCTCAAGTGATCTTTTTTATTCTCTTCCACCATCACTGAAGTTGTGATTAAGGGTGTACTGTAATTTAGAAATAAAAGCGACATAATTTCAGAATTCTCTCTTTGATGATAGTTGTTACTCTTCTGTTCTCCATCTCTGTTCATTTTTGCAGGTGGCCAAGTTTCCCTTTGAAGAGGCTCCAGCTATCAAACAAGGGGTCAAACAAGAGGCATGTCCATCTTCATCTGTTCCAGCTGCTGCTCCTGCTCCAGCCCCTCCAGCTGTGTTGGATACAGAAGCCAAAACAGGTTCAATTATTATTAGGAATAATGATGATGCTTCCGTTCGTATTTTGCATGTGCTGTATGTTAACATGTAAATCACCTTTGGGTCTTGTATTTCTAGGACCTGCGTGTGATGTAGGAGGTGCCGTGCAGGTGTCCAGGAGGAGGACCAATGACCAGCAGCTGCAGGAGATCAAGGAGGTGGTGGAGGAGGCTGAGCTGGCCCAGACAATGATCCACAGCCTGACTCAGAGTTCGGGCTGCCCAACAGTTACGAGTACCAGAAGCATTACAGGAAGCAGCAGCATCACCTCTAACCCACTGCACAGAGCCAAGAACGCCCACCTACATGACAGGTAAGAACAGGTGGTTTAGATTCAGTACGCTTTTTCATATGTTACCATTAGCCTTTAGGAAATATGTTTATATGTTTAATTCATGATATATTTCTTTTACTGTCTCTCATTTATGCAGTCGTGAGAGTCTGAATGTGGTGGGCGGCAATTGTGAGGGGAAGTCACGACCTCTAGGATCACCACGTCTTGGAATTGCCAGCCTGACCAAAACCTCAGAGTACAGGTGAAGCAAATATCCAGTGAAGCATAGTGCTGATGGCAAAAATCTTCATTTTGTTTTGAGCAAAACTTGGAAAGTGTCAAATAAAGCTATGTACTATAACTCTCAAGTGCTCTGATGTGTAAATGTTCAGCGCAAAAAAATTCAATTTGCGCAATACAATTCATTTTTATCTTCCTTCTCAGGCCTCCATCATCCCCATCCCAGCGGTGCAAAGTGTATACTCAAAAGGGTGTCATTCCAGCAATGCAGCCTGTATCCTCAAACACTCAGGAAGGCCAGGCCCTGGATGCTTTGACCTCAGACAGTATGCTTTTCTTTGTTTGACACAATTACGCTTTAGAACTAATTTTTTAAAAATGTGTATACGTATATATGCTATATATGGATATTACATTTAATTCTTTTTACTTTTCCATTTCACTCCTTTCTCTTCTTATTTTCTTATCTCAGTTTAAGTTTCAGTTTAAATCTAAATTTTCCTTTGAAAATGTGATTTCTTAGGTTAAATAGTAACATTTCATTACAACTTGGTGTCACTACCCATCAAGTCATCTACTTCAAGTAAAAAAATAAGAAATAAGCTACAGTGAAGTCTTGGCTGGTCAGTTCTAGGGTATCCTTTAGGGTGTATATGAATTTCTTTTAAGATTACAAAAATAATGTTTGTATAGTGCTCCAATTTCAAAGTGAATTTGTTCCCTCCATTTAATGTTGCATCTATTTGGATAAAGACCTGAGATAAAGACTAGAAGAATATTGGAAAAACATCATTTTTGTTTTAAATGCAAGAAGTCTTACAAATACTGGTGAGGTGAGAAAAATCAGTAAGCAATTTGCAACTGATACTTGAAACATTTGATGACATGTTTCAAGCATCATGATGAGAAACATTTGTTCTTATGTGCATCTCCCCGTTCATTAACGGTGAATTCTTCCCGGGTAATGTTGCTGCTGTTTTATATATGCTGAATGCATAAAAGACACATACTGAGTCACCTGTGTATGACACAGTTTATCTGCATAATAATCACTGGTTTGAACTTGTCTTCTCAGCATGATGCCAATTTCCCTGCACTTGGAAAACAAAATAAATTACAATGCCAGATGTTTCTGATTCTACAGACAGTTTGGCTGCAGACAGCGGTCGTTCCTCCACAGAGTCCCTGCTGTCCAGGAGTTCTCCTGCAGGGATGAGCCCACAAGTCCGTGAGCCGACTCCATCGTTATCTGCCAGCCTGGGCTCAGCTGAGACGCTCTGCGATGATGATGTACCACCAATACCTTTGGATAGCAAGGATGGTAAGTTCCAGTAAACACAGCTTGTTTTAACACGAGGAAAAGTGGTGAGAAAGTACATTGTGGGTAACCCTTGCAGTTTTAATGACAATAAGGCGCTCTATCAAAACCACATGCAGAAATGTCAAAACAGCTGTAACCTGTTAAGACTCAAGGATTGTTCTAAAGTGTCTGGAACTGAATTGTTGGCGGGAGATCTCTTGATTTCTGTGAGTTGTGTCAGAGAGGTTTCTAGGATCAGTTTACTTCTGGAGCATCCCTCAAATGTTTGAGTGAATGTGGAGATCTGGAGACCAGGGGGAGTTTTTCAAACTCTGGAGAGTTTGAAGACAGGGTGACTCTCTTTGGGTTCATGTTCCTCAGCAATTTTCCCAGTGCAGCGGGTAGCTACTCCCATCAGGGATGGATATTTGCATGTGAGGTGTGCTTGGTCTGCAGGAGTCATGGGTCTGAAGGTTATGTCCACATGAATGTAGGGACCCAGCATTTCCTAGAATAACATTGCATCGTAACTGAAATACTCTTTTCCACTTTTAATTTTTTTTTTTTGTTGATCAGCATATACATAAAGACAATGACGACCTGAGAAATTAACTTTTTTCTATCTTTATCTTTTTTCTATCTTTTCTTCCAGGAGTCTCAGGTTCAGCAGCATCTGCAGGAACACTTGGACCTCCTGTACTTGGGGATGATGAACTGGTGTACACTGTGGTTACTGGAGGTGAGGAGGACCTTGACATTACTGCTCTCATTGAGAATGAAGGCTTGGCTGGTCGTCCAGTAAGCATCATCAGCTTCAACAGTGACTGTGGCTCTGCAACTGCCCTCGCTACCTGCTCTCAACCCATTGGTACTGCTTTAGATGGAGTTGTGGAGGATCACATGCTTCTAGGTCCTGCAGCATCTTCGGGGGTTTCAGATGTTGTTGCCATGGCAGAGGTTAGTGCTACTTTCATCGTTTGGTTTGAATTTGCATAAATAAAATAGATTTGACATTATTTAAACCTTAACAGCCAAATTTTGTAATTGTTTCTGGATTTCAACATGTCATACTTGATTGGTTTTAGGTGGCAATGGCCAAGCTGCGGACAGAAGGTGAATCCTTAGCCACAGGAATGTCAAACTGTGGTTCACCCATCTCTTCCTGGGTGAGTGATCTGAGCGTGGGCAGCGAAGCTGATCAGTCTCTTCATAGCTTCAGCCAGTCCCAAAGCCAGCAAGGGGAGGCACTGGCTGATCCTGATCCCAACCAGAGCTTTGGAATCGAGACGCTGGGTGGTTATGAAAATGGTGGTACCACAAGAAGAGGGAGTCTGGAAGGAGAAATGGTGCTGTCAGAGAACCAGAGTGATAAGGGTACTCCAACTAAAGAAAGGCTCAGAAAACTGCCTCCTTCCATGGCTAAAACTAACATCCAAATTCTGGCAGGACCTGGCAACATGTCTCCTTTCAAGACCAACATCCTTGTTCACCCATGTGCAGCTGTCAAACCCATGGTCGTCCAGGAAGCCACCATCCTCTCCTCACCTACAAAGGCCAACTTTATGAAAGATCCAGTCAAATCCAATGCAGCATTTATAGCATCTATTTCAAGTGAGATGAGCTTTGAAGACCCCTGGCTGAAACGTGGTACAGAAGAAGGAAAGTCCAAGGAACTAGTGTGTGAAGGGAAACTGGAGAAGAGTGGGGCAGAGGATTCGACGGGCCACTCAGTAGATAAGGCAAATGGTGGGGGTGGTGATCGTGGCAGTTCAAGTTCAGGTGGTGAGGTGGTGTCATCACCAGAGTCTTTTAAGCGAGTGGTGGATGGTTGTGAGATGGTGGCTGTTGTTGCCCAAGGTGAATGCTTGACTAGTGTTTATAACCCAGATATCCACCGTACAGCTAGTCTACCACGCGGATGGCACCGTGTCAACCGCCATGACGGCTTAGACAATGGAAGCGAGTACCGTAATCTTGGAGTCACCACTTCAACTCCTTGTAGTCCCCGTGCCACACTTGATCGCTGGGGATCAAATGGAAAGCAGGGCTTTTTCTCTCATAAAAAAGGGGGAATCCCACCGCTGCCGCCTGTACGAAAGTCCAGTCTAGACCAGCGGAACAGGGCAGCCAGCCCTCTCCAGCAAAGCACACATGGAGTGTCATCGCAGGGGAACTCGGCAGATGATGCAGGGGTATCTGGCTGTGGCCCTGCAGGAGTAACTCGACAGCGAGGCTCCAGCATAGACAGCAGTAGGCTTTTCAGTGCCAAGTTGGAGCAGCTTGCCAACAGAACCAACTCTCTGGGCCGAGTCCACAGCTCACACAGTGGTTCCCATCATTATGACTGCTTTTCCTTGGAGAGAGGTGAGAGTCTTAGAGGGGCAGGAGGAGTGAAGGGAGACAGCACCATGCCTCGCACTGGACGCAGCCTCAACCGTGCTGGATCACTATCTTCCTCTTCTGGAAACACCAGCAGCCTTTTCAGTGGCAGTACCAGTCCAAACAGCGCTCCACAGTCACCAGCTAAGACCAGCAGCCAGTCAAAGATATCAGCAGTTAGTAAGCTGCTGATGACCAGCAGTCCCAAGGCCAGGAGTCTGTCTGCCTCCAGCACCAAGACTCTGAGCTTCTCTACTAAGTCTTTAAGCCAAAGCTCCAGCCGGAGCTCCAGCCTTCCTCCTAATGGAAAGGTAGGAAGAAATATTTCTTCAAAGTAAATGATCACATGCTCACTTTCTTTAACATCTGTAAACCACAAGCTCATCAGACAAAATTAGCTAAAATTATTTAAGACCTTCCTCAAACTGTGCTTAGCTTTAATGTCCATCCTTTAAAGTAATTAAAGGATGTTGGCTTCCATTTCTCCTTCCGTCCACCTAAACCACTTTACTTGTCTTTTTAGCCCCAGAGTTCAGTCCCGGCCCCTGTGCAGCAGCAGGGACCTGCCCCTGGGTCCTGGTCTACCCAGTCTCTGAGTCGAAGTCGAGGGGGAAGTCTGGCTGCTAAGCTTCCTCTCAGAGCTGTCAACGGTCGAATCTCAGAGCTACTCCAGGGGAGTGCAGGCTCCCGTTCCAGGAGTCATGTTCAGGGAGGAGGCACGGATCCAACAGAGGAAAGAGGGACGAGGTTTGTTAGTTTTTTTATCATAAGAGTATATTTACATATACTGTACACCTATTTAGTGGTTCCTATGGAAGCATTTTTCATTTATTCATAGGACAGCTAATATAAAATGCAAGATTAGATCCATATATTATGCAAGAGTAATTTTAGCAAGTCATGATAATGTAAGGTGCAAACTCTAAAATCTGCAAGGCAAAGTGACATTTAAGTTCATTCAGAAAATAATTTGTTCGAAGTTATTTACTGCTTCCTATTTCCTTGTTCTCAGTGGAGGAGGAGGTGGAGGAGGAGGTGGAGCAGGAGGCGGTGGGGGAGATAGCCTGGGAGAGGAGAGGGCAGCAGTGGTACAAACACTGCCTTCTCCCTACAGCAAGATTACAGCTCCCAGAAAACCACACCGCTGCAGTAGCGGCCATGCTAGTGACAACAGGTAGAAGCTTTAGGGCTCTGAGAAATTTGAAACTTAAATTTCACAAAATAAAACATGTATTTTTTTCTGTGTTTTTGCTTCATCTCTAACTGTGATCTCATAATGCCTCTAACAGCAGTGTGTTGAGTGGTGAGCTCCCTCCGGCAATGGGGAAGACGGCTTTGTTTTACCACAGTGGAGGCAGCAGTGGGTATGAGAGCATGCTGAGAGACAGCAGTGAGAACACAGGAAGTACCTCCTCTGCTCAGGACTCCCTCAGTGAGCACAGCTCAGCCACCACCTCCTCCCGGCGGAGCTCCAGAAGCAGCAAGAAGAGCAGGAGCAACACAGGTCACAACACAAATTTTCTAAATCGCGTTTTAATAACATCTTCACCCCTCAAGTAAAAACTGATAATCCCCTTGCTATTCTTTATAGGGATGCAAATTTAGGATTTTCCTCAACATAACTAGTGGTAATTTCTTCTGATACAAGTCGAAGGGTCTTAGCACTCCTAATTAAGCACAAGCTTAAAAAACATGAAACTAAATACACCCTGCGCTAAAACCGCCCAGATGGCTAGTTTTTATAATTACATGAATAAATATATATCTAACATCTGTACCATTTCTATTAAATGTATCCTCAATGTGTGATTTTTGGCCACTTTTAGCATATTAACTTTTACAAAAATTTTTAGGCGTGAAATTTTGACAATATATTTTTCAAAACAACAATAACATAGAAGTGCTGGAAATAGAAAAAGACACCTTTGTGACGTTGAAAAGCACTGTAACAAAAGAAGCGAACAGTTAAGGGAAAAGTGAAGAAAGCTGTGGCTACAGAAGGTGCTGGGTAAGGTAAGGTGACCCTGACCAGTCATCTGTGAAATGGTAAAAGGGAATCTGCTGGTGTAGGCTGTAATGAATATATATTCACCAGAACAGAACACAGAGAGCTTGCTAATGTGCCTGCCAAATTACTGTCTATTGGTTAAGCATGAGGATTGATATGTGCATAAAAAATCAGATTGAAGAGAGGCAGCTCCTCCCAGTGTGTGTCTAATTATTGATTCGAACTGGAATAAGCCTTTCCATCCAAGTGTGCGGGAAGCAGTCTCACCTCCTGCCATGCAGCGTAAACTCCGGGTTTACTCTCATTTTGCTTTCACCACAACTGATTCTGTGGATCAAAGAGCCACTTCAGTGCCTCACTGCCACAAGATGACACAAAGGTGTGAAGGATTATTCTGTGTTTGCTGTGAATCAAGGTGAAGCCAGTAAGCGAGGAACGATTGATACAGTTGAGCCCCGATGATAGAAAACTGATTATACTCTTAATAATAAAAAGGCAGAAGGAGCATGTGTATAAAGGACCGAGGCAATATCCAGCTGAAATGTTAATTACATCTCCAGCTGAGTCTCTCTTTTTATCCTTGATTTTCATTAGACTGGATTCATGTGCTTACCTCTCTCCTCATATTCCACGTATTCACCCCATCTCTCTGTCATTCATCCAGCTCGCTTCCCTCGCATCTTCCTCTCCCCGCAGACTCAATCTTTCTCTGTCCCGTTCTATGCTGCTTCCTAATGAAATACAAATGTCTCTGCTTGACCTTTATGCGCTGCATCGAGACCAAAAGACAGCTGCAACCTTATTAAAATCGGCACTTCCTCTCCCCTCTCTCACACATACCTTATCACTGACTTTCTGGTGAATCTGATAACTCTCATTCCTGTTGACATGTCTGGAAATTTCTATGCAAAGCGCACGTGTGTTCAGTGTTGCGCAGTGGTTAGATTAGAGACTGACCCGCTGCTATTATCTATGAGCTCTACCTGCTTTTTTATTTATCTCACTTCACACTCCATTATCAATTTCCCATTCTGTCTCGCACAACAGTTTTCTTTTGTCCCCTCCTTTATGTCTCTCTCCAGTGAGTCTTTTATCTGTCTTCATCCCCTCTCCCACCGATCATGTCTGTGCAAACAAGAAAGGTATGCCTACAGAGTGAACCGACAGTTAGTGTGTTCAAGGAAGAATCTGAAATTTGGAGAGATGTCTTTTTTCTTTGCAGAGAGATGTCAGATATATTGCAGTTCAATGTAAGACTAAAGCTTGTAGCTAAACTGCTGTACTATAAAATCGTTCAAGTAACCTCTCCCAGTTTTTTTTCTTCATTGCTACACATCAAATATGATTCAACAGAAATTTAAGAATGTGTCAAATGTGTTAAATCAAAAAAGATCATATAGCTATGTCTGAAGACCCCGAGGGTGATGTTCATTGGTCATTTCATTACTGTAGTTTCACATTGTTAGTACAGGGTTGCTCCTGTCTTTGCCTTCAGAGCTTTTTAATTCTTCATGACAAAGATTCAACAAGGTCCTGGAAACATTCCTCACGGATTTTAATTCATATTGACATGATATCGTCACAAATTAGCTTGAGATCTGGTGTACGTGAAGGGTGCTTGACTACACTAAATTCATTGTTGTGTTCAGGAAATGCATTAAAGATGATTTTAACTTTGTAGTGTGATATCCTGCTGGAATCAGCTATTAGAAGAAGGGTACAGTGTGATCATAAAGGGATAAATATGGTCAGCTACAATATTCAGGTAGCCTGTGTCATTTAAGTTATACTAAATGGGTGCTATTACTACCACCAGCAGCTTGAACCCTTGATGCACAGCAGGAAGGATCTATGCTTTCATGTTGTTCACACCAAACTCTGACCCAGCAGCAGTTTTCTGATCTTCTATTGCCCAATTTTTGTGAGTCTGGGTGATTTAGAGCCTCAGTTTCCTGTTCTTAGCTGACAGAAGTAGCACCCGGTGTGGTTTTCTGCCATCTGCTTCAGGGTTTGACATGTGCATTTGGACATGCACTTCTGGATACATTGGTTATAACAACTGGATATTTGAGTTGTTATTAGCTCAAAGCAGTTCAGTTATTCTCTTCTCTGTGGGTTCTGTGTTTTTTTGGACCATTATCTATGAACTCTAGAGATAGTTGAATGGGAAAACTCCGGTAGGACCATATGTCATTGAAGGTTCTCAGTCATCCAGGTCATCGTAGTCCAAGGAGCTTGGAAAGAAAAAAGCATCTGGACTTCTTTAAGTTGCTTGAAGACATTTCACCTCTCATCCAAGAAGCTTCTTCAGTTCTAGGGTCAAATGGTGGAGAGTCCCAGATTTAAGCCCTGTGGGGGTATCCCCCCAAGAGGGACAAATATCCATCTTTACATATGCCACATGTTCCTTTACTGCTGCTTCCTAAATTTGAAGTTTTGTTTTCCTACAAACTGCCCAATAACAATGCACCTTGTGTCCCTCTTGGGGAGATACTCCCACGGGGCTTAAATCTGGGACTCTCCACCATTTGACCCTAGAACTGAAGAAGCTTCTCGGGTGAGAGGTGAAACATCTTCAAGCAACTTAAAGAAGTCCAGATGCGTTTTTCTTTCCAAGCTCCTTAGACTCCGGTAGGACCAGTACATCTGGCAGGAGCTCACTGAGTCACTTAGGACTTTTGTCCCCATTCTGATAGTTGGTTTGAACCTCATCACTTTTGGGTATTACTACACCCTAGAATTATTTTAGTGAATAATAAAGTTCAGCACTATAATATCAGTAAACACCCATTTATATTTTTTTTTTTCCATTTTCATTTAGCTTAGTTTCATTTAGCATTTTTCTTCTGTTCAGCCACACCCCACCTGTGGTGGCTTTGTGCCACACCACTAGGGACTGATGCACTGTTTGAGGATTATGGAGCTAAACTAACGGTGATCTTGAGAGTAGAATGCACTGCAAGCAAGCTTTTTTGCACTATATAACCTGGCACTTCAATGTTATATAAAATGCACCAGAAAATAGAATGTAAATAACTCCAAACATGTGATATTTCTTCAATTAGAATTTAAAAAAAAGGTAAAGAAAAGACACTTTTTATTCTGCCGTTCATATGAACAGTTTATCGTCTTAGCTCAAATCTGCACTATTCCTGTCATCAGTGCGTAACAGTCTTTATGTAATCTTCTTTTTATTTGTTCTTTTAGGTCTCCAGCGTCGACGTCTGATCCCAGCACTAACCTTGGACTCCTCTTCATCATCGCCTTCTCACCGTTCCTCCAAACAAGCCATCACTTCCTCTTCTTCCTCCTCCTCCAGCCCTGGTGCATGCTGGGTCGACGGGCCACTTGGGCCACCTGCACCCTCAAACCTCCGGGCAGTGACCGCAACAACAGAAACCTTTGAGATCAAGGTGTACGAGATAGATGATGTTGAGCGGCTGCAGAAAAGGAAGGACAAAGGAGGGAGCAAGGTGAGAGGGAGGAGGGAGGAAAGACACCTGAGCTACACAGCTGTTGTAGGTCAAGTGGTGGAGCAGGTCAACAAATTGCAGGGTTGGAGATTTGATCCTTATCTCTTCCTGCCCTCATGTCAACACGTCCTTGAGCAAAAATCTAAATTGCTGTTTGTGTATTTAAACCCAGGGGAAAAATTATTACTGTGGACAATGACGGTGGGTGATGGGCAGAAGGTAAAAAATTCAGGCATATAAGTGTCATCACAAGGTGCGTTGTTATTGGGCAGTTTGCAGGAAAACAAAACTTCAAATTTAGGAAGCAGTGTATCATTTTAGTAAAGGAACATGTGGCGTATGTAAAGATGGTAATTGATAATATCACTCAGTGAGTTTGCATTAGAGCTAAACTGAAGCCTAGAGAGTAACGTTAATGCCTGGTGCTATCTTGTCTCCTTGGAGCCAGGCGAGGCTCCAAATATAGCAGGGTGGAGGAGGAGAGTGTAGCTAGAAGCTAACATACGAGTTACATTTAAAGCAGTTTACTTAATGTGACAGTTTGTGCATTAAGATTTAAAACCATAAAGAAAATATATTTTCACTTTCTTGGATACTGGAATCCCCTGAGAGTCTACTGGTATTACTTTCAAAGAACAGGACAAAAATTACAGTGAACCCAAAACTGATTAAGACAAGCTGATGAAAAGCAAAACCATCTATGGAAAAGTTCTGCATACGCCACCAGTAAGTGATGACAAAAGAAAATTAAACGTTATTACACTGTATCGTAATCTAAGCGAGATTTTATTGTTGTCAGTGCCATTATCAGTTCTGTCTACAGATCTGATTGGTTGTCAGTTCCTCCTTTCCAGGATTAACGTAGCACTTTATTATGACTGACTCTGAATACAGGGTAGAATCAGAGTAGAAAAACAGGCTAAATCACACTTGGTTCTGCTGAAACCTCAGTAATAATATTAACCATGTCAGGAAGTGATTTATGATTCAGATGAACCAGACAATTTGGCACCAGTTCTCAACTAAAACAGGTTCTTGGATTCCAGCTTTACTTCCGGCTTGCCTCTTCCAAACAGTGTCTCTCATTCTCTCTTTAAAGCCTAAAAATAGCCACTAATACACTGATTAGGAAGAGTGAACTAATGACACCAGAGTGACTAGAACATTTAATTGAATTTGTAATGGAAGTTGATACTGGGAGTGTTTTTGGAGCCACCACTCAGCAATCCTTAGTTACGATGGTTGTTGCCACTTAATATTTGCACATGCGGTGTTCAAAGCTTCATTTTGACACATTTTAAAAATATCTAGTTTCCACTGGACTACAGTTGTGTAGGAGGCTGACTAGGAAGCACGTGTAAAAGAGGGAGGAAGAAGAAAATAGCAAAAAACTTTTAGGATTTATTATGGTTGACTGAAGGGGAAGGATGAATGGATGTCTTTAGAAGAGTGAAGGAGAAGGAGAGCAGAAGCGCAAGAGGGCTATTGCTCTTGATTCCAGTGACACTGATTTGATGAATAATGGTGGTGAAGCACATTAAAAAACAATAAGTGTTGGACACTGCTGCTAATGGAAAACCAGAAGAGGAAGCTGGTGGTTGGGCAATGGATGAAAAAGGATTTGTGTTGTTGTGACAGTGTGGAAAGAAACCAAAAGGTTTTAAAAAAAATACAACAGCAAGGATTTTCAGAACATGAATAACTCAACATTAGCATTTAGTTCTGTGTGAACAGTGAACTTTTTAAATAAATCTACATATCTTGGCTTACTTAAAAAATGACTCTAAATTCTGAAGACTTTGCAGAATAAAATTGTTAAACTTAGGAAATTGTTGTAAATGAATGCAGGTTTTGGGGGGGTTTCCACTGTTAAACCTTTATGTGATCAGAGGAGAGAGCACTGTGAGCACTGGAAAAGAGAAATGGAGAAAAAGCATGAAATATAGATTTTCCCTGCAGCAACCTTAAGAAAGCCACAATCGTGTTCCAGTGAAAGCTGCTCAGTGTCCGAAGGCGCTCAGCTGCAGCCACAGTGGGAGACGATGAGGTGCGAATGTATTTAACTGTGTGAATTTTAAGCGTGCTGCTGCTGAAGGAGACCCACCTGTGTTTCACAACACGCTCCTCTGAAAAAATAAAGCTAAATAAAATCCGTGTCTATCTGTCTGCCTTCTCTGTGTGTGTCAGGAGGTGGTGTATGTCAGTGCCAAGCTTCGTCTGTTGGAGCACCGCCAGCAGCGAATCAGTGAAGTCAGAGCCAAGTACCAGTGTCTCAAGAAAGAACTGGAACAAACCAAACAGTACTTGATGCTGGAGCCACACAAGTGGACCACTGAGTGTAAGTGTGGACCTCTGACACATCAGGGAATATAAGTATGTGTGAGAGAGAGAGAGAGCAAAGGAGGTTTGGAGGATTATTCTGAAAAAAATAAGTCTATTATGTTTAAGTTTTAATGCATATTTTTATATTTTTCTTAATCAACTCATGTTAACTACTAACGCTGTGCTACATGACTGCTGGTTCATTCGTCAGACAAATACATTCTGTCATTTCATTATTAAAAATATGAAGTGCCGGGCAGTATAGATTTTACTTAAATACACACAAAAATGCATTTGTGGGCATGATTTGTTGCTGCAGATTGATGCATCTGATGGGGCAAACTTGCACGATACGAAATAATGTTTTGCTTTGTTGTGCTTTTTGTAAGGGTGTGGCTTAATTGCCTTCAATTGCACTGTAAGGACATTTTCTTACTACTGTGCAATTTAGTAAATCAGAATCATCTAAACAGGCTTTTGCATACAATCGGCATACTGCCATGCCCTAATCTTCTTTTTAAGAAAACACATTTAATAATAATAATAATTATCAATAAGTAGTAGTAATTTAATACAGCTGTGTTTAAATTTGCTAAGATAGCTAGCCTTCATTTCTTTGAATAAATGGTCACTTTTTGTGCATTTTTTTTGCAAAGTACAAACAAACTAACAGTTGGATAATAATGCAGATTTTACATATGCAGCAATAAGCTACATCAGACTTAATTATTCTGTTATGTACCTATTGGGCTGTATATGAGTTAAAAGTGCAACCAACATAATGAATCATGCAACCATAAAAGAAGGGCTGGAGTCCCTATTGGTCCTCTGAGATCTTATTCTACAGCGCTACATGTCCCACAGATGGGGGAGGGTGGTCTTGAAGATTCTCTCAGCTAACAGACCACCTGCTTGGTGCAACTAACCATCCAGGTGTTGATACTCCCACTCAAGATGCAGGTGTAGAAGTTCCTGTGCACCCTGAGTGGGAGTTTAAAGTCTCTTAGTCAGCTGAGATGCTATAGGTGCTGATGGGCTTTCTTCACCAGGGATTTCATGTGTCAGGACCATGACAGGTCCTTTGTGATGTAAACACTACTGTGTTTAAAGTTATCTACCCTCTTCACGTGGGCCCCAAATATGCCGAGAGGGCCAAATTTCCTCCGCTGCTCTCTCGTAAAGTCCATTATGAGGTCCTTGGACTTGCAGGGATTTAGCTGGAAGTTTTTCTCTTTACATTATTCAGTGATCTGACCAGCAGGCAATGCCATCATTGTTTGATATCAAGCCCATTACAGCTATGATGTTGGAGTCTGAGGTGATCAGAACAGTGACCGGGGTAGAGAGAGTGATGATTAACTCATTGGCCGCCTTCTTTTTTTTCCTTTTTTTTTTATCATAATTGTTATTAATTATTATTATGACATTTATCATTATTTCATTTTAACAATAACATGTAAAATATAACCAGTGGCACCTTTTTAATTATTAAACCCACATTCAACAGCACTTTATCAAGGAATGATGTATCTTCTCCACCTTTCTATTTGTGTCCAGTTGAACTGCAGCAGGCCTATGAAGTGGACTCATTGGAGTATTTGGAGGCTCTGGAAACAGTGACAGACAAACTGGAGACCAGAGTCAACTTCTGCAAAGCCCATCTTATGATGATCACCTGCTTTGATGTGTCCTCAAGGCATCAGTAGACAGATGGAGGGACGGAGAAGTGGACTCAACGATGTCAATGTCTAGACCATTCCCCCTGACTAATCAAACACATTTAGAAAATCTTTAACTACAGCTCGACAGTTGGAAGGATGAACACAGGAATAGACTGACCACATGATCCTGCATGTTATTCCGGCGTCTTGTCCAGATGTGAGTAAGCAGAAGGCCAGGTGGCCGGAAAAATCAGAAGATTTACGGAGATAAATTAACAGAAAAACAGAGACAAGATTTGTAGATTTGTTTGCTGGGGCTTGGAAACAACCTCAGAAACTGGACGGGCTACTTTCAATCAGAGAAAATATGGCTGCCCAAATAGTGCATGAGAGTCTAAAAAGACATGTCAAACCAAGTAACCAGAGAACAAAATAATTGGACCGCAGTGACACGCGGTGAGTCAAACTTTGAAAGAATGTACCGAGAGCAAAAAAAGGCTATAGCTGAACAAAAACTGCCATTTTTTAAGAAGGAGAAAGCTGAAGTTGAGGTGCAAGAGAAGAATAATTTCACATCTAACACATTTTGGAAGAACATTTTTTACATGGTTAAAAGCCTTTGGCTGTAAATACAGAGTGCTGACTACAGAATGGCCTGGTATTGTTGTGCAGCAAATAAAAGAGACTAACCGAGAGAGAATGACAAGAGGACGAAGGAAAAGATTTAGAAGTGCCTTGTGAACATTTCAACAATACCAAGACCAATTCTCCTTCTCTCTAACTTTGTGTACAAGTAAGTATGGTGCTAGTATAGAAACATCCAGAAAAGATCAGTGTCCTTGGAAGCAGTTTTCATTTTCTTTTCTAAATGTGATGTTTTACTGTGGGTCAGTGTTTCACTATATGATAAACAAACTAATAATGTGCGTTTCAATGTATGGTCTTTGGTACATTGATTAGAGATCAGAGAAACAAGGTAAAGTGGGCCTGTTATGCTCTTTATTTTTACTCTCAGACTCCACAGGAGCCGGTTTGCATGAGTAACAGATCAAAATAATCCTTATTTATTTTATACTGGGCCTCAATGAAGTGCTCTCAGTTCATCCTCTGTGAAACACCCTTTTAGTTCTTCGTACTTATTCCCAACAGGAAAAGCATAATAGGTCCCCTTTAAAGGAAAACTACAGATTGACATAATTAAACTGTTGGAAGGACCAAAAACCTAAAGTTAGAAGCATTAAACATTTTTCCAGGACACAAAGTTATGTGTGTTTAAACAAAAACACTGAATCTGGTATCTCGTGGTGTCGTTTTTACTTTGGCTTTACTCACAAACGGAGCACATGTGACTCTTGGCCCTCCGGGGCATTCATACACGATGTTTCCCCCGATAGAGATTTTTAATGTTCACAAAGCTATGACATGTCAGAAGGTAGTAGAGGTGAAAACACTTCTCTCTGATCTGGTGTTAAATACAACCAACGACTGACTCCCTGCCTCCCTGCCTGACTCACAGGCAGTCTGTCTGTTATTCGTATCTGTGTTGTTCTGCTCTGTTCTAAAAGAAACTGAATGATTTGTCATTGTGTGTGTTTGATAATAAGGTATCCTTTTTTTTATTTGAGTGCAATGGGACCATGTAGAGACTATGTACGATAGTAGCATTGAGCAGGATAATCGAAATCTGAAGACATATTTATAGATAAATTGTGAGGGACACACAGGTGCGTCGATATACTGTGTTTAACATTTAATTACAATGAAACAAGGTAGTAGATTTAGTCAATACTTTGGGACTACAGTTATAGGGTGTTTAAACACTTCTAATATCCCCAATATTGTAAAGGACAATTAAATTATATAAAAGAATTAAAGGAACCTAATTAAAAAGGAAGGAGACGAGCTTAAAAGACATAGATCTCTGCCTGGTTGCACTTTTTGGATGGATAGCAACTCCTAAGATTTGTTAGTATTATTATCTATGGTGCTTGAGATGCTTATGATCTAAATGTTTGTACAAATATAAATATACGAAAGAGTCCATTTCCCCCTGAAACACAAAACAACGCCTTTCAAATGCTTCTTCTACATCGCTGTCATCGTGTCCGTTGTTGTCGAGCAGAGAGCATTATGGGAGAGCGACTTGAGAGCAGTGGAAATGATGTCACCGTATTGGTGTAATTTGTCAAAAGCGTTGTAGTGCTGATTTTTGTCTCCGCTAAGAGCATAAACCCAGAATGTGCTGTCGCTGAAACAGAAAATACAGTTAATTCAGTGAAGTTTTGATCTTCACATGGATCTGAATGAGGAAACGGCTAATGATTTCATGCAGTGCACACTGGCAGGGATAGCCAAGAGATAATCCAGTGAGAAATTACCCCTGAGAGCAAGACGCTTTTGACAAACTTGAGTTTTTTGGGTTTTTTTAACGGCATCTCTGATCATTTCCTGTTTTTACCCCCGTGTTCATCGTGCAAGTCATGAATGAAAGATTATTTATTTGAGTCGCTAATTAATGTTCTTATTTATGTACACCTCATGATCTTACAAAGTTACTATGCATTGATGAAAAAGAAAAATAACTGTACATACTTTGCTGAGCCCATGTCATATATAAATATATATACTGTGCACATATCATATATGCCATCATTTTTATTTTAGATATTTTTGTTGTTGTTGGTTTCATTTGCTCCTGTTGTTCCTCTTGAGGATTTCAATGGGTTTGGTTCCCCAAACATTCACATGCAGAACAGGGATGCTTGTTGATTACATGCAAATCAGAAGCCTTCCAGTATGAAGGCAGCTGTGTTGCTTTAAGAGAAATGTCTGTGTCTTATGAACTGCAGCCCTGTGTAATTAGCAGCGAGTGTTTTGGGAAATCTAACCTCTAAATGAGCTAATGGCTTGTATTGAACTATCCTTTTTAAGATGCTATGTGGGAGGTTTCTTCCTTGATATGTTACTCCCAAATCTAATGGGATATCCCTTTATTATTGTAGTAATAATCAAAAATTGCTAGAAACTATTACAGCTAACAGAATAGTGAAAGTGAGCTAAGCGGGGTGTTTTAAATCAAGTTATTCACAGATTTCCATCTGTAAAGTCACTCTGTAAGGCAAACAAAAGCATCACATGATCTATGGAATAAACTGACAAATATGCTGTGCTGGTGCATAGTTTGTAGACACATTTAAGAATTATAATGTGCTATCTGGAAATCTCACACACGGCATCTTAGGGAGCATTGTGTGTTAAAGTCCGGGTCAGACCACATTTACCAAAAACAGATGTTATCATTAGCATTAGGAGTCAACTTCTGCTTTGCTCAGTTGTAAGACACAGGGCCAGTTGTTTGAAAATCTCAAAATAACTAAAAAAAATCACTTTTCTGTTCTTTTGATAAAAATGCCAGTTGTGAGACATATTCATGCTAAATACCCTCAGTAATTCTAGTTAAAACAACACATTATCAGTGTAAATGCGGAACAAATGGTGCACAGGAGTCTCGCTGTGCTCATATTGTCCGCTGCAGATTTACCGTTTTTGTGAAATCTGGTCTGACACATTGTAAAGATGGAAGAAAAAGATGGAGGGATGTAAATAAAGGAATGTATTAAAAGAGTTTCACACCTGATGCTTCATTCTTTGCACACAGAATAGACGAAGTAGTGGGCAGATGTCCAGAAGGCGTGCTGTTTCACTTCTGATGAACTAAAAATCTTCTGCATTACGACTCAAACTCATCAGAAATTTAAATGATGTAACATGGAACAAGTAACATTGCACGTTATTGCATTGGGCTGTTAGATTTACATAAACAAGGGACTGGGACAACTCAAAAATATCATTCAGTTTCCAGAGCATGTGTAAATGTGGACCTCGAGTACCTTGTAGGCAGCTTTTCTGTGACATATAGTAATGCCCTGTTGAGCCTGCTTTGATCATCAATGCACAGCAGGGAACAGGAAGGAGGAGAAGGCAGGAATGGGAGCGAGGAGAAATAATAGATTAGAGACGAGAGAAGAATAAAAGTAGCAAAGGGGGGAATGCAAGAGGAAAGGGAGACAAGTGAGAAAGAAGAGTACAGGACTGCTTTTTATGCAAGAAGAGAGAGGTGACAAGAGGAAGAACCAAAACTGTACAAGAGAAATAAAGTAGGTGAAATTATTCAATATACGATTACAGTGTCCTGAATTTTAAAAGCGTAGCAAAAGAAGGATCCTTTAGGTGATTTGTGACTAATACTATGAGTTAACTGCAGAAGAGCTCAACTCAATACTACAAGTCTTGTAGCTGCAACATAAGCCCACCGTGCTTGACAGCTGATAAGAGTGCGTTGAATTATGTCCATCAGCATGTCCACTTTGGTCTCATCTAAGCACATTGTTCTAGAAGTGGTTTGTTAATTAATTATAATCTTGCAAACTGTCCATGTTTTTTTTGTTGTTTTTAGAGAGAAGATCCTTTCTTGTGGCAAACCTTCCAAACGAGTGACAAACTGTTCAGGCATTAATTTTATTATCATGAACTTAACATGCTAACTGAGGCCTGTCGAGTCTGAGCTGTAGCTCTTAGGTTTTTGTGGAGTGTACACACAGCCTAAGAAATTGGGAACCAATGAATGCAAGAACAATGACTTTAGCATGGCTAAAAATCCTCAAAAAGCAAGTGTGGAACTTTTAGTCAACATGCAGATAACAGGTTTAAGTGTTTTCAGGTGACTGCAGTAATGGTAGTAACTATTACGCTTCACAGTCTTTTGATTTAAGAGTCTGCTCTTAAATCAAAGGACTGAAGAAGCCACAGCGTTCTCATCCTCACAGCCTCAAATACTGTATTTTGGCAAAGCTGCTAGCTTCACCAAATTACATGTGACTACTAACTTGTCACATGTGGACACTTAAAGGACCTCTTGGTCTTTCATTTAAACACACTGGGTAAGCATCATTTTGCTGCAGGGTTAAGGCTTGGTTTTTTACTTTTAATTACCTAAATATAATCAAGTACTGAAGCAAAAGTGAGTAAAAGCAAAAATCAGCGAGCCAAAACCAAATAAGACACAAATCCCACAGTTCTGGCAGGAAAACTTCTGACTTTTGTATCTTTAAGAAAAGGTAAATTATGGAGAGGAGAGTTATTAAGATGGAGCGAGAGGAAATGAATAATATTAGCAGATAGCGAGTAAGGTGACAGTAAAGGTGAGGTGGTGCAGGGGGAGGAACAGTGACACAGAGTGTCTCTGAAAATGAGAATGAAAATGTGAAAATTAAAAAATGGGGCTGAGTAAATGGTAGAGGGGTGAATGAATTGAGGTGGTGAAGGAAAAAAAACATTTGGTGTCCTTTATTTCTGTGTGGTCAGGTTGCCTGCAGAGACATGCAGTGAAAGAGAAAGATGAGACTCCAGCAAATAGAGAATTTCATTTGAAAGCCTTTGGAGAGTGAGAGAGATATAAATGGGGAAGAGAGACAGTGAGTGACAGAGAGGGAGAGACAGGAGGTTATAGCTAAGAAACACTAAATCTCATTTGATGGATGTTATATGGGAAAAGTGAGAGAGTGAAGGACTGAAAGCAACAAAACCAATGAAATGAGTAATGTAGGTAGGAGCGGTGCAGCAGCACAGACGGCTCCCACAGGCCATTCACTCCACTAGGGTCACTCAGTCTTTGAAACACAGTAAGCTTGCACCGTTTCTCTCTTCAAAGTTGAAAAATAATCTGTTGATACCTTGTTTCTACAGTTTTTTTTTATAATTACAAAAATATTTTGAGCCAAAAGGAAAAAAATCAGCTCAGTTTTTTGAGAAGACTGAGAAAGATGGCAGAAAAACACCCATTTGTGCACACACGCCCCTAGGACATGCTGTCATCAGTTTGCATATGGCAGAATTTTGGGATTAACATGGGAAAACTGTGTGTGTGTGTGCTACAGACACACTCTGGGTTCATACACTGACAGAGAAACAAAAACAGGGCTTAAAATGGGAAGTGTGTGTGATGGAAATGCACGGAGGGTGATGTATGTACTTTACTAAACCAACACACACACAACCCCTAGGATCACTCATCACAATGGAATCTACAGATTACAGAGGAGACCGGGGCCAACAGGGACTTTCCTCCCTCCCTCTGCTTCTTCCTCTCCATTTCTCAAACAAGGACAGGATGCAAAACTTTAGGATTAATGGGATTAATTGTGCTTAAATGTTTCCATAACCCTAATTTAAACAGGATAACAGGCTGGCTACAAAACTGCAGAAATATCACTGACGTTTCATAGAATTCTGGGAAAAGCAGGTCCTTGGATATCATTAATAAGATGTTTTATGGCTAGATTTTATGGCAGAGATTAACGTAAAACTGCACTAAACCAAAGCTAAAAAAGTTTTATTTGCCATGAGAAAGTTTAAAGAGGAGCCTGAAGTGTTGCTGGAGCTGTTTTAACAACAGTTCCTTACTTTAAGACTGTTGAGACAATAAAGGTCAGGTATGGATGGCAAAATAACAAATCCATTTATTCAGGTTGATGAATAAAAAGAACGCAAGGCAGTGAAATCAGTTACATGAAGACGTTTCTTTTGTCTTCGTCTTAGTGTCTGCTGGACGAATGATGATCCATCTCACTGTGACATTCCTTCATCTTCATCGTTAGTTCGGTTGTCAGTGGGTGATCTTCACCATGGGTGAACTTTACGATTTCATAAGCCTGGAATAGGAGACATAAGCATAACTAGCTTTCTTCCCCGTTAGTGCAGAACAATCTTGTACGGTGATGTAATGAAACAGGATCACATAATATCACATAATGCTACACAATCTATTATATAAAGGAAACTGAAAGTAACTGTTTTCATGACATTTTACTTAAAGATTAAGTAGTTTAGAGATTATTATAACACAAACTGAAGATGTTTTTAATCCTGCCTGATCATCTCTTCTGTTACATGTCGCCACATGATCTTAGGTGCCTGACATGAAGGCAACTGGTCTTCGTTTTTTGTTCTTAAAAGAAGTCCCGTTGCCTTCATTTCAAGGGCTTAAAACTACCATGACCTGGTACACAGACATGTCTCCAGACCTGTTCTATTAGCTAATAATAAAGTTTAAAATGTAAAAAAATTCCTGGTTGATATTTAGTCCTTCAAACCTGTCTGAATGTGTCCAAAGCATCTTCGATGTTTTCCAGGTAATGCTGCAGCTTTCCAACTCTCATCAGCTGGATCCCATGGACTGGATGGGGATCGGGGTAGTACTGTCTTTAGGAAGAAAGAGAACATGTACATGTATTTAGATTTCCCCATAACAAGTGAAAAGTTCCATTATTGTTTTCATTTCTTTCAGGGTGTTGTTCTTCTGGTATCATTTGCACTGTAATTTTCCTTTACATTTATTCTATCTATTCTATTTTTGCTTGAAAATGCTACATGCTGCTCTTACGGGAGCAGTTAATGCTTCTTCTTATGCAAAAAATGCCTGCAATACTAAACAGAGAATTAGTATTCATAAAACAGCTCTGCCCCTGGATGTGGATGGCTGGCTGGGTTAAATCAACAGCAGAGTCCTGCGTAGGAAACCCTGAGGGACATGTTCACAAGCCCTCTGCCAGTTTACAGAAAACATGTACACTGGATGCACAAACTCACATGGCTCTTCCAATATTGGTACAAAAAGGAAATAATTAGTTCATCGCTGACCAATCAGGATAAAGTTCACATTACGCCTGCTAGATCCCAGGTTCATCAATCATCCCCAATTTCCTGTCTAGCATCTAAGCATTTCCAGGGAAGCTAACCAGTGTGGTGCCCACTCCTTGGTCATAATTTTTAAATATACACATTGAAACTGAAATGGAAGTCGGGTAACAATAGCATTCATATTTGTATGCTATAATATCCCATGTAGAACAACTTGTGCAAGACCAGCTACTTCATTATTTTACAAGTCACTTAAAAGAAATAATTCATTACATAATGAGGTTAAACCAACTTCATTTATCAGCAGGGACAGACATGATATAACATTAAGGGTTTCCTTTAATTCATCAGTTTGCTTTCTAAAGTCTGAGGCAATCCACTGACATTCACAGCATGGAACCAAACAGCAAGAGCCATAAACAAGACTAATAAAATCTGCTTTTCCTGTTAGTGTCTCAGTGCATGTGTAATGCATAAACAAGTAGGCATGAGTGAGAAAAAGAACAGCAAGGGGGAAAAAGAATATTTAGAGTTTCTACAAGTGTGCAAAATGCTTGCCTCCATGTTTGTTTGAGTATACTTCCTTGAATACACAAGTGTGACTAGATATGTTTTTTTGCACGCTTGTATGTCAAAGTTTATACTTATTTACTCTATGTGGCATTAACAATAAAAGCATAAAAAACACTGAGACGAATGCATATATATGTCCAAATTTCAGTCCGCTGCAAGGTAATGCATTAAAGTTGCACGTTACTATAATCTCATTCCATTTATCAGAGAGGGGTACACCCTAAGTGAGGACTCAAATGCATGATGCTGATGCAAATGCAGATGTTCGTATGTAAGGTCTGATCACAGCTGATCAGTCTGACAGGACAAACAAAACAAGGAGCTGCCAGACAGGAGAGAGGACACTGGAACACTCAGCATGAGGTATGAAGATGATCTGGCACTGAAAGAGAGGGAGACACACAGTTGGAGGACAATAAGGCAAAAACAGGAGGAAGGAGGAGGAAACACAGGAGGACAAGTACAAAAGAAAAAAGAGAAAGAACATAAGCATAACTCATGAGCTAGGATGGGAACTTGTAATGAGGGAGTGATGTGACATATTAGCTTACTAATCCGTACACAGTATCACAGCCCCTGTCTTTAAATCTGAGGCAGCATAGAGTCTACTGGCAGTCTTCTTCTCCTTCTTGTTTCAGCTCCTTCCCTTACGGTTCACCACAGTGGATCATCATCCTCCATCTCACCCTATCCCTATCATCTTCTTCTGTCACACCAACCCTCTGCATGTCCTCCTTCACTACATCCATGAACCTCTTAAGTCTTCCACTTCCTCCTGCTTGGTAGCCCCATCGTCAGTGTCCTCTGTCCAATGCAGCCACATGTCCAAACCATCTCAGCCCTGCCTCTCTCCATTCTGGTCACTTCCTACCTGCACTCTCTTCTTTCTCTTTCCTGTGCACTGTTCATTTGTTTGGATGACTGACCCCACATATTTAAACTAATCTACCTTCACTACCTCTGCTCCATTCAGCTTCACTGTTACACCCGTTTCCCCTCACATTCACTTGTATTGCCTTCCTTCTATTGACTTTCACTCCTTTTCTGCCCACCTCTCCAGACTCTCTATCACTGATTTCATGTCCTTACCCTCACATAGTTCTCTACCCCTCCTAACTTCCCTATGCAGTCCCACAGTTTCTCTCTTGGCACCCTACAAAGCACATATGTGTGCTGTTATACGGGAAATGCACAGTTTATTATACTGTTAACTAGAAATGATGGGACATCACATCTGAGGTCATGCAGTGTAATGCAAAGATAATTTAACAAAAAAAGGTAAGAAGTTAAAGAGAATAGATGGGTAATAACAAGTAATGTGCCATTCAAAACCCGACGTTGCTGCATGCATAAAAATACACACAGCCAGGGAGACAAATTACCACCTTTCAGTCCTTCTGTGTCTAGAAGGGAACGTTCCAGTGACAGAAAACGACGCAGTTTGTGTATCAGTGGTGACAGATTCAGAACTGTCATCAAGCCAATCAATGATTTTGACATCAAGAGACTCCCACATCTCTCACAGAAGACACACACACACAGCTCAGCAACTCTGGTGTACTTCAATGCAAAACTAACAAAATCCATCTAACAGCAGCAGCTGTTTTAAAATAAACACAGGGCATATTAAACATATTAAAAAGCACACTCTTGTTTTGCATTCCACATGGACATTTTTAATGCAAGATCTGCTTATAAGAAAATGTGCTATCAAATTAATTAGAGGGATTTCTTCTTTTTCCTCTAAATGCATTTAATTATAATTCGTATCTGTGGAGCAAATGGATTTTGATGCACATATGCATGAAAATGGATAAGCTTGACTGCTTATTGATATGTGTGCATGACACTGACTGTAAATGTTTACAAATACATGTGTTACAGTGAAAGTTCACACACACACACACACACTGAACTGGGACATTGCTCATCCTATAAAGATAAATACACACGAGGGACTGTTAGGAAACAGCTTTGTTGTTGGCAAACACTGGAGTTCTCAAACACTCATTTCCCCGGCTCTTCTTTCCCTTTATTCTCCTTTCTTTTCCATCCCCCTCCTCTAATCTCTCACTCCTTTTTCCTGCTTCACATCTCCTTCCTCTGCTTCTCCCCGTTTATATTTGTGCTTTTTACCCCGCTAGCTGCAGGGATTAAAGTTGCCAGTGTTGTTCAGCTGTTTCCCGCCCTCTTCGGCTGCTCTCCATTCATTTCTCTTCTCCACTCTACCTCTGCAGCCCTCTTGAATCTTCCTTCTATTTATTTGTTCTGTCCTCCTTTCTCTTGATTACATATTTTAAAGAACTGTGCACCGATAAAGCTCGAGCCCTTCTCCATTTCCATTTCCTCCACTTCTCCGTCTCTGACAAACAAACAAAAAGAGCTGTGAGCAAACACATATACATGAATGCACACGCGCATCGGCATTAATGTATGAGCGTGCGCACACAAAGATAAGGTCGATACAAATCCCCTTCACCCTGTTTGACCCGGCATATTTGCCAGTTTTCACTTCTCTCCAGAGTAAAGACACCAGAAGGGGATTCAATACGCGCTGCAAATAGAAACAGCACCTGATGTTAACCGGGCATTACTCTTAATTATTTCTTTATGGGCAGCAGCTTCCACGGGCTAAGTTTTCCACTCTTGTTTAACAATAAAATCTGTTCTGGTAATAAAGAGAAATCAAAAATTAATTTCCATGTAGTGGCCACAGCTGGAGTCATTTCAAACGCTATAGTTTCCTAATTTTTCGCCACTTTTTACCCACAATGCTAACAGCCCGTTTGTTTGAACCTCAAAGCCAAACTAAACTATCAACTGACAAGCCAACCAATTAAAGAGGTGGCCCCTTATCCTCTGGTTAAAATTGAATTATTAAACAGAAAGTTCAAAGAATAAACCAACAAAATTAGTAGCCCATGAATAATAAGTTACAATATTGGCTTAATCACCAAGCCAGTGATTCTGACTGCCATGACATACAAACACACACATCAAGCCCACAATCCAATTATAATTCCTCTCATATAGAACCGCAAAGCAATTAGAGTAATTTAATTAATTTGCTGTCTCCTGATTTATCCCCCGTTTTTTTTTCTCCTCGGAAGAGTAAATTGAAGAGAAGTACGATCTCGTCGTCATACGGAGCTAGTTACAAAGCTATAGCTCTCGGCTATGCGTACGAGAGGGAGTGAGGAGAAGAAATTAATAGTTGTGGAAAAGTGTAGCATTTCCAGGCAAATGCAGTGGAACTAATAAGGCACTTGTTTGGAACAAAAAGATCCACAGCCTGCTGTTTGTGAGAGGGAAAAAAGGATTATCTTACTAAGTAGAAAACTGAAGGAGAAGGTCAGATTTGCTGCAAGTATTTAGCTTAATTGCGTTTTTGTTTTTTGTCAAATGCAACAGTAATTTCAGTTGTACATTTAAGGAAAATTACAACAACTATGCAAGACAAAGAACATTTAAATCACAGTTAGTCAGCCGTCTTTGCAGACAAATTCACCAATTAACTAGTGCATCTAAAGAAGGTCTTTGCCCGAGTCTCGTAAGCTAGCAGACAACAGGACCACAGCCATCGATAACACTGACTTCTAACCTTTCTGGTTTGCTTAAAGTTAAGTGATGCCTGCACAGGATCCTTCGATCCAGGCTTCACAGCTACAAGCAGCCTTATCGAAAAGAGTAAACAATCTGAGAAAAGTCTAAATTATCCACAGAAACACATTTCTTCAATTACTTTATTCACCTTGTAACTTTGCCAGGCCATTACCTACAGGTTAGGACGACCGACATCTTCTCATTGGATTAAGTATTTATAAAAGTAGCCTTTCATTAAATATTATATTAAACCGGTTTGTGGTTTTTAGACAAATCTATGCTGTCTGCTTGTCTCATTTGTCTGCAACATTTTAAACAAACTTAAATTTCATACGCTGACAGGAGGACTCATAAAGACTGACACCGCGGGTGCACTTGGCTGGTCCATCAAGGCCACTGCTGATGCAGAGATCTTATGCAAGAGATTTGTCCCTGTAATACTGCTGAATGTTAATGCAAATACAGACAGAGAAAAAGGTCTGCGCATTTAAAAATCAAAAACTGAATGATGTAAAAAAGGAAGTATCAAGCTGATGCTATTATTCCACATTTGTGCTGACCTGTAGGTCTGAGAAGATTGTCAGTACTTGTGTTTCTCCACAGAAATGGAGAAACAACACTAAGCTACAAAATGTGTCCAGAGATGCTTTTTGCTTTACTTGATGCATAAAAAGTCATCAGAGCATCTACTGAAAGACAGATATCTGGATGCATTCGTGAACAGAATAATCTGGGTATGTGTGTGTGCATATCTATAGCAGTAAAATATGTGCAGTACAGAAGGGGTTCAATAGGCCTGGTGTGCACAGCCTGCAGCAGGTGAGCATTATTCGCAGGGAAAACCCTCTCCATATATCACAAACTGAATAGAGTAACTCTGAAAAGACCTGCAGTGGGAGAGTGTGAAAGAAAAAAGGAATACAGAATGAGGGGAAGGACAGGAGAAATGGAGTGATCGAGAACTCCTGCAGCTATCTTTCTTCCCTAGCATCTGAAGAGCCCAGAGGAAGATAGGAGATGAATATGGAGGATCCTCCTCCCACTCACTTCTCACTTTTTTCTCCTGAATTCCTTCCACTTTCTTTTTTTCTTTCAACATTTTCACTCGTCCGTGTCCATTTCATTCATTATACCTGTTTTTAACCCTTCCCCTCCTGTACGTTACCTTTACTCTTCTTTTCCTTGTGATTCCATCATTCATATTTTATTTCCATCATTTCTGCAGATCTTTTTTCCCTCCTCTCTCTTCTGTCAAGTTGTTGATCACCCTGCAGCCCCCCCAACCCCCACCCCTCATTTTTCATTTATTTCCTGCTTATATCTTTTATACAGAGCCTAAAGCCCCCACAACCATCCCTCTCACTGGCTTTGTCTTTGATTCTTTGACACACGTTTTACAGCAGTTCTCTCCATCCCCTTGTACACATCACCATCTCTTTCTTTCTGCTGCCCCGTGTCTGGTTATTTATTTATAGGCCGTTGCTGTTTCTCTCCTGTGGATATGCTGTTGCGGGAGCGTGTGTGTGAGCACAGCTATCCCAGCAGAGCGCTGCCCTTCACACAAGATCAATTAGTCTTTCTTTCTCTGCATCTCTCTCACACATACTGACACAAACACACACACTTGCTGAAGTGCGTGGGTATAAAGTTGAGTTTGTACAAACTGAACTGCAAAAAAAAGAAGAGACAGAGAGTGATGGTTGGACAATCGAAGCGGGGAACTGTTGATGCAATTTACTGTAAATTCAGACGTAGATTTAAAGATTTTTGGATTTGGAATTCAACTCTCTCTTTCCTTGTTCATTGCTTTTACTTGATTCACTTAAGGTTTTTACTCTTTTATTAATTAAAAATGCTGCACTTATTAGATAAAAATATTTTAGGACTTAACAGTTGGCCTGTTGGTTTAGAGATCACACTGCATTCCCAGATTTTGAGGGTGATTACCTGCATCTACAGAAATCTCAGTTTAGATTTAAATTTTTCTATGAATGGCATAAGCATTTTGCTCTGATCTTACAAATGATCTGTTTTAAACACATTTGCCTGCATGCAAAGCTGAAAATAAAATTCTTTTTCACAACAGCAACCACATACAGTCCCAATCAAAAGTTTAAGACAAATGGTAAAAAAAATCATATTTTGCATGGTTGGATCTTAACAAGGTTCCAAGTAGAGTTTCAACATACAACAAGAAGAAATGGGAGTGAGAAAAAACATTTTTTGAGCATGCCAGCGACTGTTTGACGCCCCTGCACCTCCTGAAGCTCCGTTGTTCCAAGGAAAAAGCACCTCAGACCATTATGGCGCCCCCTCCACTGTGGTGCATTGAAAACATCATGCCAGTAACAATGGAAACCATCAGGACCATCAAGGTTACATTTTTTTAAAATCAGAGAATAAAACTTTTTTCCACCTTTCAATGTCCCATGTTTGGTGCCCTCATGCAAAGTTTAAATGGTCAGATCTGTGGCATTCAAGGAGACGTTTCTTTGTTTTTGAAGCCCTTCAGTCTCAGATGCCGTCTGATGTTTATGGGGCTGCAGTCTGCACCAGTAATGGGCTCAATTTGGGTCAAGGATCGTCCAGTGTCTTGATGGACAGCCAATTGGATCCTCCGGCTCAGTGTTGGTGAGTTTTTGGGGGTCTGCCACTTGACTTTTTTGTTCCATAACCCTCAGGAACATTTAAGAAATTCCAAATGACTGTCTTACTGCGTCCCAACTCAGCGTCGATGGCACACTGCGAGAGACCCTGCTTATGCAATTCAACAACCCGACCATGTTCAAAAAGGGAACGTTTTTTTGTCTTTGCCATCAGAACATCATGACAGTGTGACTACCTGACAGAAAATGACAATGAATCCCCATTTTTGCACAAATTTGGCCTTTTGATCGGGACTGTATCAAACCTATGTAGTCTTTCATTTCTGAATTAACAACACAATGGAATAAAATGCGAAGATCGGAAAACCGGTAACTCAAGGGTTGTCATTCCTTATGTTTTAAACATTTAATTATGATGGTAAAAAATATGCATTGATCTTCCTGCTGCAGTGATAAACTCAGACATTTCACTGTGATATGTTTTATTATACGAGCTTGCTAAATTGCTAACTAAATCTAATAATCTTTAATTTCTGCTTCAAGAAAATAACAAAAGGAAATTCAGTGCAGAAAAACTAAGGAATAAAACCAAAAAAACATCCATTTTATGTTAACCTAACACACTATCATACCTGTTCATATATGATCAGCACAATGTTGTGAGACTCAGCTCAGGCCCTTGTCTGAAATCTCACATGCAGCACACAGCAGGAGTCTGCATCAGACACAGACTCCTGCAGGAAGATGCCAATTACCTGCCCTATTCTCACATGGCTGCATGGGCACAGAGATCATGCAGGGTTTGTAGCAGAGCTGGCAGGTTAAAGATAGGTTGATTTTCTTTGGACATTTAGGTTCTCTCATCCACCTCTTTGAGTATTATATTTATTCATTTTTAGTTAACATTTATTTTACCATGACATCAAAATTCTCTTTACAATACAGACTAGCCTGATATTAAAATGCAACAAATACAACAGGATGTGTTATGATAAAAAGAGAAAAAGAAAACTGAGTATGAAAGCAAAGCTGAAGATTTACTGGTCCGTGTACATTTCTACCCTCATCTATGGCTATGAGCAGTGGGTAGTGACTAAAAGAATAAGATGGCTAAGCCAAGCTGCAAAAATAAGTTTTCTCTGAAAGGTGTCTAGGTTCACTCAGAAGGACAGGATGAGGAGCTTTGTGAGAGTCATTTGTGAGAGGGTCAGAGTAGAGCCACTACTCCTCATACTGAAAGGAACCACTTGAGGTGATTCAGACATCCGACTGCGATGCCTTCATGATGCCTCCCAAGCGAGGTGTTTCTGACATTTCCAACTGGGAAGGGGCCCCGGGGCAAATTCGAGACACGCTGGAGAGATTACGTCTCTCGGTTGGCTTGGGAATGCTTCAGTGTCCCCCCCAGAAGAGTTGACGGAGATGACTAAGGAGAGAGAGATCTGAGCCTTTCTACTTTCAGACCGCTGCCGCCATGACCCAGACTCAGATAGGCTGGATGGATGATAATATCTACTAAAGTTTAGGACTACATCAAGTAACTTAATCTTCCCTAATCCCTATGGTAGCAAGTGAACACTCTCTGACTCGCTTTCTTATTATTAAAAACATTAAAGATTGATGTAAAGTAAAATTAAACAGAATCCAGAAGTTTTGAGATGACTGTAAAAGGCATCAGGACAGTTAAATAAACCCAAATCTCTGTACTAATTTATGCTGGTAAGGTTATGCAATCCTCCCTCATTTCAGTGAACAACACTGAATGCAACAGACTTAATGCTTATCCTAAAACCAGGTCTGATAAACACCCTGAATCCAGGCACACAAACACAAATATAGGAAAATGATTTCTTTCCTTCTTTACATCTGATGACATATTAGTCATTCGTGGGTGAAACGCAGATAGATTAGTTACCTTGACAGTGTACTGCCTGAGCCAAACAGAAACAGGCACACAGTGACTCACCTGTATGCTGGAAGTGTCGTCACCCCGTAACTCATAGCTTCCTCCCAGCGTCCCAGGTGAACTGAAGCATCTAAAGCCATGTCTGTAATTCTGAGCTTGTATAGATTTTCCTCAGGAACTTCACCACCAACGCTTGATAACAGATGGCTACAGCTCTCCAACAGCGTTTCCCAATCTGGAAGGTGACTTAAGGAAAAGCAACATTTATCCTGCTTCCCCCAAAATATGATTAAAGCTGCAGACTCCTCAGGGAAATCTTAAGGATTTATGAAAACAACATTGCATAAATTAGTTTATTTCTCTGTGCTGAATGATATAAACTATCTGATGTTTGTCTCTCTCCCTCCTTTGTGTTGTTTTATGATGAAAATGGTTACGCCAGCTTTATGGTGATGAAAGCACAGAATCTCAATCCACTTTTAATTAGACTCTTAATTACTCGGAGCTGCCAACCAACCGACGAAGCCACCATCATCATCATTTGTACATCAGTACATGAAGTTCTGATCTAATCTGATCAGCACCAAAGTAATTCGATCTTACTTACGACCTAACTTAAGACAGTCGAGTTACAGTATCACGTTTCATTAAGCAACTAAACTCACTTCAACTGTTGTCTCATTACCTGATGCGTGTCTTATCAGTTACATGAAATATGAACAGCAGACAATTACAAGAAGTTCTCATAGAGATTCGGTGTCCACTGGCTTTAGAGGAACTTGACAAAGACAAAGGATACTGGACTCGGCTTTCAGCCCTTCCAGTCTTGGCAGAGCCTCCTTCAGCAGGCGCCATTTTCCTTCTTCGCCCGAGAGCATGAGTCCATCCTGAGCAAAGACATTAGGAAGGAGGGACTACTTTAACATCCACACTGATGAGCAAAAATCTATGTCTAAACAACCAAACAGTCTCATGAACTTACAAGGTCTGATCAACAAATTCTGGGAATCAATCAAAAGCTTTTAAGTTTAAGTTTAACAACTTAGATTCTCCATAGAGTAGTGGTTTACACATTCACCTAAAAAGCGAAAAACAAAATCCCCAGTTCAAATTTGGAAAGAGACAAAAAATCCTTGGGTTTGTGACAGGAAGGACATCCGGTATAAAAATCTGCCATTTCCAATATGTGGAGCTACTCGCTGTAGCAATCCCTAGTGAACAAGGGAGAAGCTGAAAGGAGCTTTAAGTTTCATAACCTTTAAAATAACTTCTTGTGTAGATCACTCCCTGAAGGTCACATTATGAACAACACAATTATCACTCACCACCAGCCCTGCTCGGCAGAACTGTCTCCCTGTGGCTTTGACCTCCAAAACATAAAAATCAAGTTGGAGGAAACCTATTTTGATACTATAGCTGAGGTCAGCACACAGTGCAGAAGTGTAAGGGGACAGAATGGGGCCTCCAGAGATCCATTTATGCATAACCGCTGTGGTGTGATGGAATAAATAGACACTAGATTAAGTTTATTAAAAACCCATTGTGTGATTCACAGCTAGTGACCTTTGTCCTGTTCAGGCCAGGAAGGAAAAGGTTACAAGATTAAAGGGAATGAGAAAGAGAAATCTATCCTAAAATTTAGCTTTAAAATTATGAGTAAAATTTTGTAAAATGAAGCGTGCAATTTGTGTAAATCCTAACACATGCACAGAGAGAAAACAGCCACGCTGTGGTTTGATGTCAAGATTAAAGACAAGCAGAATGAAAGAGAAAGTGTGTGAGTGTTTCTGTCAGTACTGTGTGCAGAACAAAGGTTGGTGGCAAAAAAATGAATCAATGCCATTGTTCCAGAGAGTCAACTGAGTGCTCCGTCTTAACTCGTCTCAAACAAACACAGAAGCATAAAAAGCGCTGTGCTAGAGTAAGAGCGAAGTGCCATATAAAGCACAGAGAGAACAAAGCTAGAGGCTGAAGTCGCAGCACAGACAAAAAGATGATATGAGTGAGAGAAAAGAAAACAGACACATCGAAAGAAAGAGACAGCGCAGGAGGAAGATGGAGCAGATTAAGATGGATGGAAAAGAAAACTGCAGCCGCAAGACAAGATAATTTTTCTCATTTTTCAGTAGGTGGTCAGAGAGTGAGAGGGGATGTGACGAGGTGGAGCGTGACCGAGTGACAGAGAGGAAGACGAGGAGGAGAGCAGGAGATAACACAGGATGTGTGAAAGAGAGTGAAGGAGGGAATAGGAGAGGAGGATAGGAAAGGATACACCGAAACACGTTACGCACCGATACACTCTAACAGAAAGTGTGTGTGTGTGTGTGTGTGTCTGTGAAATAGAGAGAGAGACACGCAGTAAGGATGTACAGTTGAAATTCCACAAATATTTTTTTCAAAGTTAAAAACTATCACAATAAGGTGCAAAATCATCACACACACACAGAGGTGTGTGAAAGAGTGTGTTTCTGCACTTTGAAAGTGGCTAACCATGTGCACACTCAGTTATAATGATAAGAGGACAAAAGGATCAATACAGACTTTTAACCAGTTTATTGGAGCTGTTCATATTGGAAAATGATACAGCCGTTTCTAAATGATCTGTCATGAATGAAACAGTGACATTTCCACAGCTGCATCCATCGCATCCACTCACTCAACAAATATATTTTTGCCCGTGTCGTTCTATACTCATTGCATAGTAAAAATATAATATTCGAGCTATGGCGACAGCAATATGTGCAAGTCTCAAATGTGAGCCACAGCACCAAAAAAGATCAGGTATGATTTGGAAGAGTTTGGAAATCTAGAGGGCTACCACCTTTATGATGATAGGTGATGAAACTTAGCTGCTTTGCTCTGATTGTTGGACATATTATTCATTACGTCTCTTTTTGTGAGATGGGAAAAAACACCCAAATAAATAGCTGTAATCCTAATTAGAAGTGAATGAAGGCCGCAATTTAATTTGTTTGCCTCTGACCTTGTCTCGAGAGTCACATCGCTGGCAGTGACAGGTAAAATGGTACTGCTCCTCCAGCTGCCTCTGCCGATCTTCAGTCAGCGACAACGTCTCGATGTAACTTATAGTTAGCTGGACACAGAGGGAGAGAGAGAAAGAGAGAGAGAGGTTTAGTATGAGATCAAACAGTTTGCTCAAATTTAATTTTCACTTTTACCTACAGCACTTAAAATAAATTTGGTGCCATATTTTGAGGATCAGTGTTAAGCACATATCTATATTAGACATTTGGAAATCAGACTAAAAAGAAGAAATGTGATACTGTAGAAGTAATGCGTGTGTGTGTGTGTGTGTTTGTGTGTCTTGCAGGACAGATGGCTTGGATTAATCTCATTATATATAGTCACAAGGGATGATGAAGTACGGAAAATTGGAGAAAACACTGCCAAGTTAGGAGCTGTGATCCGGCTTGTGTTGCTATGAAATTTCACTTGGCTACATCTTGTAATAATTCTTTAATAACATTTAATTCAGTGCACATCTATCAAATACTGGATAAGTATACAGTATTTGTTACTTGCATAATAAAATTCACTTCATAACAGATATAGTTCTTGGTTTCAGATTCTATATCGTTCAAAAGCCATAGTGTGAGGTTATTTTCTTCATCATACCTCATCTTCAGGGTCGATATCCCGAACTGCTCTGAGCTCCAGCTTCGTCCCCTCAAACACCATCACGCAGTTTGGCCGGCAGTCGTGGTTTAACAGAGATAAACTGAAAGACGGCAAACAGAGAGCAGGAGGAGAATGAATTGAGGGAAAAGTGAAAGAGAGAAAAGAGATGGACAAAAAGTTGGAGGAAGCCTGAGAGATGTGTGATAAAATGTTTAACTTGCAAATAAACTCGAACAAAGTTTGTATGTGTTTGTGTCGCCCTCCTTAAATGATGACTGACTGACTGGCAGCCCTTTCTCCTAAATACTCGTACACCGAGAGGAAGCAGCATGTGATAAAGGATGAGAAACTGTTTACTTGTGGTGTTTGGAAAATATAAGAAGTGACTCATTCCTGCTGAGCCACCAGCTGCTACATGTCCAACTGTTTTGGGGTTTCAGTCAGTCCGGTGCTGACTGTAATTCTACTTCGTGGCATCAAAATGATGTGAGAAAAACACACGCTGGGTGACATTTCTCCCTAAAGATAAAAAGATCCCGACTCCAAGGTGCTGTTAGGGGCTTAAAAATCATCTGGCAATGTTACCTTTAATTCTGCGCATTTAAGACAGAGCTCTCAAACAAAACACTCACGCAAGCAAAAAGTTACATGCACACACACATATGCACACACAAAATTCCCTGCACAGTGTGACAAAATGAGTAGTCTGCTTCTGTCATAACAAATGTCACTCTTTATTTCTTTCTGTTGGTCTATCTGCCTCTCAGACAGGCGCACAATAAATCAGGAAACGATGGGTACTCCACTTCTGTCACAACAAAGGCTTTTATCTCATTTCCCAATTTTATTACCGACACAAATCAACTTCCTGCTCATTCACTCCCAAATTTATTTTGACAGCATCTTGATGGAGACACTGATACCACATATAAGTGGTTTTATTTATAGTTTTTATTTACAATATAAAAGTGTTTTTTTCCCCTTTAAAATTAACCAGTATCCACAAACAAGCTTCTTTAGGAACTGTATGAACGTTTCCATATGTGATGCATTCCCCACTGACATGTAGGTGCAATCTAATGGAGACAACCATGAGAGGTGAGATGTTTAAATTATGGATGTATTAGATAAAAGTAAAAAAAAAATCTTGGCAGGTTATTGGATGAATTGCCTACAAATTGTCACATAAGATTGTTGTACCGAAAATTCCCTGTAGCAAAACTTTATTAGCTAGTAGATCCTCGTAGCACGCTGACTGTTTCTGTCCAACTGTGGTTTTCTAAAGGTTAAAGAACTTGAAGCCTGGAAAGATGGATTCTCTCATGATTGTAATCTTGCACATCTCAAGAGAATCCAACTGCCTTGCAAGCTGAACTAATTAACTGAAAGACCTGATGTGCATCGTTCTCATGCTGATCATGTAACTGTGCGTGTTGATACTGTGCTTTTTAAAGAAGTACTTGACGACCTCCGTGACCCATAAAAAGACATTTAATGTCACTGCACACATGGCCGTGAAAAATACTGAAGAAGCTTGTCTGTTTTTATGACCCCTTCCATTACCGCTGCACTCGTTTATCATATTCAGCAAAACAATAGGTCCAACAGATAAAGTGTGCGTGTGTGTGTGTGTGTGTGTTCAGCCTTTGTAAAAGTAACCCCCTGGCTTTGTTCTACAGTGAAGAAGTTGCAGGTTGAATATCAACTAGGAATCAAGCGCTCCAAACGATGCTTTTATCTGATAGAAGGAGGCTCATTAGCATACTAATTAGATTAATTAACTAAACCACATCTCACATTAACAGTATCGGCTCACACTAACTGAGACTAAGTGTTGCAGTAGCAGGGCGGAGAGCGAAATATTGTGTGAGATTGCAGATAGTAAAGGACTATTATCCTTAATTATAACTGGTATTAAATTATGGAAAAGGCTTAGATATGTTATCTCTTTGTTTCTATTGTGAGCATCTTTATTTCACAATTGATTCTTTTCTCAGCTTCGAGGTGGTTCACTGCTGTACTAACACAGGAGCATTAAACGCTAAACCCAAAATGCATATACCTTTTTAGTTTAGAGACTTGAACCAGAATCTGTGGGGTTGGGAATCGAGAACTGGTTCCCAGTAGTTCAGCTACTTGGAACTGTTACTCTGCTTGCCTACTGATTCTGCTTTTCCGTTCCATTTGCGCTTGTGCTACAATCAGCTTATTTCAGTTTGAAACAACTAGATTATGGTGCTAAAAGAACTTCGGCTTTTTGCAAACATCTACACCGACTGCACCGACTGCTAGCCAAGAACCCAGAGTGATGTTAAAGCTGAGTGTGAATGAATGCCGACCACGAGTCCAGCAGCCAGACATTGAATGTAAACAGGTAACAAACAGATGAGCAGTCAGGCTGTTGTTTCAATGACTGCAAACAGCTTCCACAGTTTACCTGCTCATCTCTCTAAAGTAGCATCACTGTGGCGATCGCTTTGAAATCTCTTTTGTGCCGGTTATTTCTGTTCTGTGTTCATACCCAAATACTAAGAGAAAGATTGTATGTGTGTCTCATTATGATACAGATTTGTGTTGGTGTGTGGGACTGTAGCCTCAGTTTATATTGTTAACTGGCAATTACGAGACATTTTACGGAGAAACTAGAATATAACGTAACGAAAAATATAACAAATTACTTCTCTTTGGAGTAATTTAGTAACATACTGCATTACTTTAAAGAAGTGTTCTGTGTATTACAGGTAATAATGACTTTTTCTGCTATGATTTTCTGCTATGTTTTCTGCTATGATTCAATCGAGAACATTGACTGGGGTGAGGATTAAAGTGATCTAGCAATAGAGAAGTTGTATTGGCTGAAGCCTACCTGGCTACCATTGGGCGAGAGGCAGGGTAGAGGCCTGGAGAGGTCACCAATCTGACACAGGGCCACCATCAATCCATGTAACCGAGCGGAAACTGATGTCATCCCATAGAGGCTGAGAAAATTTCATTTACTTTTTGATTTCCAACACAGTCAAGTGACTCCATTTTCTAAAAAGTGTGCCCCTCATAAACATCTCTCAGGTCTGTATGTTATACTGTAAGTTATTTCTTTTCCCCGCTTTTGTTGCACTGCACCCCTGGGAAGATTTCCCTGCATCCACACGGGGGTTAAAACGAGGTAATATAAAACGTATGGTTGAGGAGGATTACAACACGTAATCTGTGCTATCAATTCGACTCTGAATCATTTTGCTTTTGATAGAGCGCTCTGAGGATTTCACATCATGTTGTCGATAGGCCAATTAGCAGTGAAAGAGGGTTATGGTACGGATGAGTGCAGCTGAGAGGAGGACGGGAAAGTCAGCTAACGAGAAAAAGAGTTTTTGAAATATAACAGAGACAGAAAATGAGCAGAAAGCGGTGAGATGAACGGAGGTGTAGTCTCACCACAGTAATCCCCCTCTCTTCGGCAAACCCATGGTTGCTAGGCAACCCAAAATATGAATAGGCAGGGGGACCATTCTGAGAACGGGCCCATTATTTATGGATGAGTTACAACACAAATCGCACATAGACCCACGTGGTTTGGCTGAGCTTTGGTAATGCCACTGCGACCATCTGACATCTCAACACGAACCAGATAAACTGGCAGGGATACCTGAGATGTGTGTGTGTGTGGGTGTGTGTGTGGCAACACTAACGACATGTACAACACCAGGCCAAATCCCACCCCATTCACCCGGGATTCAATACATGGATTACAGTGCATACAGTACTGCACTGCTGTGTGTGTCTCAGTGTGTATTCGTGTGTATTTTATGAGGACCATTTTAAGTTTTGGACCATGAGGGCATTGTGACCCATGCTCACATCCCTAAATCAGGTCACGGGGTTTATCAAGACTTATGCACATGTGTGTAACCTGTGAGGTCTGAGTAAGGAGCTTAGTTACAGTATTTCCACTACGATAGGATGACATATCAGAATGAATGTGAATAAAACTGAGTTCTATGTACTGAAAAAAACCAGAGGTGGGTTGAACAGTGTTTGAACGAACATGTATGTGACTAGTGTGAGGCAGATACTCAAAATCTACACAACACCAGAGGTTTGAAGAGCAACCACGGTTACCTTTCCTGAGGTATAGAGCCTAACTGTGACAGGGAGATTTTTTTGTCTTTCTGTGAGTCTCTGCAGTGATAAGAAAAGGCAAAAATATGCCAGTGCAAGGCTGTATACGGCCTTCATTCCCTTTTCTAGGACAGCAGAGAGAGTGAATAATATTTTGTTAACTGCTCTACTAAAATTGGACGTACTTACACTTTATGACTGGTTAATGTTACAGTCACACAGTGAAAATCTACTCAAACCACAGAAATTCACACTAATTACTTACATTGCACGAATAACGTGCCCCCTATTCTACACAACAAACACATTATCAATCCCACATCAGTTGGGAGTCAAGCCTAGCATTTCTCTATAAATTCTAGCTTTCCTTTTTCGTCTAGTCTTCACCTAACAGCATTATAATATATACTGTCAACATTCATTTTCAGGTTTTTGCCTTACAGCAAAAATGGACTCCCTTGATTCCCCCCTTCTTCCTCCTACTTCAAAGAACTGTCAGGAAAACATCGAGAAGCACAGGCAGGGCTTTAAAAGTGAGCAGGTACGAGGATGGGTGGGGTTGGTTAGGGCGCAGTGATCGGGCAGGTAAGTCTACGCAGCTTTTAAATTTTGTGGCTTTTTTATAAGTAAGAGTGCCCTCTAACAAAGATTACGAGCAAGAGTGAAATTAATGATGCTTTTTAGATGTGTATGCTCTTCACGCTGCCCTTTGTTACCTTGGATACAGGCCAACTCCAATCTCCTGCAGCTCCCCATCACTGATGGTGAAGCAATTACACGTCACCTAAAGGAGAGGGTAAAGACATGGAGACAAAAGAGTGAGTGATTATTTGTTAAATTGCTTCAGGAAATGAACATTACCTTTCATCGTATGTTCTGAACACCTCTACATCGCTTTGACACCTGCAAAACTCCAGCGGCACTGAAACATGACATGCTATGAGATCGTGTAAAATTACCGCCTGGTTATTTCTGAGCCAGTAAAAGTCTTTTTTTAAAATGAAAAATAAAATAGTTTTGAAATAATAAGACATGCTTAGAGAGAAACAGTTAGAAAAATCTTGATCTTTACATAAGATTTAGTGTTTGTATGTGGAGAATTTTGTTTCTCCACATGTCTGTGACAAAAAAAATGCAATTATAATAAAAATAATAACAGTTACTTCTGTCAGTAAATACAATTAAACCCCAGTGCTACTAGGAAATCAGAGGAAAATATATTTGCTGTACTGTACATACAGTTTTACTGACAACACAGCCAACTGTAAGCACCACTGAGACAAGGTGGTTATTAGTACTGACGTTATTTTTTTTAATGAGAACTTTTCTACCAACAATAGTAGTGACACTTTTTTCCCACGAAAGCAGCACGACTCTACGGTGGCAATGTTAAATTGTTAATTATTAACAATTTTAGAAATTCTGACAAAGATATGATCAAAAAAGCGATCATAAAGTTCCATGACTGAGCTCCCTCCCTGGTCACGGCCACTTTCTTGTGTACATTAAACTTCAGGATCACATCTATGTCAAACTGACCCAAATTTCATGTCAAGTATCATCACTGGTGATGAGACGTAGATCTTCAGCTACAACTCAGATGACTCTTATTTTTCAGTGGAAGAACCTGGAGTGTGCAACCTCCAAGATGATCCATCAGGTTAAGAGCTCGCGCTATATTTTTTTGACATTTATGGGATTGTGCACGGTGAAGTCGACTCCAGGGTTGGACTGTCAGCAGATTCTGCCGTGATGACCTGAACTATGCCATATTTCATTGCTCCATGATACACTCTCACAACACATTGCACAGGAGTTTCTGGCCACACCAACAAAATCCTCACTTAGCAAACAGATACACACTTGCAGGAGGTCAGAATGATCCTTGCAAACTGTGATAAAACCTTAGCAGAAGGACTAGAAGTGGTACAGTGCCTTACAAAGAGACAACTTTGAAGGAGACAGTGGGGTTATCTCGGGGTAATCCAGTCCAAAGATACGGATGTTAGGCTAACCGGTGATTCTAAATCGACCACAGATGTGACCGCGAGGGTGAATGGTTTGTCTCTTCGTAATCTGTGACAGACTGCCGACCTATCCAGGATGTACTTTCCCACTTCCCCTATGATGACCGAGACAGGCTCCAGCCCCATGTTACCCCAACTGGATAAAAGGTTAAGTAAATGTATGCATGGAAGGCTATTTTATTTATGATACAAATTATTTTGCATATGACCTGCAAATCTCATGTTTTCAGCCCCAGTTATAGTTTGTACCTGAAATGCAAAACCTAACATAAGAAACATATAATTATGTTACGATGGTCATTTTGATCTTGGTATTGGATTTAATTAATCAATTATAATTTTTTGGGTTTCTTAAATGGCCTTTACAGAAACCCCCCCACTTTTGACAACTAAGGTAACACTGACTTAACCTCCTAAGACCCAAACTCTTTCATGGCATGCATTTTTAATTTTTCTTTGCCAATTGGGACTGATTGGGACCTGATGAATGTAAAAACAAAGAATTACCAAAGAATCTACCTGATTTTTGTTTCTGAGAAAAATGAGATCCACATATGAGGACATTCGTTTTAAATTTTGATAGAACAGTGTCAGTATAATGTCCTCGTAAGTGGATATCAGGCCATTGTTGAGCAAAATTTAGTATTTTGGTCTAGACAACCCAAAATGTGATGTCCACATATGCTGTCGCCAGTTCCTAGGAGGTTAAATATGTGTGTGTTTATATGCAGAATCACCCCCCAAAGGCCCATTTTGAAAGGCATAAGAAACCCTGTAGTCCTGTTATTATTCTGGGCTTTGTTTTCTTCCAGGAAATCATAATGTCCGATTCAGCCACTAATATCTTCTGTGGGGTGATGTTTATGCTGGTGTAGTGTCCACTGCTGGTATACCATATTATTTCCCCCCTCGCATACTATTGGGTATATATACAGGTTTCAGACACACACAGAAAAAATCTCTGCACGTTAAATATTACATTAGTATGGAATTTTGGACAGCTCAGGATATGCTTTAGCACTTGTGTATATAAACCTCTCACAATGCACTGGGGTGGTCTGCATGATATAAAGGATGTATGTCAGAACAAATGAATTAACAGGCCAAGGCTTTCAGGCGACAGAGGAGAAATTTCAAACTAGGGAGAGGGATGGTTTGTTTCTTTCAGCTAGCAGAGTTGGCGCAGACATGGTTTGAATAATAACATGCCTGAAGAAGTTGTTTAAAAGAGAAAGACACAGTTGATGAGGGAGAAAACACCAATAAACACTCTAAAACAAAAGAAGTTAGCAACGAACTAAAAGCTAAAAAACAGAAAATCAGGACAGCTGTCTTTGATGTGTCAATTACTGAGCCGGTGCTGGTAAACAACTGTGTTTGTGCATGCGTTGGTGGTCGTGGTGCATTTGTATGAGTTAGGTCTGTTTCTCTACTCTGTGCACAAAGCAGATAAATAAGTCTAACATTGGTAATATTAGGACTAGGAAAAATTAAAGGGAAGTAGAGATGTGCAGGGAGGGAGGGTGAAATTTAAAGTGAGCCCCAGACAGATGGTTCCCATCCTACTGATATTCAAACCAGTCAACACGTCAAATTGATTCGATTTGAATCTGCAGTTGTAATAAACACCATTAGAGTCAGGCCTCATGGGAAATGACGGTTTTTACTCAATGGATTCACCACAAAATGAAAAATCCTGCTCTAAATCTTCCTCCCTCACTCCTCTCTTTCACACACACACACACACACACACACACACACACACACACACACACACAAATCGTTCTCTCATCATCTCACACACAGTATTGTTATTCGCAGACATTTATCATCTGTACTGTAAAGCACAGAGTACAGATGCATCTTACAGCAGAGCCACATGTTCTGTATGAATTCCAATACATCAAGAGAGAACAACAGTTAAATACTTTCATTAGATTTTCGTTTAATGAATTAAACAGCACCCATATAAGAAAATAATAGTCCTACTTGGCTTTGATTTTTTTGTTGTTATTCACAATAGTTGACAAATGCATGTGTAGAAAATAGTGTAATATGTAATGCTTTTTGCTAAACAATGGTGTTTATGTGTGTAACCAAAAAAGCCCATTATTCCAAACACACACACATACCCCATTCATAAAATAAACCACTAGGACAGCAACTAAGACTCATGTTATTGATGAAGTTATTTTCTTATTATTCCTCTAGTCTATGACATATCATATCATGCTGTCCAGTAAAAAAAACCACCCAAACCCCAAAATCACATAAACACAGCGCATTTTGTCCAAAATCCAAGGATATTCAGTTTACAGTGATGTAAACAGAGCAACAAAGTTTCCTGTTTGTGGAGCTGGAACCAGACAGTGTTTGTCATTTTTGCTAGAAAAACCTCCAAACACCATTCCCTTAAAACTCATTCAGAAACTAACAATTTTATATCCATTCACACGAGGCTCAGAGCTTTATCTGGGTTTGACTATCATTTAATGTCAATGCAAAAGAAGAAAAAACATGTTTTGAATTTTAACATAAAATAAAAAAAGACTATTTCACCATTTTAGATCAAACTGGTATTATGGCTCAGCCACACTAGAATAAAAATAGGACAGCGACCTCTTTGTGACTAGGAAAAATTTGGTGGTTGCCTGGTGAAACTTTTTTCCTTTTTGGCAACCATCTGCAAGCAGTTGTGAAACCAGGTTGTCCAAAGGTTGATCGTACAACACCTTCAACCTCTGGTTTAGCACTTTCAATCGCAAGTTGACTGCACGGGTCACCTGGTGGTAGGCGACCTGTCCTCAAACGATCGCTGTCAGATTGATTGGAATCAGTGACAGACTGGGGAAGGTTTGCAAACCTTATTTTGCAGTTAAACTGTCATTGTGCAGCAACTATGTCACTATTTGAGGAGAACTTTCTGAATTTGTGTTTGAGGTTCTGGAAACATTCTGAATTTAAAAACTTCATGGGAATTTTTTGTATGTAGACAGCTACAGATCTGCGATTTTCACTGACTTATCACATTTAGTTGCCGTATGATCATAAACAGATTGCATGCAATTGCCAGCTTCACCCCATTAAGTCAAAACCTGATAGCAGACTCTATCTTATTGCAGTTTTATCTTGATGCACCAAAGGCACTCTGAAAATGGAAACCAACTGTGAGTGTTAACAGACCTTGGTCCCTGTTTTCAAAGCAACCATGTCAAAGGCAACATCATAATTTTGGTTGTGCTGTGGTCTACAACCACAATTTTCTTGAGTGTGACAGTAGCATTAAACAGATCACATACGCAAACCTATGAGTAAGAGAGGGTAAAAGCAAATGTAACTAAGTGTCATCCTGTCTTCTAACAGAAAGAGGGTATTTGAGTACCCTGCTGTTTTCACCTTATTAGGAAAAGGCAACACCGGTTACTGACAGCAGAGATAGAGGGAAGAACATTTAAACAAACAGTAGTAGGGCACTGAGCTGGGCATAAATCTTTCTCTGTCTTACACTCACCATCTCCCTCCCTGGGGGAAACAATCAATCTTGTAGAAAAGCCACATCTGCAGCAGCGGCTATTGGACATCTTTTGCATCCCAAACAGCAACACGTACACACAAGCTTAAGAATCAAGTCCTGCCTTTTCCAAAAATCGACCTCCTCTGATTCTCAGACTCTCCACCTCTTTCCTTGTTCTCTTATTCTTCTACAGATGCAGAAGCTCTTATCAGAAGGCTAAGAAAGAGATGTGAGTGAGGACACTGAAACATTTAATGTAACTGTCACTATAACGTGTTCTTTAGACTCAACAAACAGTTCTTCTGTCTGAAATGTGAAACGCTGCTGGTACTCTGCTACCTCTGAAATATAAAGATTTAGATCTTGTAAAATTTATTTGCTTGTTTTAATTATATAGAGTTGAAATTAATCATTTAACTGATATGCCACTAGTGGAAAATCATCCCAAAACTCGTAGCATCTTTTCAAATGTCAGCATTTACAGACTTTTCTGAATATCTGCTTTGAAGTTCATTGGGCAAATTAAATATATCATCTTGAGCTGTGAGAGAGTGGGTGAGGTACAGAGCTGGAGACTGACATAAGCATCGATCTGGTGTCAGCAGTGACACTGTGGAAGTCTGTTGCAGTGGAGAGAGCACTGAGTGAGAAGACAAAGCTGCTGATCTACCGGTTGACCTGCATTCCTACAATCGCCTATGGCCGCGAGGTGAGCTGTGTGGCTGAAAGAATGAGATCCTGCAGGTAAGCTGTGGAAATGAGCTTCTTTTAAAGAGTGTTTAGGCTCAGCCTTTCAGATGGGATGGGGAGCTCAGTCATTTGGGAGGTGCTCACAGTAAAACCACAGCTCCTTAGTGTGGAAAGGAGCCAATTCAGGTGGTTCAAGAACCTGTCTAGAATCTCTCTTAGATGTCTTTCAAGCACGATGCTTCAGACATATCCTAACAGTACAAGAACTCAAAGCAGAGCAGGACACAGTGGACTGTCTCTCCTTACTGGTCGGACACATCAGTACCACCCTGGAAGGAGGCGATGGACGGGGAGAGGGATGATGCAGCTCTGTTTAGACTGCTACTGCCTGGACCTGGTTCAGTGGTACATGAGGATGGATGGAACTTCTTTGCTATATGACACCTTAAAGTGTCATGGTCACAGGACTTTCTGTGTATTTGAGTTTGAATTACCAGGTTTATATATGTGAGCTTGATTTCTGTTTTACTGCTATATTTGAGTTTGAAGTTTGAGTTTTGTTTTGTTGTATTTCTGTTTTGGTTACTTTTTTCCTGGCAGAAAAATCTGTCTATGTTTAGTTCACTGACTCCTTTATTTTAGTTTTCCCATTATTGCTATTTTAGTAATGATTTTCAGTTTTGCAATTTCATGTTTAGGTTATTATCTAGATTTCTGTTAGCTGTAGCCTTTACTACCCTCAGTGTTTCTCTCTTCTATCCTCCATCTCTCTCATTTCTGGATTAATGTCCTGTGTGCCCTATGTTCTGTAGTCTGACATCTTGTTAAGCCTTAATATTCATGTCTGTAATACTTTCAGTTTTACTTTGAAGGATGCTTTTTGTCTTTTTGAGTCATCAGTGAACATACCCGTTACTTTCCCATGAATGTTTGCTGTGTGCAGCCCTGCATTAGTCCTAATCCCTCAGGATTCTGGATACTGTGTTTTTTCCCATCAATCCACGGACTTTGTATCAACAATAAAGCTCACTTCAGCTCAGCTTCAGCTCCCTGCCCCCTGCATCTTGGGTCTTTACTTCAACACAGTAATCCACACATCACTGTGTAACATAAGGACTAACCAGTAATAATAACACAAAATTAAATTCTATTTTAATAATTATTTCTAGCTTCTTTTTTTTAACTGCCTAGAGGAAATATTATTAGCTTTAGAGATGTTATTCATATGCAAAGGAACAGCAGGTACTGTGACTACACGGCTATGCATACACACTGTCCATCAGTAACCATGGTGATGATTGTATCACTCTGAGAGATGGTGAGAGACTCCCACAATTTACCTGCTTATTTATATCTTTACTGATAATAATGAGACCCATTTACGAGTGCGGGTTGATATGAGTTGACATTGTGGTCGAGTGTGCGTGAGGAAGACCCAGTTTGGGGGAGATGAAACACAGAGATGTTACAGTGTCTACAGGGCTACTTTCTATCTGAAGCAAATGAATTGTATTTCACAAAATGAATTGAAAGGAGCTCTTAATGGGGATTAGAGGCCTGGTAGGATTCAGATATTGGCATACCCACTGTGGAGAATTACACAATTACCAAAGCATAGATTTTGCCCGGAGGCGTTTTCTTCCAAATTAAAGTTGGTTATTTTTGTTTAATATCTTTTAGGGAATTGTCTCTCTGTGTCTGTGGCAAAAGGGTGCAGAAAATCTCAATCTGCATCCATTTATTTGTTTGACCCTTTATTTTTCTTACTGTTGCAACATTTCTGTTGATTAGTTTTGGATCATGAAACCTGGAGAAATTATAAATGTGAGAAAGAAACAGAGGCGTAGACAGATGAGTGTGGAAGAAGGGTGTGGTTAGTGATGTGGAAAATAGAAAATAAGATCAAAGATGTCACAGTCTGCGTGTGTGCACAAATTCTAGATTCCATATTTTAGGGGCCTACCAGTAAAGTCATGAATAGAGCTTGCAAAGACACATATTCAGAGATAAGTAATTACTCCACTGAAGTGAAGTTAATATGCATCTATTTCCCAGTGACTATTCTTTTACTCAGATCACAAATGCAATTCACAAATCCATTCAACTCTTTTAAGATATAAAACCATTTTTTCAGTCAAAGGCTTAACTTTCAGATGAATCTGGTTCTATAACTAAACCTCAAAATATTAAAAACCTTTCAAAGGTAAAACCCAAGAATGGCATCACTGGCCCAGCACATGCAACCTTTTGAGATATAAAGACTAATCTGTACACCTTCTGTAAATTACAGTGAGCTGCAGGACTCCACTGTGAATGTCTGTGCAGCATTAAGTATTCAGGCAGGAGGGGCAGATCAAAATGATTCCACTGACATTTTGGAAACGTATACGGATAGCACATCTCTAAGTGGATGGGTGGGGGAGGCTGGGATGGTGGAGTGGGAGGTCCTGTCATTTCACATCGAGGCATTGCATTGGTTTGCTTTCTCCTGTCATGTCGCCTCAAAAAACTTGTGACTGGGTGGTTTATGTCTCTAATGTCATTGGAATCGGTTCAATTACTGTCACTCTGGGGACAACTACAAAGGCCATCAGACCCAATCAAAGGCCGTATCTGAGTGCCTTCTGTGCATTTGTGTGTGTGTGTGTACGGACTATCGATGCTTTGATAAAGTATTTATGACCTAATCATGGTTCTTTCATCTCTCAATAGACAGGCAGACAAACTCAGTGGAAATATGAGGGGGGAGAAACAGCGCTACACATCTTTTTCCTCATTGTGACACTGTTGCATGCACGTAGAGAAACAGTCAAATGTCTGGGCACATCCGCTCGTTTAGTGGTTTTATCGCACCGAAAATTGAAATTATGAAATAATAAACTTTACTTTTTTAAAATGAAGTTAAAAAATTCTTTAAAGTAGCCAGCGTTTGCACAAACTCATTGTATTGCCTAAACAATCCAAATTTTCTCAACCCAAGCGGTTCGGTTTTTCAACTAATAACCTTCAGAAGTGGCTTCTTTGCAGCAATTTAGCCATGAAAGCCTGATTAGTTGATGCTGAGAAGTGTCTGCTACTTGAACTCTGGGATGCATTGATGTGAGCTCTAATCTGAGGTGTCATTAATTGGGGATCTCTGGTGACTCTAATGAGCTTATCCTCTGCAGAAGAGGAAAGTCTTGGATCTTCCTTTTGTGAGATGATTCTCATCCATTTGAATAGTTTTTCAGACCAGACTTTGTCAGACAAGAATTTTTAACAGCTCTTAAACAGGACTGACTTCCATCTCCTCAAGTATACACAAGTATCCCCTCAAGTGCTTTTTATAAAAATCAATAAAATCTAAGATTTCATCTTAGGCAGGCTTTTGCATTGTGTTGTTTTTTTATTTTAGATTTATTTATTTATTGCTCAGATAAAATCAATTCAGATTCGTATCAAAAATACACAGGACTGCAGTACAGTGTAGCTGGTGTCAGTGTGAGGTTACCTCTGTAGTCAACTGTGTGCACCAGCAGCTACAACTACAGAGTACACTGTATGCCAAAAGTCTGTCAGCTGTGTTTTGACACTGCAGGCAGAAAGAACCATAGAGGAGCAACATTATTTTATAGCTCACAGTCTGAGTTTGAGCCACAGTACTAGTTGATGTCCGGCTCCAGAGGTGACTGCAAAACTGACAGTGCAGTTTAATCAGTTATGATTCAGAGTGCACAGCGTTACATCTGCAGCTCCATGCGTGTATTCAGCTTCATTAGCTTTATTTTAGGTTACATGCAGTGATTATTTCTGCCTGACTGCTGTCACTAAATCTGACTGCTTAACTTGTGCTGGGTTCAAGTAAAGTTAGACAGTTTTGCTGGATGTCATTTTGCGTGTTGAAAAATAAGTGATAGTTTCTCTCCCTTGGTTTTCTGTCTTCTTTATTTTGTAGTTGCACTAACAAAGGTATACTGTGTATAATGTCTCTAACATGGTGTGGCTGTTGGTGCCAGACTGGCTGGTCTGAGTATACATCTAAAACATCCCGTGAGCGGCAGTTCTCTGAGTGAAAACGCCTTGTTTACGTCAGACGACAGAGCAGAATGGCCAGACTCCTTCAAGCTGATAGGAAGACAGCAGTAAATCAAATAACTTCTTAATACTACCAAGTAATGCAAGAGCTTCTCTGAGCCTGCAAAATGTCAAAACTCAAGGGAGGTGGGCTACAGCAGCAGAGGATCAACTAAGAACATGAAACACTAGAATTCACACAGGCTCATCAAAACTAAACAAAAGAAGATTGTGGTGTGGGGGATATTTTCCTGGCACACTTTGTGCCCCTTAGTACCTGTCGTTTTCCTGAGCACGACCATCCCTTTATGACCACAGTGTACCCACCTTCTTCATCTTCTGGCTGTTTCCAGGAACATAACACACCATGTCTTAAAGCTCACATCATCTCAAACTGGTTTCTTGTACATGACAATGAGTTTCCTGTACTCAAATAGCCTCCACAGTCACAGATCTCAATCCAGTTGAGCACTGTTGGGATGTACTGGAGCCGGAGATTCACATCATGGATGTGCTGCTAACAAATCTGCAATAACTGTGCGATGCTATCGTTTCAATATGGGCCAAAATCTTTCCATGTTTCCAGCACCTTGTTGTATCTGCAGTTCAGAAAGGAAAAAATGGTCCAACAGGCTATTAGGAAGGTCTACCTAATAAAGAGGCAGGGCAGGTGAATGTTTAGAGAGTATGTGGGTGTATAGCTATATTTCTCTATATATTTCTTTGCAAAGAAAAGGGAAAAAACAAAGATAAAATATAATAAAATATAGTGATGATATGATAACAACCACAATACTCATTTTTAAATTCACACTTTTGTATTTTTCTCACATTTCTGCCTACTGATAACCCCCCACAACCACACACACACACACACACACACACACACACACACAACCAGAGATGTATCCATGACTTCAGACTACATTACAGTGGCCCACATTACTGACTGTCTGACCCCAAAGCTTACCAAAAAAAATTAAATGACTTAAAATTGAAAATTTGTTTTTATTTTAATTTAATTAATTTTAATTTTTTATTTGCATGCATGAGGAGCACATGTCCCAACAATGTGACTGTCTAAAGTGATTTCTGGGTTGAAACAAACTATGTCCTCATTTGCAGGCCAGTATAACACTAGTCTTATTTAAGAGAGTTACTAACCCTTTACCGCAACCACTACTTGCTAAGCCTTATACCAAGTCTTCGCCCGAGAGATTAATGACAGATTTACATGAGGGATTTGTTTTGTTCTCTAAGAGGAAGACGAGTTACCACAATGTTCCAGACTTATGCCACCACAACATGAGTAATGCAAGTGCACACATAAACACACACCCCAGGAGTCCATCTCTGTTTAAACAAGCATAAAACAGCCAACTGCAGATGGAGAACGAGAGAAAGGAAAGAGAGGAGCGGAAGCTATAACAGATGAAGACAGATTAAAGTGGCAGCTGGAAAGTTTGAGGGTAGGAGAAACAATTCGAAAATCGAGAGTGAGGGAGAGAGATCAAGGATCAATGTAATGAATCCTCTCAAGTCTCCGTGATAAGATCTGGAGTTGAATACAATTAAAAGTGGAGGAAAAAATACTCAAAACAAGTCTGTGCACCTTCTAAGTGTGCCAGAGTCATATTTAGTAATCTCTTTAAACAATTTCATTATTGGAGGAGATATAAGTGCCACAGGCCTGTGATCATTACATGAATTTGGAGTGCAAAAAAAGAAAACAAACTATATCTGTTAATTGTGCAGCACAGTTCATAAGCATTCAGGCTTTCCTGTCCTTGACCCCCCCAGGAAAAGTTTCACATGGTAACCTGCAAACATCTTTTCCAAGAACTACATTTTTAAAAACTGACTGCTCTCTACTAAAATTATGATGTTAAAATGAATATTAAAGATGTTCTTTCTTAGACTCCATCCTCATCACTGATTATATCTTTATAACTCTATTTACCAAGCTTGAGTTCTTTTTCAACCTTTTTCAGTGCCTCCCTGTATTTATTCACATGCCCTCGGTTCAAACTGAAATAACTGAGGCTTTAACAGATTAGAAGATCCATGATTTATTATTTGGATAAATGAAAATTGATTTCTGTGGAATGATCAAATCTTCACAAGATATAATGTATGCAGACAGTTCTCTGTTATTCCAGGCCAGCACAGGCAGTTTTAAACAAGTTTGTTTAGGGGCGATTTGCAGGACGAAACAGGACGTACAGAGTGGAGCTTTATGATAGGATTTAATTCCCCTTTACAAATCAGTAGCAAAGTTCAGATAGATTGAGAGTTGTGTTGGACAAGAAATGTACTGTTAAAATTACTTAAGATTTTACTGGTTTGACGCAATGAAAATCACCCACCAACCCACCTGTGGTCTCAACTCTGGCTTTCAGCTGAATATATACAAAAGGGTCACAGGGATACAAACATGAGTTCAATTTCAGATGTGCACAAAGTCTCCCTGATAATCAGTGTTACACCAGTTTTTATTGCCATAGAGACACAAGCCTCCACTGAGTGATTTACTAGTCACTGAAGAGTCTCTGAACAAGAGAAAGCCATCAACTTCCAAATCGGAATCAGTCTTGTTCCTAAGTAAAGTTTTTATTAAAGCAAGGACACAGGGGCTGTTACACCGTGTTAGAAACTTGCCACTCGCCCAGAGCTCATCAACTTTGTTGCAGAGTAACTGAACACTGGGTGACCATAACTGTGGAAGAGGCATCCAACAATGGCCCTGTTTCACAAACCTCTCCCACACACCGACACATCTTCTGCACACCAGATATCTTGGATGCCCGGCAGCAATTCCCCACAGAAGGGACTAGCTGAGATGCAGAGGAATCCATGATTCCCACACCGGTGATGCGCAAAAGCAGAAGGAACTCACAAATATAATGGTGCTTGAAATCATCATGCAAACGGGGGCATAAAAACATAAAAATTAGGATAAAACTCCAACTGAGGTGAGTCACTGTTGATACTGTCACCAACAGATCTCATAAGAAATACATTAATAGAGAGAATAAAAACAAGGCAAGAGATGTGTGATACAAGAAGGAGGGAGGAGAAAAAATTTGCCTAAACATGTTAGTCAACTCATTAGTAAAGTTGCTGAGTGTGACCAAAAACAGGCGGGCTGAGCTAGAGTGGTGCACTCTGGGAAAACATTTACTGAACGCTGCAGTGGAAGGAAAAGCGCTCTAAGCAACAGCTTTGGAAAGTGCACTGTACTGTACAGACACACACAGACACATGCACATCTGTGTGTGTACACATAATCGCAATGAATAACACAGTATTCATGCGGTGTGCGCACACAGAATTCAAATTTCTCATCCGCACACACACACACACACACACACACACACACACACACACACACACACACACACACGCACACACACACAGACGCCATTAGCTTCAATCTGTGTGCAATCGAACACGAGATTGCCTCCTGCTCTATAATGACTTATTTCCATTACGATACCCAATCATATCTGAAATAAAATAGCAGAGAAAGCCTGCATGTGTTTTTGTCAAGTTGGCACATTTTCAGCTGATGAGCTACTAAGCTGAAACAACCATTTACACCCACACACACATTCAGATCACAAGTGTACATTTAAATGGAAGCACATTTATGGAGCATACCATTTATAACTCACACATGCAAACACACTAGCTTGTTTCTTTTCTGTTACTTTGTATTTTACGGCAAAATACTAGAGCTGGTGAGTTGGTAAAAGTATCGTGCGCTTGTGTGTGAATATGTTAAAATTATATGTGCTTCTTTTTCTCCACAGGGTACTCTCCTCTTCTATATGTGCCAGGCATGGGCTCCTCCAATTAAAGGTCCTACACCGATTACCTATCTCCAAAGAAAAGTTAGCCAAGTTCTATCCGGGAGCTGACCCCCTGTGTAACAGATGTAAAGCAGAAACAGGGTCACTCCTTCGGACTTTTTTGGCATGCCCCAATCTTCATAACTACTGGGTGTCTATATTTAACACCTTTTCAGAGATATATAACGTTAAATATGATCCTTCTGCTCTAACGGCTATCTATGGGGTGATACCTTAAAACGTCATTCTGCCAAAATACTATTCAAATTCTATTGCCTTTGCTTCACTCATTGCAAGGCGTCTTTTACTTTTAAGATGGAAGGAGGAAGCTCCTCCCACACATGAACAGTGGCTTGCAGAGCTCATGAGGTTTTTCCATTTGGAAAAGATGAGATATACACTGGAAGGTTCAATCACCAATTTCTTAAGCCATGGCAGCCATTTCTAACGTACATGGAAACATTTAAAATGACCACCTTATCATGACCGGATACCATATCTGTATATCACTATCGTAGTTAACTGTACACTGAATCTCCCTTATACATTTTATTTTTATATTTGTGTTTGTTGTTGTTGTTGTTTTTGTTTGTTTGGTTTTCTTCTCTCTTTCCATTATCTTTCGGGGTATTGTAAATATTGAACAGCAAAGTACTGTATGTTCAAAGTTTTGCTATTAACATGCTGCTGTGACTGAAAATAAACTTATTTTAAAAAATTATATGTGCTTCAAGAGCAGTAAAAGCAACACTAAATCTTCTCTGACAGAGAAGATTATGATTGTATTCACACACTTTCCTCTAACATTTTATAAATTACAAATCCCTGACTCAGCTCTCTGGTGACGGTAAATTGTCACCTTATTAAAAACCTAAAATGATTTAGGCGGCCCAGTGTGTTCTGGTGGTAGAGATGAACAAAATTAGAGGAGAGACCAAAATGTTATTTAGGCTGCTGCCAAAGCGCTCTAATCTTACCTTCTATCATTAGCTATGTAATATAAGACAAACTGAATAAGGAGTCAATTGTGTCAGGCAAGCTGTTGGGTACCAGTACAACACCGTAAAATGTAATAAAAAAGCTCTCCAAGGTGAAACATTTCCTTCATTTTTTTTAACTGGTAAAGGGTCCATGACACTGATTTTTAAACAATTACATGCTACACACGCCGATTCAGTCGTCTTTATCCCAAAATCATAGCTTAGTGTGGCCTACAGCTGCAAAACGTACGGTATTACTGTTGCTTTCGACATGACCTGAGAGGTCATTCAAGTTTCTGTTTCTTTCTGCTCCATCTCTTACTACTCCCTTTATAAAACTACTGTTTTTTGGCAGAGCAATGATAAAAGAAAAGTAAGAAAAAAGGAAGCAAGATATAAATCATGTAAGCAAGGAACTAAGAAAACTAAAAAAGAAAACAAAGTTTAGCCTGGCAGACAGTCTGCTGGCTGGTTCAATCAGACAACGAGAGGTGGGTAATGATAAAAAGAGCAGGTTATTGTTTTCAGAGCAGTATTCTTTGTAGAAAAATCAGTTTTTACCGCTTGACTGCTCTGCCGTAGACTGAATCAAAGGGTGGTTCACGAGGGAATAGCAATTCCTCCTCCACTCTGAAGGCAGCAGTTAGTCAGCTCTGAATGGCTTTTCTTCCGTACATTTACCGCACCCATAACTTTTATCTAAAACACCTTTTTTATTCTCAGCCTTCGGGGAACGCAAAGGCATTCACAAGCTAAGATTTGAATCTTTAGTGTGAAACTTGTTACATTTAAATCAATTAAAATGATTTTGCAAAAAGCGTCTGAATATTCCTGAATAGGTCTGGCCGTATAACGCTGCCTGTTACCTTAGCTACGCATCTCACGTGTTGAGAAGCAGTGACTTGGTGTTTACTGTTTGTTTACAGCAATAAGCATAATAAAAGTATGCGCATGTATGTGTAACTGTGTCTATAACAGAGCTAAAGGTATTTGAAATGTGTATCCTAAGGGTACTGGTGTGTGAAAGCAAGCATTTCATTTTGAAAGCAAAGATCACATTTTTTTATACTATCAAAGTACTGAATAATAACAGGACTGAAGGAAATTAAAATTACTTCAGGTTGGGAATTTGATAGTTTTGTGATAGTTCCTGACTTTTCTGTGGTTTTGCCTCCTTCAGTCTTTTCTCTTTGCTAAACGTCAGCGCTAATGCCTAGAGACTGGTCAGCAACCTCCTGAAGACCTCCAGTTTCAGTGTATTTGCTGATCAGTTGGCGAGTGGATACTGGAGGTTGCCAGCTGAAATTGGTTCAATAGAGGGTCCTGTACCAAAAACCTCTTTGTGATTACTTTGTTCGCTAGCAGACTGCCACATTTCCATTTGCCGTTTACTCTTAGAGCTGTGAAGCTAGGAAAAAAATGCAACGAAAACCGGACACAGACAACTTTCTACTTCACAGTAAAAGTTGAGAAACTGCTGCAACAACCTCATTTCACAAGGTGCAAGTTTTACTTGAAAGAGATGCAAACAGCTTTCAGTTTGCATTTTTCTTGCTTTCAGGTTTTACTACAACTCAGTCGAGTGAGTGCAAATCATTCAGCATCTTTCAAGCAACCTGGTTGCAACTAAAGCAATCGCAAGGAGGTTTTGGTGCAGCACCCTTTATGCAACCAAATTCATGTAACAGCTAACTTGGATTTGCTAGATGACAGGTGTGTACCAGGGGTCATTGACTGGTGTACAGGTCTGCATGAATGGGGCTTAATCAGTTGATTACAAAGCAACTCCCAGCAACCTCCAACCACTTGCAACCATACTAATTTACCAATACCAATACTACTATTATTAAACCACTACTATTTTTTCCTATCACAATCAGCTGACAGATGGCTGCAGGCATGTTTTTAAGCCTGTCTGACTCAAGCCTTTTGGGTCTTAGTTCCCGTCTGGTAGTTTTCACCTGTGCTGACTGCTTTCACCTGCATCTTGCTTCTCATTTGTATCTCAATCATAATTGGTCAAATTTTCTTGCCCTTTGTCAAGACATCAGTTTTTGCTCCAGCTTTTTTCTCCTTGTTATTCTCTTGCTTCTAATGTTCTTTTGGACTTTTGATTTGCTCCTCTTTTGGACATTTTTTATTTTGGGCTTTGTTTGTGGCCAATGGATTACACTTATGAAAACGAGCAAAGGGATTTCACCCATTCTGGACCTTTTGCTTTCGAAACTGCCTTAATTCTTCATGGCATGGATACAACAAGGTTTGGGAAACATTCCTCAGGGATTTTGGCCCATATTTAAATGGCAGCACTGCACAGTTGTCAGCCACACATACATGATGAGAAAATCCCATTTCACCACATCCCAAAGATACTCTATTGTACTGAGATACAGTATGGTGACTGTGAATGCCATTTGAGTACACTGAACTCATTGTTGTGTTTAAGAGACCAGTCTGAAATGATTTGACCTTTGTGACATGGCATGCTATCCAATTGGAAGAGGGATGTACATTAAGTCACTAGGAATGCAACCATCACAGGACATGCAAATGTTATTTGTTAACTCATATTGCTGTACAGATTCATAGAAAGCCATAAATTTCCCTCATGCCACAGGGTAAAGTCCCCGTCCTCCCGAGGGCCACTCTGGCACTGGGTTCTGCACAGTAGAACAGGAAAATCCACCACACTGCACTTATCGGTTAGTGTCAGTGTCACGTTTGTAACCACTGAATATGTGCCCTTGGGGAAGGCCCGAGGCATCAAAGTTTTGAGTTTGGACATTTTGGGGGACAAACATGTAACATGTTTTTAGCAATGTAGTGGAAGCTGAGAGGCAGGTAATTGGACACTCAGCCATTTTATTTTTAACCTGTACAGCAGCATTACTTTCTAAGCCTTTTGTGCAACTTCCTATTTTTCAGCAAAAATATGTAACTGTATGCACTTTGCATTAATTTGTTTTGATGAAAGCTGTTCGTAAAAAGACAACATGACACAGTAAAACAGAAAAGCCCCCTGCTTTACATTAATGCGACAGCTGTTTCCTAGCGTGAGCGTGACCATGGCTGCACATAAAGACGGTTACAAAAGCAATTTTTAAAGTAGGAAAATTTATGGCGCGTTGTCATGTAAGAAGCAAATAATAATTCTGTGGTAAATAATAAAGGTTAGTCCGAATATTCGAATTCAGGAGACACCCTCAGTCTAATGATACACATAAATAAAAGCTTTTCTACTTCTGGATTTCACATGCTCTCTCTCTCACACACAAACACCCACACACATGTTCCCTGAGGTTGTAAAAGTTCAATTATCTCCCACTCCAGGACGGCCATCAGGTTATAGGCCAAATGCTTCCTCCAATTATCCGTGCGCATACCTCTCTGAGTCGTTTTGTGTGTGCTTGAGCATTCAGGCGTGATTAAATGCTTACACATAACAATCACTACAACAAAAGCAGCTCGTCCATTTATACACCGCATGTGCATTTCTTCACGTTTGAGGACAATCGAATGTAATGATAATGGTGATTTTATGGCACAGATAGTATTTAATCAATAGTCACCTACCGACGCAACACGGTTACAGCTGTGGGTGTGCATTATCACACGAGCACGTGTGTAGTTTTTTTGGATGCCAAACAATGGCTCAGTGGATAAATAAACAGTATTTGTGTTTTTTCTTTACTTGCAGCATCATAATGACAAATAATAACAGGTTGAATGGAATAATTGCACAAGCTCTTTTCTTCCCTGCTTTAACTGATTACTTTTTCATTTCTTTCATGTTACCTGTGTTAAACAGGTGCCTTAGTATTTACAACCAGCCTTCATAATCTTTGTCTTCCCAGCACAATATAATGCAGACTTGTTTATGGGACTCTATCCAACCTAAAGTCTGTCTGCCACTTTTAGTCTTACATGAAAACCTGCCATATTTTTATTTATTTTTTGCAAAGCATGCGATGCAAAGCAAAGAAGTGACTTCATATTAGAAACAGAATATAGTGCAGCACAGAGAGCTTTACTGTAGACACATAAGGGATTGGAGATTTATCCCGCACAGTTAAGAGTGCCTCCTCCTCATGTAAATGTGATTTAGAGGATAGTTTTAACAGTCAGTGAGACAGGAAGTTCACTACTACCACAAGCTGCTTGGTAACACAGATAATCGACTGAAACACTGACTTCCCAAACACCATCAACAGATTTTCAGATATATTTTCAGATTTTTTTTTCTACTCATGTGATGTGGGTTAAGATCTGTTCAGTATTTAAATGGTAATATCTTTGATCATTGTAACTTAAGTGATTAACTTAACCTTTATTTTGATTTCAGTGAGCCAAGAGTGCGCATTCTGTGACCTTTAAATAAATCAAATCAAATAATAGCACGTTTTTGCTAATGGGAACAGGCAAATGAGGCAGTGAGGAAAGTAAGAATAGATACTTAATGAAAAGAATTAAACGAAACTCTTTCTGTCATTCCCACTCAATAGGTAGGTACTCAGTTTAAAAGCAAGCAAATGCTCCATATCAGAATATTTTCTCAGAATAAATAAGGCCACGTTCATGGATTTTATTTATTTATTTATTTGACTATTTTGCCAAAAATAGCATGCTAAACTTGGCAAAGACTTTATGTCTGATGACCCTCCCGAGGCAACTCTTCATTTATCCTGGCTTTTGTCCCCTGCCCAAACCCCACAGATTTGTCTGAAAATGTGTTACTGAATACGGGGTTACTGGATATATTGGACAAAGAATTTTCAATATGGAGCTGCCAGGCAGGAGGAAAAGAGGATCCAGAGGGTAGGGAGAGGGTTAGATGGAGGCAGATGATCTGCTGTGGCAACGTCGCCTGCCAAGGATGGCAGAAAACACATGGATTCTAAAAGCCCATTTTAAATAGCTCTTTAAGACCGGTAATGCAAAGACCAAATTTATATGTAATGTTTCAGAGGTGAAGCAGATAATAGCAACTTCAGAGAAGATTTAGCAATAAAAAAAAGAATGCAAAAAAAAAAAAAATTATTTCCAGACTGATTAAACTTCATAATCAAAGGAAAAACTGTACCAGTATCCTGATTGCTATCTGGATGTGCTCTTCCTGAACATGCCCTCAGTTTTGCCCATATGTGTGTGGAGATCAAACAAAACAAAAGAAAATCACAGCTTCTCAACTGGTCGTCTGCTGAGTTTATTTTTATTTGAAATGCTTCAAGGTTAGAGGTTTTAAGAAAAACAAAATAACAGGGACTACTTCACTGAATAGATGAAAGATACATGTCCAGGGAAACAGCCAAACACGTACCAAAGAGACGGGACAGCTGTCGAGGAAGATGGATGCAGGACATATTCATTATTTTTGTGCATGTTTCACTGTTTCCATTAAATGCGTAGTAAAATCACATCCTGTATAGAGTTGACTGAAAATTTCAATAAGAATGAAAAAAAAAAACCCAAACGTCTACACGTAGGTGCATCCACCACTGGAGCGTATGTTTGTGACTGTGGCTCCAATCCATGCACCTTAAGTGTCCATGCGCCTTGAACAAGAAAGAGTGTGAAGTCCCATTTCAACATTTGTGTGTCCATGTGTATGTGTGCCTGCCTGGCTGTGACATGTATAGGGGTGTAATGTAATCTGCTTTTGATTTAAAACCCTGTTTGTTTCCTATAGTGATAAAGTAGTGCCTTGGGCCATGTGTGTATGTATAAACAATATGTGTGCACACACTATAGTGATAAAGCAGTGCCTAGGCCAATGGAAATTACGCTCATCCATCTCCTACAGTGCGCAGGCACGTGCACACACCACACACACACATGCTGGAAAAGACACGCAGAACGAGAAGATGAGGCACTGCTAAAATAACGACAGCCACTGAGGCCCCGTGGAGTAAATGCCTCCAAAACAATGTGAATTTAAAAATATTACCAGAAAAACTAATAAAACTTGATGAAAAAAACATTTAAAATATCATGCTCAGATCTTAAACTAAGGGAGAAACTTCTGTAAATGTCGATGCGAGTGCTAATTAAGATGGAAAACAGCACATAAACAACTAATTATGCAAGTTCAAGGTTTAAGCATACTCATGTTGGTGAATAGTTTCTTTCGCATGTTTAACGTGACTACTTCAAATATCTATTGTCATTGCCCAGAAAACAACAAATGTGAGCCTGACCATGAGCGCAATTTGGATGAAGACCCATTGCGTACGTTTACTTAAATTCTGACTAATACTGTAGGATTTGCTGTTCTGAATTACAGAGGACCATTAAACGATCAGAGAAGTGCTGAAAACAGCAGCTTGTAGAACGGCCACTGGAGGGAGCATTAAAAAAAGTGAAACGTTCTCATTTTTAAAATCCACAAACATTTGGCTCTATGAAGGGTTCCACCCTTATTAACACAGGGGAGTTAAGAGTGTGGCCACTTTGCCAGGTGTCCAGGTGGCTGCAGCCAACTGTGCATGCTAGAGCTCACCTCCACTAACTGGAGTCACTAAACATGTTCGTCATGTTGGTTCTTTTGGAGCATTTTAGCAACCAACCATCGAGGAAATCTGTTTGATGAGTGAAACGTGAGAACATTATTAGTCTGTGGCTAAAGTGTTAGTGGTTAACACATTTAGTTGGCTGCTAGGTTGCTAGTTTGAGTCTAACCAGAGACGCAAATGCCCTTTAATTAGCATATGTGTGCCTGTGCATTGCATCTGTAGCTAACTAACAATCTGGAACTTCAGCAACTTTTGGCTTAGAAAAATTATCTCAAAAGGGTAAATGAAAGATGTGGAATTCAAAGCCAGTGGGTGACAGCTTTTACACTTCTTTCCCTTTAAACGATTTACTGAAGTAAAAGGAATATTGACATGTTAGTATACAAATAATAAAATAAAGTCTGCATTTTCTTGGGAAGTACAGAAGTGTCCGAACATGTGATTAACTGTGAATTTATTAGTGGCTCGGTGGTGTAGTGGTTAACACAACTGCCTGACATGAAAAAGATCCCTGATCTGAGACTAGGAACCTAGCCTCAGTGGTCACAAGATAGTGTCCTCCTAGCCTTGGTCCCAAGTCAGTTCAGGAATGGCATCCAGTCTAAAAACATCTGCGCCATATCATGGAAAGCCCTTGAGAAATAAGGAAGCAGATAAAAGTACATGCCTGTGTAAATGACTGAATTACTGAAATGAACTGCTGACACATTAATGCTAATTAAAGCAAATCTCCAAAGTAAATTACAGTCGGGTAATTTACTGAAAATGTATTTTAACTACAAAAAATCAATGATTAAATTAATTAATTAATGATTAAATGTAAAGGGATCATTAAACAATCAATATAAAGACAAACATATGGAACCGATAAATAAATTTAAGACTGATCTGACAAATAAGACGGGAAGTCTTATATTTAGTTTTTATTTCAGACTCTGCTGACAGCAGAGTTTTTTAACAAAATTTAAATAATACATGACTATTTCTATAATTAAAAAGCAAGAAGTGAGCGCAAAAACCTCATTAAGGCTTTAATTAAATCGACCGCTGAATATACTTTTGAACTCATTTCTGTTTACCTCCGTCTGTGATGAATATTATTATTGTTATCATTTTGATTTATTAATTTTTGTCTGTCAGTTCTTAAAATTGCCAAATCAGTTAATCTAATATATCAGAACAGACTGATCATCACAGCTCTAATAAAGACAATGTTTCTCTCCACTGCTATCGATCAAGTGCTGACAAAATGCTACTAACAAACCTGGTCTGGGTCACATCCACTCACCATCCTCACAAACTCGCTCGTACTTCCAAACTCTCCTCAAATCAGCACCACAACATTCATTCCTTCGTAAATGGACAACAGGCCTGTTTGTTTCCAGTGTTTCAACAACAAGCCTTTATCATTGTGTAACTAAAGAGCTAAGCAAAAGTTCATTATTCATTCCACTGTGCGTGATATTGTGTGTATAGAAACGCCAGCCCAGTTATAATTCATATCGTTCAATAATTCATTTATTTATTCCCACTTATTTATTAAACTCCACAGAACAAATACAACAAACAGAACTAACCTCTCACTGATTGCTACCCTGGGAAGAGAAAGACAGAGAGAGTCACATCGGGACAACACACACGCGCGCGCGCGCACACACACACACACACACACTTGAAGTAGTTCATTAGTGAAACTCCATGGCTGATATTTTTGTCTCAGGAACAAACCACGAGCCTCAGGGGCAGGAAAAAAAAAAGAGTTGGGGGAGACAGAGAATATTACAAAAAGAAAGATGAGGAAAGAGAAGGGGAAAGTGAGAACTGATGATGAGAGAGAGCAGAGAGAAAATAGACATAGACCAAGACAAACAGAAAGGGAACAAAAACAAGGGTTGAGGAAGGAGTGGGAAATGAGAAAAACATGATAATCAAGCAGAGAAAAGGAGGAAGATTACATATATAGGCCATGAAAGAGCAGCAGCGTTACTCAATTTGCTGGAAATGGAACTGGAGAGATGTCCTGAACATCTTCAGCCAGTAATTTATTGGGCTGTAACACTTCGCTAGGAAAATTTGTACTTTTAATCAATGCCTTGCCTGTAAAAGCAGTCTGTTTAAAATGAGTAAATAAGCCACAAACTGAAGATAAAATTTCCATATAAAATTACAGAAATTATAGACAAATGTCTTATCACAGTTAGTGATTATGAGCTCAGGATCCATTTATTCGAATGGTTCAGTGACTGCAGAAAATACTGAATTTAAACTCCCACTGCGGGATACTCACCCATCCTTCTCACCCACTTGACCCAAGCAATGTAAATTAGGCATGATTTACATTTGCTTTTGAAAGATAAAATTCCCTGTGTTACAAATTAACCACACTCTCAGCTCTGCCTTTTCAAAAACCATCACCATCTCAATTTCAACAAATCACGCATGACAACAAAAAAAAACGTGAATAACATTAATCATAAATGCAGTGATAAATACACCGATCGTCTTGTTAAAACGCATCCTGGTTCCGGGGGGGGGGGGGTGACACAGCCTCAAAATTATTAGGCTACTAACAGAATATTTCAAGAAAACTTACAATAATATTTCTAACAATAGAGAAAATCCAGACAACAGCATTTAAGTAAGTAAACGAGGGGCATTTTCCAGCCATCTTTCCCAATGAGCTACTGTCACTGATGACACTGCTGCCATTTCCAGTTTCAGCACAAACAGTTTTCTTGAACATTTTGCAAAGTATTGCTCTTTGCTGGATGTTGTTCGTGTAGCTCCTGTTTAAATCGTCATCTGAAGCGGACACAGTAGTCTCACAGCTCGCAGGCATATCCGGGCACTGCTTGTTGCGCATAGGACGGAATTGCATGGCGTTGCCATAGCAATTATATCACACTATGACATTTTTATATCACGGAAAAATGTATACTGGTATTATTACATAAGATATGATATGACAAAGCCCTTATACTGGTGTGTGGCTCTTATGTTGACATATACTACACAACTAAACCCTGCTGCAGATCAAAAGACCCTCTTATGGAAATTGCGCTTCCCGACCGCAGTGCCCCGCCCCTGGAGGACATTACAACCAGCCATACAACAAATCCTACTGGATTTGAATCCTAAGGAAAGACATGAGGAGCCCCAGTCGTTTACATTGTCTTCCATCTCCAAGATTCAAACCTGAGAGACCACTGGTACACAGTCCAATCCATGGAGGATCCATCACACAAACACAAGCACAACGCTGCAAACCACCTGCTGATTTACATGATGATTTTTCAGGTAGTTCAGTGCTGTAGTAACACATAACTAAACCATTTTTACAAACCACCTCTGTAAGCCTGTAATTTTGATCTAAAGAGCTGAAGAAAAAGGAAACTGTAGTGTCACATGGGCCAGGCAGATAAAAGATGGTTGGACGTTTCTTAATCGGTTGTCAATTAAATTCAAAAATGATTAACTACATTTAAGTCACCATCTACCCTCTGAAAATAAGATTCGAGATCGAATGGGTCATCTGGGATCTGCTGATCCTTTTCACTCTAATCTTATTTGTTTGGTTGCTCAAAGGCACGAGAGAGTTCGATTAGAAAAGATGGATTCGATGGTCCGAAAATGATTATCTGCTCTCGTGGTCATCCAACTGATACATATCAATACTGGAAACTATCATCGCCAGCACCTCTGTTACTGGTTGAATGATGAATGAGCGGGCAGCAGAGCGAGACCTTTGCTTTTAGAGCTAGAAGTGATTTACCGAGACGATACTAAATAAAGCAATATTTTAAAATAAAGTATAAAGATGTGCCAGAAAAATCAAAATAAAGGATCATATAAAATTGGGGGAAAAAAGTATGAGAGAAAAAAGGCCATTTTTATTTGTATCTATAACCTTTTGCTTACTCATTAACTCCTATAATTTAGTAGATAGCAGTCACAGTCATAAGTCTCAATAACTGAATTCTGTCCTTTAAAGGCTAATATGATGAGGACAGAAATGTTTTGACAAATGGGGAGGAATAATTGGACCAGCCTAGCTGAAAAGCTGGATATCCAGACCAGTGACAGTAAATGTCGTCACACTTATCACCTTATTTGCCTCCAGTTAATAATCTACATACTGTATTGTGTTCTTCTACTTCCTTACCTTTAGAAGCAGTACCTCTCTAACAGAAACGAGTCAGAGAACTCCAAGTTGTGCTGCCATCACTACTCCTACCACAACAACGGAGCAGCATGACATGGTTTTGCTGCTAAAGTCAGTCATTTAATCTTGATTGGATCAAATCAAGCAGATTTGTCCATAAGATTATGTTGCTTTGATATGCTAACCAGCAACTGCTATAAAGACCCAGGGGGGAAAAGCTATCAAGCCAGCAAGTTAAAAAAAGAAGTCCATGTTTTTTGTTTGTTTGTCTTTTTTAATTTTATGAATCTATGAGTCATCTGAGGCAGCTTAAGGAAATCTGGGCATCGTTAGAGTGAAAGATGATGGAAATAATATAAAAGGAGAAGGAGGGAGAGCTAAGGGAAGAAACAATGAGGCGAGGAATGAAAGGGGAAAAACAAAGAATGAACACACGTACACAATCACTCACATACACTGAGGGTCTTGTGGGGTTGAAGTCAACAACAGCAGGTGACTGTCTGGAGGCTAGTTTTTACCAGCAGCTTCAAACAGCACGGATGGAAATATGACACAGAGTCATTCCTGCAGGGAGGCTCTGCCTATAGCTTTTGCTCGCAGTGGTCAGATAAATAACCCTTCAGTCCAAGCACCACAGAATCGCAGCTTCCGTCCTCTTCCAGAAAATAAGGCTATACATCTCTATCTCTATTTGCTTCCTTTCTCAACATAATGAACCCGCCTGTCAGTTGTTGGAAGCTTTTTCCTCCTCGTGAGATTTTACAGTAGGTGGCAGGAGGTGTTTTAGGCTAAACATTCAGTTTTGCTGCTTACTTTTCGCGTTATAGTGTAGTGACACTAGAAATAGAAGACACTGTAAAGCCTGCCAGCATCAGAGCAACCAGTGCGTCTGTTGTGCAGTGTACTGGAAGAGCATTTTTTCTGCTCAGTGGAGCTGACACACACCAGCTGTACCTGGCACTGAGGTGGCTGCCGTGGCTAACCATGTCATCACCATGAATGGTGGGAAAGTGTGTGCGCCTGTGTGTGTCTGATGGCTTAGTGATCCACTGTGACGGCATTTAAAAACTGTGGGCAGCGACGACGACAGTATATACAAAGCATAACGGGACACAGGTGAGCGAGAAGGAAAGGAAAAATATAATGGAGAGAGACTGTCAGCGTCCTTTAACAGACTTCATAGATCTGTCCCTGCTTTTTAGTGTGTGTGTGTGTGTCTGTTTGTGTGTGCATTTTCATATCTTTCCGAGTTATTGACTCACAGATCTCCCTAAAGGAAGAGGATATTAATGGTGACCTCAACAGAGAAGAGTCAGAAAACGTGAGGACAGCAGGGATATGTGTGGAGAAACGACAACAAACAGGCAGTGCATGACGGAAGATGAAAGGTTAACACACCCACACACACATAGGTAATACTTTTAAAACCCCATTCACAAGTGACATAAATCATCATTTCTGCTGTCAGATATCAAAACACATGCATTCAAACAAAGAAGGCTTTCATTTCTCGGGCCCCTGTTGGATTACAGGCTATGTGGATGTGGCAGAGCAATGCTGCACACAATTACAGATCGGGGTTCTTGTTATCCCTAACCGCGGCAGCGCACGCGACAGTCGTCCACGTTTCATCAAGTTTTCATCTAACAGGCAAAAAGACAGGACAAACTAATGAGGGGGGAGGGAAAGAAAAAGAGAGGAACCTTTGCATTTTGGTCACTTTTGTTTCCTGCTTTACAATTAAAGGGGAGAGAGGGGAGAGAAAGTGAGGGAACGAAGGAAGAATGGCTTCATTTTAACAAGACCTTATACACTACAGGGCCATGAAGTAAATATGAAGCCCATCGCCAACCAAACCATCTCAGAATAACAGGTTTAATGGCATTTTCAGCTTCTGTAACATGTAAAATATTAGGTGTGTCTTTAAGAAAATAAGGATTAATTATTGTTTGAAGTGAAAGAAAGCTTAAGTTTACCATTATGGTTAAAAAAAAAGAAAAAGAAGACTTCTAAATATCTCCAGCTCACCATCCGAACCTCCATCTGATTCCACCTTCCCCCAACCTTTCCCCTCCATTACCCCTTCCATAATCAACTCATCTTACTTTTCTCTCATCTTTCCCCATGCCTCCCCTTCTTCATCTTCTTCCTCTTGTCCCCCCCCCCCTCTGCTCTTCACCAGCTCATTGCCCATTCCTTCAGAGAGGTGTCAGCCTTTCCAGCAGTACAACCATAGGATGATGAAAGCATGAGGGAGTAAAAGGATGGTAGGGTATAGAGAGGGGGGAGGCAGCAAAAAGGGTGTGGTGAGCAGAGATTGTGATGTGAAATGAAAGATCAAAACCCTCTAATCTCTGAAATGTCAGCTAACTGGGGAGAAAACACCCACCCGCAGACACACAGGGAGAGACAGAGGGAGAGGGAAGCGAGCGCTAGTCTTACATTCACACTTCAAGTTTAGCTTAAGGGTTTAATGCTTTCCAGGGTTGCAGATGTTCCACTGGTTAATCAGAAATGAGGCATGCAACAGTGACTCTGTTTGTCTGCAAATTTTAGACAACAATCTGATTCGGTGTGACTCACGACTAAGTCTAAGCAGAAGCTTGCGAACAGCTCGCAAACCTCTCTTTTCTAGCTGAAAGTAGGACACGAGAATTTCAGGTCAACAAGGTGGCATATTCCTGGAAAGATCTCTTATTCGTTATTTGTAGGTATTTTTTCATACCTCCAACTTCATCTGTTCACCTACTACACTAATCCTCATTTTCTTCTCTCTCCTTGTCCTCTTCCTCTCTATTTTGTTCTTCACTCAGTGGCAGAATCAGTCTGTGTCTCCTCACCTGTGAAACTAGGAGATGTCCTTGACTTACAAGGACAGTAGTGCACTCTGTGTGTGCATATGTGTGTGTGTATTCTGTACAAGGGAGCTGAAAAAAGTACATAACACACCTCTCTCCATCTGTCGTGACACTTACACTAGAAGAACAGTCGATATCAGAGCGACTGTCATTATGAGACATCATTGCCATGCGGTAAAATTGGATTACATGTAGCCTGAAGCTAATGACATTCGCAAGACTGATGAATGCAACTGAAAACTAGCAACAAGCGATTCAATACAAATGATGAGCACACACACTTTGCCTGTAGGGCTGACCATTCATCAGCTATAGCATTCAGTTCTCTTCACGCCGCTGTGAATATTGTGCTCAGTTCGCCCGAAATTAGGAACAATTTAATTTCCTTTGATTAGAGTAAAGGCAGATATGAACCACAGGGAAGCATCATGTGATGTAAGATACCAAAATTGACCTTTATGGTAAGCGAGACAAAAAAAGTGAGGCTCAACTCAAACAAACCCAGTGTGACAAGGAAGGGTCACAGACAAAGAAGCTAAACAAGGCTGTTGTAGGACACGTATACAGTATTTGGTACACGTTAAATGGAATGGTTCTTATACAGCGCTTTTCTGCTCTACTTGAGCACTGAAAGCACTTTATACATCATCATGCACCCATTTACACATACATTGATACAAGACTGGAGTTGCCAGGGATCAAGCCACCAACCTTCCGTTTAGTTGACGCCCTGCTCTACGTTCTGAGCCACATCTAACCCCCAACTACAAAGTCAGATGGTTCTGCACTAAAAACTCTTAATGGCTATAATGGCTACATGCACATGCACAATTAGACTTTAATTTAGTGCATGCTTATGTGATAGCACTACTGTGGCAGTGTCTTTGCAGGCATTGTTCTACTGAAAGAGCTGCAGGGTAGGGTCCTACCACAAGAATAGCACAAGCACAGGATTTGTTTCTGAGACTGCTGGTTAGAAGCAGTAACTTGAAGCAACTCTGAGGTTTACAACTTAGTTCATTTCTGAATTTGTTTGGCAAACAAACTCCCAAACCCACATCTGACTAAAACCACCAATCAAGTGAATCAAGTGGAACCAAAAACTACTGACAGAATATTTGGGGTTTTATAAGAGACTTCAAAAAGATGTGCAGTATTCCCTTTATTATTGCAGGGGCTACATTTCGGGACCCCCCCCCGATAGGTGAAAATCTGCAAAGTGTTTTATTATTTTTATATATATCTCGACCAGGTGGTGCAGGACGTTTTGCATATAAAGTGCGTGAATAGAGCCTTGAGCCATAGGCGGGATCAGCAATGTGATGTTCGGTAGTAACTATTCAATTTGTACACCTTCAAACGACACATCAATTGTAGTTTGATTTAATATTTGTTAATTTGTTAATATGTTAATTTATATCGTTAGTAATTTTTTAGGCTAGAAAATTCTCCTTTTACCACAAAAATAAGTGAAAAAAATGTATTAATTAGAAAAAACAATTTAATACCTATGGGCTGCAGAAACCCGCGATATAATGAAATTCCCACAATATAAATTTATGATAAATCTCTGATGTTGAAAGTCCGCGAAAGGTAATGGCGATGTGACATGCGAATACTGAGACGCAGATTTAAAGCAAAGATTGAAAATATATTTGGTGTCATAAACTTTCTTTTTTATAGTAAATTTAAATGCTTAATTTTAATTTTGCATAATAGAAAACACCCAACTGGTATTATTTGACTCATCTGGTACTGTTACAGCATAGCAGTTATCTCACTGCTGCTGTATATTTCACTGTACATACACATAAAAACACTCTTATTTAAATAAAATACATCCAAAAAACACAATACTATGAGCGAAGGAGAGCTGCATTATAATATTTGTTCGTACTGATGGACTCTCTCATATATACTCTCATTGTAGACTCCAGGGGTTTGCAGTAGGAGTCAATTAAAGGCACTCCCCATTGTAATTACACAATGTTAGATATACTAGGCCACAGGGACACAAGTGTTTGTGTGTTTGTCCTTCCTCCCCTTGTCATCTTCCCCTCCCACTCCTTTACACTCTTTTCATCTCCACCTGGGGGTGTTTTCAGGGAGGGGTTCATTAAATTCGAAATCCCCCCTTGGTCTCTCTAAGAGGTGAAATACGGAAATCACTTAACTGCGATGATATGTGAGGTTGAATGTAAATTAAAGAAAGAGAATTACTTGATAGATATTTTTGTATACCAACTTAGTAAGTAAGTCCATTTTAGAAAATCATTTTATCATAATCTGCAAAAAAAAAAAAAAAGAAATGAAAAAATGAAATGAAAAGAAGATAATAAAAAAAATACTCTCTCCTATTTGTCTGCTTGCCATCATTCCTCTGTGGCTTTGTCTCTTTTTGTATCCGGCTTTGGGTGAACAAAACTGCTGACACATGGGAAACCTGCTCTGCCAGATTCAATCAATAGAAAGACACCATCTTGCTCGCTCTCTCTCTCTCACACACACACACACACACACACAAACAGGAACACTTGCCGACATATACAGAAGACAAAGCCTCAATAAATGGAGAAACAACAAACACAGATACCTTCACACAGGTGAGGTGTCTGATACAATAAAGTAATTAGCAACCCATCGGGCTCTGTCCATGAAAATGACTAATTTATTTATAAATTTCTCATGGTGGCAACAAGAACACTCAAAGTGATACTGAAACTAAGTTCATGTTTAGGAGACGGATTGGTGAAGTCCGGCCAGAAGTATTGCTTCAAAGTAAATTATGAACTGAGATGCATTGAAAAGACAACAGCACACAGAGTCACAACTGGTGGTCAGTGGTGCATGTTTAATGCCCTGGTGCTTGTGCATTAGGATAATATGCAAAACCTTCTACAAGACTGTTAATGTAAGACCTGGTGAGAATGCCTCAGTAACAGCACTCTGACAGTTACATATAGAGGAACGTCAAGTAGGTAGTACACATTACATATGTGTGCTTAAAGGTACAAATACCAACAGCAGCAGTATACAGAGAAGTAGAGATACGATCTGCTTCTCGAGTGATATGAGTGATATGATCTTACGAGTATTTCTTAACCGAAGTGAGCAAATGCTTAGATGTCATGCAGTTCTGGATGTCTGACTCCTACAGTGAGGTGACCACAAAGCTCTGTTCAGTGTGGGAGGCATTTTGCTGGTGACCCATTATTCTTGTCCCCTTAGAGTGAGGGCTCAAAACTCAATAAATCAATACAAAGTTGTAGCGATTGATCCCCTTTATGCTGAGATGAAACATTTGTATCCTTTTGTATTCTTACTGAGCCTTTCAAGCACTTTTTACATTAATCTTATGATTAGTAAATAACTCATTCTCCTCTTCAAAATATCATCTGTGTCACATCTGTATGGCATGAGTGAGAACTGGATGGTTTGATGAATATGAAAATCATGTGCTATGGCCTCTGCAGGCACTAGATCTTAACCCAACTGAACATCTGTTGGAAAATTTCGACTGTTATTCTTATTTAGAATAAAAATATTTGGTCTGTTACAATGGTCACTGTTTTAGGTGAGGTTATAGAGTCATAAATTATATTTTCATGACAGAGACATAAGAGAGCACATACTTCTACTCAATCAGTCAGGCTTGCTGGCTCTCAAAATGTGCAAAATCTTTGGGAATGAGGTGTTTGCAACTTTGAGAAAACGTGACCAAAATTACTGCAACCACAAGCTTGGAGTCCTGTTGCCTTTGGGGTTGTTTCAAAGACAGGGACCCAAACACACGGAGTCAGTATGCTATCAGTCTACTATCACTTTGCCATTAAATGGCGTCAACTTGGCCTTTACGTGCAATCCGTTTGTGATAATACGACATTTAACTGTGATAAACTGGAGAAAATCACAAATCTGTTGCCCTCTACATACATTGAAATTCACATTGCTACTTTCATCTGAAATCTAGCCAATACCTCATAGTTTGGTAACAGAAATTCAAAAATTCCTCCTCGATAACTACTGACAAAGCTGCTGCAGGACAGTGGTTTAACCACAAAATCACATAGGTACTTGGCAACCTTGTTTTTAAACAGGAATATAACCAGAATACAACCAGTCGAGCGGGTCTACTGCAAAAAGACACGCTGTAGACCAAGGGTCTCCAACTCCAGTCCTTGAGAGCTGTTCTGCAGCTTTTAGATGCATTCCTACTCCAACGCAGCTGAATCAAATGGTTGAAATACCTCTTCAGCATGCCCTCAAGCTTAGCAAAGGCCTGGTAACAAACCATTCATTTGATTGAGGTGCGTTGGAACAAGGATGCATCTAAAAGCTGCAGGACAGTAGCTCTTGAGGACTGGAGTTGCTGTAGACCGGTTGGTTGCAATGTGCTACCATCAATTTTTCCTAGCTGTAGTGAGGTTGTCATCCTATTCTAGTCTGTTTATTCTTAATGCTGGATCAATTTACTATTGGCTTTTGTAAAATCTACTTAGAAAAGTGTTACCATGTAGAATGAAAAGTGTGCATGTAATAAGCTTAAGCGTCAGCTTACACCTTTTCGGTCAATAATCTGTGCTTTTCCCACTGAATTCTTGATTGCTGAGATTGATTTATTTATAGAACATCCAATTTTGGGGGGAAAAGAAAATGTTAATATAAATATGAGTTCCTATAATTACAATCATTACTCTAGTCTGACTAAGTAAGCCAGTTGGATGTAAATGCATATTTAGTCTGCAGACATGATACCACCACCAACTTTCTTATCAGCACCAAGTTGAATAACTCTAAGTGCAAATATATAACCTCATTTCCAAAATGCTGGGACTTTTAATTATTTACAATTAAATAACAGGTTTCAGTTCAAAACTGAATTCTGTTTTTATTTACACTTACCACAGTGCCTGGCGTATAGTGTGGAAGTGGGCTACACAAATGATTATCTTTGTCTTATGCAAGAAAGTTCATAAAGTTTTAATGTTATCATTAAAAAAACTGCTACAACTTAGTGTTTAGGAAGAAATTATAGCCTACAATATAAGTTGTTTTTGTTTTGTTTTTTATAACAGCATGTCTAATTTGTGCTCCTTTGTCTATGCACGGGAAGCAGAGATGACACAATGGAGAGAATAAAACGCGTGCGTGTTTATCTGCATCCACACTCACAAAGTCTTATTTGTGTTCCTGACGAGTTGCTGATGTTTAACAAGAGGAAGCACAGCATGAATGCCCATTAAAGGGAAAATAACAGAAACCAGAAACAAAATGCTACCAAGCTCTCATCCACTATGGGACAACAAATAAGCGCACATAAAAAATACAAACACACGATTATTTCCTGTCCCTGACTCTAAAAATAATCCTCTTCATAATAAGGTACAGCAAATAGGCTTTTTGGGTTTCTGAGAAATTCATGCTCATTTCCACTTAAAAAGATTGCAGGGACACAAATGTTACACACACACACACACACACACACACACACACACACACACACACACACAGAAGAGTGAGAAGTTGATAGTCAGGGAAGGTGTGACTCACTGTCCCTGAACAGCACTCGCTGTTTCATGCTTGGCTGTGGTTTAAGAGGAGACTGAGAAAGAAAGAGATGAGAGACAGATGAGAGGGAGACTGAGGGAATGAACCCTGCAGAAACTCATTTATATTCAGGATGGAAATAAAAGGACTGATGGTTAAGCATTCTTCCACAAGACAAGGAAGTTTTACCTAACTCGCTAATGACCTGCAGACAGGTGAACAGGAAGAGAGGATGGGTGGGTGGACGAGTGCATACTTGAACCCTGTATTGTAGCTGTATCATTAGAAATTCTATATTTACAGCCGCATTTCATGAACCAAAGCACCGATTGCAAACCTGATCACCATTTCTGAGGCTAACACTTTGCTCTTAGCTTTTTAAGACTCAGATATACAAGCCATTTGGCTAAGGGACAGAAAATGTGTGGCCTTTAAGCACAGTGATGTTAATATTATCACCCCTTATCATCCAAATTAACTGTAAAAGCTGAAAATAACTTTCCTGTACACGGTGCCATTAAATCCCTGCAAACAGCAGGGGACATGGGAAATTGACAATTTACCAAAATGAAAATATACCATTTACCCCATGACATCACTGATGAAAGGTTTCACCTGCATATCGCAGAATATGGAAACCTGGGACTGTCCAAAGAATTTAGTCACAGCTTTGCTACTACTTTTTGCAAGCACATGGTCAGACTGTTAGTTGATACATGCTAACAACAGTGTAAACAGCAATTTTCTCCATATAGTTTTCTTTTAATATAATGCCCTTATACTATTTTTTGCACTTATTAAGGCGATAGCCGAGGGATCTTAAATAGAGGAAAATCCAATTATACATTTCTCAGTGTTTTTAATTATGGGACAAATAATCCATACAGTGGGAAACAGCACATAAAAGCAAATTCCAAATTACTGTGTAAATGACTGAATGTATGCAAGAGTAACCTGCACAATGTGCTCTAAGTGTTTAGGCTTCTAAACAGGGCACAGCCTCACCCAGGAAACATCAGATAACCTACAAATACATGGTTTGGGAAAATGGCTTAAAATACTCACAATTATTTAGCCAACACCCAAACATAAGCTCCAAATTATAATAAAAAAAATGCTACTTTCAGTGGCAGACTGGCCATCTGGAATACCTACAGTCTGCTTCCCAAGGGGGCAGGAGAACTGTTATAACCAGATTAAACAATTTCCCAAAGCCGTTTGGTCTCATATTTGTCTGTCCAATCAGTTACAAACAAATGTGTGCCTGTGTGTGTGTGCATGTGTGTGCTAGCAGTCTTTATTATTGTTTTTAAAAAGGGGTAAATAAGGAATCAGACTGTATGTCTTTAAAATATTTAGAGTTAATTTGAAATATTTTAAGAAAACTATATCCCTGTAGGCAGAAAACATTAGTATTATAGTATTAGTGTTATAATATCAGTGATATTCATGTGTTGCAGATAGTGTGGTTTTGGCCCAGGTATTTGGAATGAGATCAGATAAAGGGGTGAATAAAATAATGCAATTACCCTATAAAAGCACATTTTTTATGACACAGGGTATTTTAAAATTGAACATGCAACATGGTTCATCGTTTAATAGTAGGCTGATCCTTCATTTAATACATAGCCTTTATATGTCCTGTGTGAGATAACTAATAAAAGCATCATGAGTACAGGAGTGATGATGATTAGCGATGATAAACCCACAGGTTAATGGAAGGCAAGTGACCAATCAGTGCAAGAAAAATGTCAACATGTAAGCATATAATTATGCTGCCCTCTGTTTTCAACCTTAATACAAAACAAATACATCACAAATCATTAAATGTTTCATAATGGATTCAAAAAGGTGTAACAGCCAAAGATTTAAGGATTTCCTTCCCTTCTTTCACAGACATTTTTTGTGTAAAAAGAAAATCTTTACTCTGAATAAACATGTGAAATATATTCTTAATTGATAGAGGATTGTGTAACATGACAACAACATGCTAAACTACAACTCACTAATGATATATCCCATAAAAAACCGGTTTATCACAGAGCTGAGCAGACTGAGCAGGCTGAAATGCTTGGTGGAAGGTCAGGATGCGATCCACGACCTCATGTCGGAACACATGCACAGAACGTTTTACTTCAACAGGTCTTTGCCAGGTCACTGTGCTGGTGCGAAAGGCTAATCTGCGAGAGACAGCTTAGGAAACGCACTTCCTTGAACATCCCTCTAGAGGAAAGTCTGGAGGAAATTAAACAAAATACACAAATACTCACACTTTGGCACGTTATCGCGCTCTATCCCCGTCTACATTCCTCTAAACCACCAAAGAACAGTAATTACTGTAGATGCCGGAGCGACAGAGGAGAGAGCAGTGCCAGTATGAGGGATGATAAAGGAGACGAGAGAGAGATAGCGGCTGCTGCAGCCAAAAGCTTCTCATTAAGCCAACCCTACCCCCAGCTCAAACATGTAGCATACATCCCCGTCTTCTACAGCACACTGCAGGTCAAATCACTTTGCAGAATTTAAATCTGGCATGCAGATTTATCGAAAACTCAAAACAATTTATAGTCAGTCCTTTCAGAGTGTCCCTTTTTTCTGTCCTCTACTCTTCTTCTCCAAATCTCCTCAACCCCCTGTTTCTGATCTTGATTGTTGAAATCTTTTTCCTCACAAGCTCTCTTTTTTCTGCATCTTCTCCTGTTTCCTTCCCTTTCCCATGGCCCGCCAGTCAATTCAGCGCCTTGTTTTCTCTTCTTCCCCCCTTCTTCATCTTCTTCTCCTCACCTCTCCCCCACCAGAGCCCACACACATGCAGCCAATCTAAGTCAATTAAACAAATGGTTTTTTGTTCTCTTTTCACATTATACTGTCTGTGACTTCATCCATGATGATGGACTCCAAGTCATTACACAAAGCTGTACGTGTGTGTGAGATTTTGCAAAGCCTAAGCTAATTAGGTAGAACCCATGGCACTGGCAGCTACAACAGCAGATCAGGGAAATGCTGAAGAGATAAGGCCGAGCATACTAAGACATACACAAGAGGATTATTTTAATGATTTCACACGCCGGATACAGGCAAACATGCATCCACAAGAGCAAAAGGAAACATTATGGTGCAGGCAAAAACATTCAAATGCAATATTCTCATTTATATTCGTCCCCTCTCCTTCCTACATACATGCATCTGCATTCCTTAGTCGATCCATTTGGAAAAAAGATGTGAAGTTTTACTTCATTCTCCCATGCAGAAAGTTTGGTAAGTGACAACCTTTCCATTTGTTACGGTACCGTAGTTTGATGGCGTCTGCATCCCACTTAGCTGCTCAACAGATGGCCAATAAATATAAGGAAAAGCCGTGAGAGTAAATTACTCCTACACACAAACAACAAGTTACACTCACACACCTACAGCGCACATCTGTCTACACGCAGATTTACTCCTACACACAAATATACACAAGTTACATTACAGCAAGCAAACAGACCAAAAATTATAACGACCAAAAAATAAGAATCAACACAAACACAAACACACACACACACACACACACACACTGAAGATTACACCGACACACACACACACACACACACACACACACACACACACACACACACACACACACGCGCGCTCCTCATTCCTGCTGCTGTAATTGAAGGTGAAGCAGTTTCAGCAGGGGTGTAAATTTATTGGCACCACACTCCACACATGACATCAGGTGGTGGTGATGTGTGTGTGTGTGTGTGTGTGTGTGTGTGTGTGTGTGTCTCCATGATAAATTGTAACTATATATGGGAAATAAACAATACAACATACTTTTCCATAGAGAGCTGCCCTGCTTCCACCTTGGTCAGAGAGCTAGGTAGAGGTGTGTGTGCGTGTGTGTTTCCCAGGAGTCTCAGTTACGGCCTCATGCACACAGAGCCATAAATACAGCTACTTCAAACCTTTTATCAAGCAGAGTAGGTACTCCATGTTCCTATCCCTCTTCTGCTTGTTTCTGCCGATTTCTTCTCACATTCTTCTTACTTTTTCCCCCCATATTCCATCTACAGCTTTTATTCTTCCTCTAACCAATTGTTTGTTTTCTAAGACTCTCACAATAGATGAGCCAGTTTTTTCTTTAAGCTCACATTAAATAAAAGACAGAACAGAGCTCCAACAGTAAGGAGGTCTTAAAGATTCCTCTGATAAACAGCTGTATGCACCATTTTAGGGACCCAGCCCAAAGTACTGCAGACAAACACAAACACCTGCTGTGGCTCAAGACGTACACAGAATCAGTACATCGTAGTGTCCCGGAGATGTGTGTGAAGCTGGATTCATGGTCCCACAGTGATGTTTCTTGTAGAGATGAATCGATCCGATATTACGTATCGGTCCCATACCTACCTAAATTACTGGATCGGATATCGGAGAGAAATAAAAAATGTAATCCGATCCATTAAATATCATGAAAGCACCTCACAAAACTTGTGACATGGCGTAACTCGGCTCATGACCTTAGCACGTCGGAGCAGTATGCGTCACGTGATAGAGCGGCTGTGTGTATTTGTAGCCTCGCTACCAAACCGGCATTTCATCTCCGAGAAAGTTATCCCAGAGAAGTAAAGCAAGTGTGTAAGTTCATCTCTGAATGTTTGTAAAGCGTTCCCACGTTAAGCTTAACAACCGATATATGGAGCGACTGCCTCTCTCTCTCCCTCCCTCTCCTGTTGCTACTTCAATCATGAAACTGATCAATGATCAGCTGATCAGCTTTTCTGTCGCAAGTCCGTCTCTCTTCTTTGTTTTTGGTCCACTTTGCACCAGAAAGAGGAAACCAGCGGCTGAACAACAGCAGCACGTTTAAGCTTGATAAGCTGTTGTTAGAATGTATTTAATATTACTTTCTAGACCAGGATCCTTTTCTACGTAGCTGACGGCTGGTAACTGTGCAGGGGCGGATCTAGCAAAGTTTAGCCAGGGGGGCCGATAGGGCATGAACAGGGAAAAGGGGGCACAAAGACATACTTTTTTTTCTTATTCTCATTTAAAATGTCTAGCTTTTAATAAATAATTATCTGAATCTTACACCCAAAGTTTTAATCTGATGTAAAATGTATAGAAGTCCATTACTGTATATAGTAACTGTTAAGTCTAATATATACCCTAGTGAGCTATAGTACTTTTTCCTTTGGGAAGGTACCGTCTGTGCAGTCTGCAATTCTGTTGAAGAAAGATGTTGAATCTATTTAATTATTCTTGAAAAATAATTGATTTCTGTGCATTTTTTTTTTTCACACTGCATCAAATTAAAGTTGATTACGTCGATTAAGCATCATGAGGTGGAGGGTTGGGGGTGGTTCCCTATTTTTTTTTTTGCTGGGAGTTTGCAACCCTATTAGTTAGGTTGCTTAATATTTCTGCTAAGTACTCTTTAAAATACCAGAATAGGGAGGATGGAGTAGGTTTAAGTTTATTAGATTGATCAGTGTTGCTGAATTATGAAATATTTTAGGTGCAGTGTATTTTTTGCATACAGGTATAACAGAATAGCTTTAGTGGGGTTTTTTAAACTTGAGTATGAACTTATACAAAATGCAGCAAGATATTAAAAAAACAGTTTTATTGATTAAAAAACACTATATCGGATTCATATCGGTATCGGCAGATATCCAAATTTATGATATCGGTATCAGACATAAAAAAGTGGTATCGTGCCATCTCTAGTTTCTTGTAGCTCTTTGGCTATGCAGAAAGGATTATGGGGATTCAACCAATGCAGGGACTACAGCAACACGCTTGCGTGCAAAGCCTACAGTGTGTCACCTCAACACAGTGATGCTATGCACAGTTTGATTACAGAATACTTGAAGCGGGTAGCTTGAACAAGTAAGGAAATGGGAGTGGAGATTTCCAGCAATCAAAAAAGGATGCACAGACGATTGTTTTCAACACTTCATTTCACTTCACTGCAAAAGACATTCTTTTCTGTTCGGCGGCAGCAAAACACTCTCTGAAGCTTCCACCCTTTCCCTAAAGCAAACAGAGTGCTTCCAGTAGTTCAAACACATTTGAAGTAAACTGCATCTATGTATTTAAGGGCAACTTCTCCCCCCTCCACTGTGGGAGAATGTCTCCAGGTAGCTACTATAGATGAGGCATTTCTAGCTCATGTTTCAGCACTTTCCCCATTATTAATACTAAAACATTATATTTTCATCAAGCACGAACTGCATATTCACTAATAATTATCTTCAGACTGTACATTAAACCACCCACTCATCTCTGTGCATAATGCTACAGTAAGCATTACTGTATGTGGGAGCGTTCTGTGATGCACACTGCAAAATCATTAACATCATCTTAAAGTACAAACTCTATTTTTATGCTTTAAAGCCCGAGACTTTTCTATGATGTTTCTGAGTTACTTTAAGTCAAGATTTTAAAATTCAAAAGGTGGCACTGGACTGTTAGAGCAGCCCTGTGAGGTGTCTTTAAAGAGCTATTTATAACCCTCATATCAAAAGCTAAACTTGGCCAGAGAGGGAACGAGAAGGGCGAATGTCAATGAAGAAGAGAAATGATGGGCGGCGCGGAGCAAACGGGTGAGGCCGAGGGAGGAAAAAAACAAGACGCACAGAGCCAGGTTCAGGAAGACAGAGAGGGGTGAGAGAGTGTGTTTTTTATGGGGTAACATGTCGGTCATGTAAGGAGTTTGTGTGAGAAATGGGTCTCAGTGCAGCAAGGGCTGATGCAGCATAACAATAAGTTCACACGCAGGCTCGCAGGCTGGTTAGAGAACACACACACACGCATTTACCTAAGCACATACACACAAGTATAGGCAAAGACGCATATGATAAAAATGAATTAACCACATAAGCACAACAAGAAATTAACACATAAATACAAATATGTGCAAGTATCTAAGATGAGACACACACACACTGAGATCTAGAGACACACACACTCACACACACACACACACACACTGCAGAGTGGGGAAGTTGCTTTAAAGAAACAATGAAAGCAGCACAGTTAGAGCTTCCATGTTGCCGCTTATTATACTGCTGCAGTCTGATAAAAACACAGCACATGGACAGGCACAAATGCATGCCCACTGCAGTCTTCCTGCATGCAGACCTTCTACTGAGGCGTTCCTGAAGATGTTGCTCTTCTGTTTCTATGTTTGTCGTCACCATCATGCTGCAGAAGGAATCTGATAAGCTGCTCTGTGATAGTGTTACGAGAACACGTTAGGTATCTAAAACCTTTCCCCAGCACTGTAAATACGCAGACAGTACAAAGTACACAGTAGTAGCACACACAAATACAACTCTCCCTACTTCCCTCCTTGCTCCTCTTGGGGGTATTAAGAGCAGTAATGACGATGCGGGATTGCTTCCTTGTGTGCGTCAGCGTGCGTGCATGTATGTTTCTGTACGACACTATTAGTACACAGGATAGAGCAGCTATTAGCCTAAAGAATGGTTTTATAGCACAAAAGAAAACAAACCCCCACACGAGAGCAACTCCAACACACACGTATACATACACAAATGCCCATACACACACACAGTACACTGACAGTAATGACCTGTTTTGTTAAGCACAGTGAATGCTCCAAGTACACAATAATAAAGTCCTCATTTGTTATGTACTAGGACCATTAAAGAGAGCGACCACAAGAGGAGGAGACAGGGAAAGAAGAAAGGGCTGCATTAAAAAGAATAATGAGGAAAGAGAGAGAAAAAATATAAGGACAGGCAGAAGTGCACAGAGTAGGTCTGGCCGTCCTTACATTGTTGTAAACATACAGTAGGTAAAAACAACAGAGGTATGGGAGGTTAAAGCAAATATGAAAAATAAGAGAGCAAAAGTGAAATGAAGGACTCCTTTGCACTACAAATACAGACTGTTGACCATGCAATCACAGTGCCCCCTATTGGCAGACGATAAGTCACCATTTTGGATAGTGGCACATTTATTTATTAGCCCATCTTATTGAAGGTGAGATTTTAAATTAATCAATCAATCAATCAATCAATGGTAGTTAAAAAGGTTTCACATCAGTATGCAGCACGTTGCAGATAATGCACGCTGCAGGACAGCCATTTCTCCCTGATATTTATCAGACACACTAAACCACTGCTTTCTGTGCCACCTTGTCTGGTTTCATAGACGGCTCATGTGGCATTAGGAAGGATGCCAAACTTATGTGTTTCCACTATGGTTTCATTTTAAGCTTGGTGCAGTGTTTTAAAATCCAACTGAATAATATGTCAGGAACAGCGCAGTCACAGATGCATTGAGTAATTATAATGATTATGAATGTTTAATAACGCAGCTGTACCAGACCCAAAGATTTAGTCCAATGGATCACATCAGTATATGATGGCAGTGTATGATTTAGTACATAAGAGATGCAGAGAGTGTAAATATGCAGCGTTAGCGATTACTGAACCGTCATTTCACAGCCTCGTAAGGTCTGACGACGTGTATATCACCAAGTTAAAAGGTGTGAGCATGAGTGGCTTTACTCTTAAAATTTAATGACTATATAGTGAATTTCATTGACATTATAAACTCTTTACTGATAAGTCATATCCAACAAAACTCAGCTGTTAGACGAGGCACAGGTCTGCATGCCAAATATCCAGATTTGCAGGCTTCAAGTGATTTCTTTGAGGATGGTACTTGGCCTTGAGGCGACTGATGTTGTGAATTGGTGTTATATAAATAAAACTGAATTGAATTAGGCACTTCAGACTTCTTTATTTTACTTAATAATTTAAGCTTTTAAAGGTCAGTGAGCACTGCCTGTTGAAATCTTGTGTTTTCTAGACAAACATGTCGCATGCAGAGGCTCAATCAAGGAAAAGAGAGCATCACAAATTGATGGGCATAAAGGCGCCGTCCGATCTGACAGCCATTTTAAAACAAAGTGCTTCTACAAAAACAAGTCACTCCTGTACTTTACATTCCTGTCCATTAGCCAGTCTTTTGAATACAGGCCTTTGTGGCTGGGCTTACAAAGGAGAAAAAAGCCTGTTATCTGTCTGTAGGTTGCTGGTGTCTCCAGTCAGACACTGAGTCACTGCACTGTGGCACAAATGCTCTAATTGTAAACACCCCCCGGTGGGTGAACCTGGTAAGTGACCTGTGAGCGACCCTAACCAAAGGAAAACTTTCCACTAAGAAGAATTACCGGTAATAATACGCGTCACACATACCGGTGATGAGATCACCTTAAACAACATTCACAGCGGCAATTTCTGCAACTAAATATTTCCAGTCACAGCTGATCACTCTTTCATATCAGCTTAGAGGAAATTAAATCATTCTGAAGTGTAGAGCATAAGCAACTCTGGGTTTTTGTGGGTTTTCTCAAGTAAACAGCTAATTTCTCTTGAATTAAGGTCATAACTGAGATTTTTCCATACATCTCTGACCACTCTTTAGTAGAAACCTGTGTGCGTTGTACCACTCAGCTTGAGTTTCTGTTGACAGATGGAGGTGCTGACATCTTCCTCTTCGTGAATAATTCTAAATTTATTGCTCTTTCAATGATGCCGAGACTTTTTCACCCATTGACAACAAAACAGGACCAAACCATGACATTCCCACCCCTTTTCATAAATGGGGAAGACTCTTATGCTGGTATGTAAAGCTTTCCCTTCTCCAAACATAAAGCTTAGCCTCATGTGTCCACAGAACAGTTTACTAACAGCCGTCCCGTTTGTTTATACGATCTTCAGCGAAAAGTAAAAGAGCAACAAAAAACCCCAAAACACTTTTGCCCTTTCTCACCCTATGAGTACAGTATCCACAACTATCTGTTGAAAAAAAAACACTGATTACATGTGACTTTCTTTGAGTCAAATGTAAATGACACTTTACATGTATAAAAGTTGGACGAAGTAAGTTGATGTATTTTGTTTCGATCATGATAGTTTTTAAGTGCTTATTTGCACCTTTGGGTTATCAAAAGGCTCATTATCATTCGAGAAACACGTAAGCAATCACTGTGGTGGGAAAAACACAATGAACACGTGCACAAGATGGAATTCAAACACAATGAAATGATGAGGAGGAGTCACACAAGCTAACAGAAAACAGAGGAAGAGCAAATTGCAGATACACACACGAGTGTTTGTGGTTTCAGTTCCACCGAAGACAGCTGGTATGTTTTAAGAGAGTGAGACCTGAAGTTGTTCTGGGAATACATAAACACAGGGGATCTGATTACGAATGCTCGGAAGATCTCAGACGCGTGGTGGGATAAGTCAAGGAGGAGGTGATGTGTCTTTTTGTGGAGGTACACGGGATTTGATTGCGTATTCATGTGCATGATGAGGATGTCAAGGTGTTCTTACTATGCAGAAAAGCAAACGTGCATTCAGTTGACCTTGGCAATGAGGCTGAGGGGTTCTCGGCAGGAAGGTGGCAGTGCTGATCCCATTTCCTGTAACAGGTCAGGTGCTTCCTGTTGTAGGTACAGCTCTAACATGGACGCCAGCTGAGAAAGACCTTGTTTCTTCTGCTCAGGCATAGAAGTTAGATCTGTAAAAACATTTAAAAGAAAAAAATCATACAAATGTAGTTGAAATACGGTCTTCATAAAATCCAGTTATTCTGGTGTAAAACTTTAATGTTCTTTAATGTGATGATGTCAGGACTCCTAAAATTTGCACTCAAATTTGCCTGTAAATGGACCTAAATTGATATTTTATAACATATGATGCAGATTTTCACTCATTTCTAGCATCTAACAGTTGTATTTGTTAATGTAGAAAGTTGGTACAATGTTTGACGCCATCTGCTAAATCACTTTTGTAAAGGGACTTTCAATCTCAATGAGACTTTTACCAGATAAATACAGAATATTGTTAAACCCGTCACACCGTCCTGCGTCATATTCGCTGTATAAAATCTAACATTTGTTTTTAAAAAATCCATTTTGCTCTATCACATCACGTTTTTTGACGAGTGGCAACTGTAAACATGATCCAGATGCTAAACATGTGGATCCTTCACTATATCCAAACAGCAACAAAACATAACAGAGTTTGTGGGAAAAGGCATCCTCTGCTTATTTTGGTACGAAACTGGGTAATCAAGACAAGTCATGAGCATCTCATTCAGTTTGCCAGGTGTGTGTTGAAAACCGAGTAATGGAAAGAAAAAGAGCTTGGGTTTTGGATTTCTAGTGGTACAGAGGGAACCACAGGATCACTTTGATGGCTGCTCCGTCTGTTTAGTCAGTATTTCTGGATACAGTTCCAAAACTAAATCATCTGCCAGTTACCCCAACCTGCCGTCAGCAACGAGACCTGCACCACATTCAGATGAAATACTGCCTGTTTTTTTTACTGGCTTAGTTGATGAGAGAGAAAAGTCTGATGATGTTTTGTTTCTAGATGCACAACTTTTTAGTGATCCATCTTCTAGTAGCTCATCTGTCCCCCAGTTCTTCACTCAGCCAGAGATAAAACTTGGATCTGCCACAGGAAGCGGCCCAGTTGCTTGGGGCTAGGCTCAGTGAGAAAAACCTACTGGCTCCAGGAACCACACTGTCTTTTTATAAAATCCATTCTTTGAGATGGATTATTACTTTTTCTATTATGTTGATACTGAAGGTCTTTTGGGTGCATAATGAGAATTGCTTTGCATCCAATTCAATTCAATTTTATTTATACAGCAAAAAATCACAACCACAGTTGCCTTATATTGTAATAACACAGCAGAGAAAAGCCCAACAATCATACAACCCCCTAAGAGCAAGCACTTTGGCAACAGTGGGAAGGAAAAACTCCCTTTTAACAGGAAGAAACCTCCTTCATCTTTTTTTTGACAAAGCACATTTTTCTCGGTATTTTGTAACTCAGTATCGCTGAATGTACTTCTGGAAAACACTGTGCAGGTATTCAGTGGACTAACTTATTTTTAAAAAGCCATTAAAAGCCACTTAATTATAATCACTGTCAAATTCAAGAAAACATAAGTGCACTGGGCCTGTCAGTGCATGAACGTTGGAGTTTTCCCCGGTAGACGAGAGGGTTGTTGCCCTGCAACTTTGTGTCTTCACTATCTCTACTTGCCAAACAAAAGTTCAGAGTACCCAGCATTCTTGGAGTCAATGGGTGGTGTGCTGGAAGATGCTCCACCTGGAGGAATTTGAGAATGTCTGATTAAGGTTCTTGTTCCAGAGTAAAGGGAGCAGAGAGCGGGAGACTGACAGACTGACTCGTGCTGTGTGTGCAGTAGTGGTTCGTTGTGGTGAAGAGAGAGCTCAGCATGAGTGGCAATTTACTGGTCAAGCAATGTCCCTACACTCAACTATGGATGCAAGCTCTGGGTAGTGAATAAAAGAATGACGTCACGGATAGAAGCGGTGGAAATGAGTTTCCTCAAAAAGGTGGCTGGGCCCCTCTCCCTTAGAGATAGAGTAAGGAGTTCAGCCTTTTAGGAGGGACTAAGAGGAGAGCTTCTACTCTTCCCCATTGAAAGGAGTCAGTTGAGGTGGTTCAGGCATCTAGCAAGGATGCCACCGGGTGGCAAGTGAAGTGTCCTGGGCATGTCTTACCTGGGGTAGGCCCAAGCTTACGTGTCTTAGCTCACCTAGAAACACCTGATGAGCTGAAAAAGGTGGGCCGAGAGAGGGAGCTCTGGGCTTCTCTGCTTTTCATTTTTAAAAATCTAATTTGCAAATTTGAAGCTCTTATAATACACTTAGAATAAGTGCAACATAACGTGTCAACATCATTTTGCCTGTTCTGTAAAGGTTCAAATCAGTGATTTTGGTTTTTTAAAGAAAACCTTATAGCATCTGACAAAGGAATGAGCCCAGCTGAAAATAAAAAGTTTGCATTTGGCTACCACTGGATTATTTATACACACTCTCTCTATATATAAATAAACACACAGGTCAAAGAACAAACATTTTCTAATAAACTTTTATTACAGTGAGGTAAAATGCACACAGACACTTGCAAGACAAACTTACGTGATTCATGTTCCTCTAGAGTGTAGAGCTCCTCACTGCTGCTCTTAGACGGACTTAACTGCATACAAAAAGAGAAGTTCTGCAGTTCACTCTGGTTTTACTGAAATATCGTTCTCCTACCGATGCGCATTATGTGCTGTACTTATTGTTGCTCCCAGATAAAGTCCTTGAAACTTTCATGCACTGAGAAAACATGACATTGGATTTCTTTAAAGTCTGGTTTTTCTGAGGGTTTTCTGAGAGCAGGAATGCCCGTCTGTTATGGCGCATAAAAGGAAAGGTATTAAGCAGCTTTCTTTGTGCACATTTAGTTTAACTGAGTTGAACAGTGGGAAAGTCCAGCAACATACCAAGGCAAAGATGAGTTTCGCAGCTAGACGGACTGAGTCAGTGGGAAGTCTGGGTAGGAGGCTCTGCAGACATTTACACTCTCTCTTATGGCCTGACCATGCTTGTTTCTGCAGGAGGAGGATATAAATACACTGATGTATACAGACACATCCATCATAGCCATTATTACCACGGCTACAAGCCATAAACAAAGTGTACATTTCAAAATGTAATGATTTACATTATGAGAACTTGATTTTTGTCCCCAAAAGATTAAAACACACATACACACACACTGTACCTGGCAAGTGGTATTGCAGTAGCGAGCCATCTTGCACTGGGAACACCTCAACAAGCTCTCATGTCTAGACAGAAGGAATTTTTGAAAAGTTGTGTTAATTCTGCACACATTCTTAACTAAAAAGAAGAAAGTCTGTGGCATTAAAGACATAAAATATTCAAAGGCTGATTCACTGTCTTTAAAAGAACAAACAAAAACGCTCCAGCTGAGAGAAGAAAATGTTAAAGATGACTTAAAAGGTCTTGGTGGCCGGGAATGGGACCAGGATTTTAGATTTCGAAACGATGCCAGTCTTCCTGTACTGACACATAGTTGTAGTGTTTGAACAAAAACATTCAGCTGTTCCATATATGTTAAACACTTTTTGAGACGGTTAAAATTCAACATCACCAAACAAATCCTTAAATCAACTCAAGCATACTTCTGTCATTGTACTGACCTTTCACCGTGAAAGGATGTTGTCTTATCCTTTTCTATTCATCACATTAAACTGACTGTGTGCGTCCATTATCTCATTTTATCTGTCTACCCATCTCCAATTTGATTGTCGTTTAAGGGCAATACTTTAGGTGCACTCTCCTCACCGTCGCCATCGGTTAGTCGCATCACATCACATAACTTGCCTGTGTCGGAACGGCGACATGTGACAGCTGTGTGTCCACTTGTGGTGGTGTTTGTGTGTATTTTTGTGAGTATGCGTATGCCTCCGAGGTCTGCTGCGTTTCTCTAAGTGATACTGCTGTCCTGTCCACTTTGTCTGTCAGCCTGATAACAAGCCGGAGCAGCGCAGTGTCAGCCTGCTTCATGAGGCCAATTACAGCCAGTAGTGGGGGCATCACTAAAACACACAAGTTGTGACTCACAGGAATCTTTTCAGTGTGTGTGTGTGTGTGTGTGTGTGTGTGTGTGAGCGCATACATACACACACCTAAGTCAATGTAGGCTATTCAAATCAATTATTTATTATACTTGCAAATGTCTTGAGCCACCCCTCATTTCTTTATATTTTGCTAGGAAAATGAGAAATAGGTGCAGTGATGTATTCTTTAAGTAGTTTTCAGGAAAAGTTCTGAAGGTTTCTTGGAGGACATTCAAAGCTCTTCTTTGAATGTTGTTGTCTTTTGTTCTGTTCTCTGTCAAGATGATCACACTGCTTGAGTAATATTGTAGTCTGGGCTCTGGGGAGGCTAATCCATGACTTACAGTGTCCCCCTTGTGTTTTTTCTATCCAAGTATGATTTTATTGCATTAACAGTGTGTTTGGGATTATTGTCATACTGAAAAATCTTTTTTTATACATATATATCTTATGTATTTTTATTATTTAATTCCAGTGCACACCACTTTGTGTCCATTGTGGTTGTTTTAAGGTGCTTTATAAATAAGGATGGAAAATTTAGCTTTATAAATAAAGATGGATGGAAAATTTAAGCTGTTGCCAATCAGATCCCTTCCAGATGGTTTTGCATGGTGGATCAAAACCTGACAGTACTATTCTGCATTCAAAATTCCAGCACCAGTGGCTGAAATTCAGCCCCAAACCATCACAGACCCTCAGTTTTACAGACACTCACAGTTGTAGCTCTCTCCTGACATCCTCTGCAGATAAATGATGATTTGAACCAAACATTTCTAAATGTATCACTTCATGAGACCAGTTGAATTTCCATCCAGTTCTTGTGTAATTTGGCATACTGCATCCTTTCCCTTCCTTAACAAAAAGGTGGTTTCTTGACAGTCACCGTTCCACTGAGACGTTTTTGATGACGCTTCAGTAAACAGCAAATGTAAACAGCAAACTGAAGGGCCAGATGCATCTCTCAGGTCCTCTGTCAGGTTTTAATGGATTTCTTTAGTTTCTTAAGGACATGACCTTCAGATAGTGTTCATCTGCTGTACATAGCTTTTTAGGCCTGCCTCTTCTTTTTTGTCCTCCACTTGACCAGTTTCCAAGGTCAGCAAGCTTGGTTAGCAAGATGTATTGATAAACTGTATGGCTGCAATGCACAGACACAGATACCTGTTAATAAGTGCTAAGTATTTCATGTCGGGGAAAATGGATCAAAAAGTAAAATACCTGCCTGACACATGGGAGGGAAACAGATTGAAGTGAGTATCAGAAAACAGAGCCATCAGCACCAGAGAAGGTTTCTACACACGGTGCTACATCAGCTTCAAAAGTCTGATTCTGAAAGTCAGATTTTACTTTTTCTCGGCATTTGTACTGAATTAAGTCATTTTGAATCCCACTGAAAGGAAGTCTTTGTTTCACAGCTTATGTTCACTGTGAAGCATCCGAAATGCTATGGCAGCAAAGCCAGCGCCTGCTTTGAAAGAGCATCGGGACCCCTCTGCAAACTGACAATAAACGCTGGCTGTCTTAAATTTGGAGAATGAAACAAGAAAAAAGAAAGAAAAGAGAAAATAAATAAATAAATAAGAAGAAGAAGAAGGAGGAAAAAAACGTAAAATGTACGTATGAAAATATATATACATAAAATACTAGAACTTGGACACTAAGGGAAAAAAAAGAGCAAAGTAATTCACAGTAATTTGTTAAAATATTTCTGTAACTTCATTCAAGCTTGATTAAAGGCGCGGGTTTATTCACACTGTAGTTCTCAGACTTCCACGCAGGATTAATTTTACAGCCATGGAGCTCGACGCTTAATTTCTACAAAAGAAAATAAAAGAAAAAAAAGATAGAGACAGTAAAAATAAATAAATTCAAAAAATCTCTAACTCCACGGTAGACCACTGTATGACAGACATGTGCTTCACGAAATCATGAAACAACTGACAAAGCGGAGTGCTTAGAACCTAGCATTCATTTCATTTGTGTAAAGGATTTCTTCACATTACCAACAATGGAGCATAAGCACTGACAGTCGAACACCCCAAGGCTGGTTTAGCATGAGCTAATATACAATAATAAGTTGCAAGTCTTTATGGATTTATCATATAATAAGAAAAGAAAATAGAGAAAATAATAAAATCCTACTAATTAAATCTGACAGTGGATGGTATTATGAGCTCACACATGAAATATGAGATAATGGAAAAAAAATGTTATGATGGATTTAAATACATTAGGCCGGGGCTTATCTTACTGAAAACGGCACATTTGATTAGATTGGACATGCTGGACCTATGAATGCAGTAGATGACATTAGAAAGAGCTTAAAGGCAAAATCTGAAATTTAATATAAACAAATGCGGCGCAGGTCTGACCAAAGGCTGTTGAGCGTCAACATTAGTGACAGAAGCTAAGTGTTTCTTTCCTCTGAGCGTTTCATCTATCAGCGTGTGACCAGACTCGATTGTTATATTTGGCTCAAGGCGCCTTCAGTCTTGTACAAGTTTCCAAAACACTCTTCTCTTTCCTGTTCTCCCCTCCCTGCTCTCTAGATTCTGCATTTTACAGCTGTCCTCCCCATCTGTCTTCCCCCCCCCACCCCTTTTTTGTTATGCTGCTGTGTCCTATTTGCCTTTCCAGCTTGGAACTCAACCCTAAATTTATAGTTTCACCCTGGGACTGAGTTTCATGAAAGCAGAGTTATTCTTGTCATGTTGAGACCAACCAGAAACACGGAAGCCACCCACAGTTCATGAAACACATGCATGGAGTCTGAGACACAGAGTAGTAACAACAGATAGGACAAGGGCAAACCTAAACACAGACAGATCATAACTAAAAGCTGCAAGGCACAGGAAATCCATCCATCTTCCATAGGCCAGAGAGCAATCCTGATGACAATCCCATTTTTTTTTTACTTCTGTACTTGTTTCCTTTCACTGTTACCCCTCGGATGCTGCACATTGTAGAAGCTACACTGCATGTTCATGTACAGCATATATTAGGTAATTTTCCATTATAAGGTAAACGATGACATCACATGTTCAATATCTGTTTAAAATTGAATTTCATTATAATCATGTAATAGAGCGGACCAAATAATTTAGAATGGGATTTGTTCATATTTTTGCAGGCTAGAAAACTATATGAATATGCTAAACAGTCTCTGGGAATGATTGGTTTCTGAATTATTATATTAGATTATTATTTTTTTGTCTTTTAAAATTTAATTTACCTGCTTCGTGCTGGGAAACAATGACATCTTGATTAAAAAAACAACAACAAGAGAGAACTGTTTTAAAGAGAACCTGTTATGATCATTTTCAGCTGTATATTTTTATTCTTAGACTTAGATCAGAGCAGCTTTGCATTACTCACGGTTCAAAATAATTCTTATACATCTTATACTTGTCCTAGGGGCAGCCCCTCAGTTCATCCTCTCATTTTTTCCCCTTCCTTAAAGCCAGATTTCTTCTGATTGGCTACCACAGGCAAACAAATTAAAACACAGAAAACCAAAAGGCCCCTTTAAGTCTTTAAACTCTTCATCACACCATGTTTGAATCTTAAGTCAGAACACAATTTATAGTGACAACAGATAAAACACTGGCCACTGACATGCTTAAATCTTATTGTCATTTATAAACATATAGTTAAGCACGTGTTTTGTTTTTTTAAACAATGATGCGATTTTTGCTATTTTACCTTTTTACACCACAGCAAGTCAAATAATTAAGATGTGTTTGAAGTAACAAAAGCACTGAATTAACGGTTTAGGAATTACAACTTTTATGCATAACCCCCAATTTTTAGCATCTCAAAAGTAATTTGACTACTGACTGAAGCGGTTTTGAAGCATACTCCAAAAAGCAACCTGACACCAGAATTTCTTACGGCAAAAAAGGGGCTCTTCTTCAACGGCCACGTCAGTCATCTGATCTCAGCCCAATAAAACATGCTTTTCAGATACTTGAGGCAAAACTGCAGGCAGAGAATCGTAGACAAGCAGCAGCTGCAGGCGTCTGCAGTAAAGGCCTGGCAGAAATCTTAAGGGAGAAAAACACAGCATTTGGTGATGTCCATGACTATTAAAAATATTTCTTATAATTAAAATGCTGCTAGTTTGTTCAATTACTTTTGTACCTCAGAAATTGGGGGACTATTTATAAAAATGGCTGTAATCCCTAAACATTTAATTAAATCTTTGATTAGACCTCTTTAATTAAAGCTGTCTGTATTGCGATCACGTTTTGATTGATTTTAATGTGTAGTGATGTAGAAAGGCAGAATTACAAAAAAAATCCATATGGGCCTCTCTGAATACATCAATACACAATCCTAACATTTAGTGAGTACATCTGGGCACAAAGGTTGGTAGTTTGATACTGTACTGTAAGATGAAAAGCAATACCATTTCAAATGACCAACATCACCATAAAAATCTGTCAAACAAAACGAGACAAAGGGTCACTGAGAAAAGAGAACCACATGCAGAGATGGGACAACAGATAGAAATCCAGACAGCTTATCAGTAGCAGTATAAATGTACAGCTGCAGCACAGAGGCTGTTGTTATGGTGATCGCCTAAAGGCTGATAAACACTTAGCACTGACTCAGACATGAGCACCAAGAACACATACGGTCACATGATCCAGGTATTCCAGCAGGACTGTAGACGCTTTATCTTGGCTGAAGGTAATTGAATATTTCCTCTCTTTAAGGAGTTGTATGACACTCATGAAGACAAATACTTTCGCCCTTTACTCATTTCACAAAAAACGAATATGAAATTTCTACCACCACGCCATCAAAAACATCCTGAAGTTTTATCAGTTTGAGCAAGTGTTGTATTCGGGATCATTCGGTTCATACACCCACCCACGCGCATACTTTACATTTTCTACACAGTATTTCATGATTCAAATACAAAGATGGCGCTGCTCTAGCCTCCAGGCAACAAGCGATACAAGTTCAAGAACATATGCTCCTTGACGCAGTACAATGTGTGACATCAACTGATTTAACATAGTCTAAATATAGATGTGGACAACAAGAACAGACCAAGAAGGTCAAAAAAACAAAAAGCATAGAAACTGATAATAAATGACAAGGATACGACATTCCTTAGTCTTCATCAGCTAGTTAGTCAGCAAAATAACCCTATTCCACTGTTTAATAGAAGTGACTCATTTTCATACAGAGATTATGATTCCCCCTAGGAAGCACATCCATCTCATCTCCAGCCATGCTCTGTTATTATTATGCTCCCTCTTTTCCTCTGTCAACCGCTCCTTCCCTTTATCCCTTTCCTCCCTTTCTTCCAGCTGCCTTTTTTCTGCTCTTCGTCTCCCTCTGTGTCTCTGTCAGATGTTGTGTGAAGTGATAGTCTTCTGGATGGCAGCTCCATGGCTGGACTGCAGGCACAGTAGGAAAACTCATGAATAATATTAGATGGTTTTCATTAGTAGCACGTAGAAAAAAAAGCAGACTCTCTCTCTCTCTCTGCACGACACACTTCCTGCTCTGTCACCTGTCAGTGTCATATCTAATAATGTATACATTCAGGGGCCACTTTATTAGGTACACGCTGCTAGTACCGGATGTGGACATGGTCAGCAGCAATACTCAGGTAGACTGTGGCATTCAAGCAGTGCTCATGTGGTATTAATGGGGGCCAAAGTGTGCCAAGAAAATATCCTCCACACCATTACACAAGCCTGAGCCATTGAAACCAAGCCAGGATGGATCCATGCTTTCATGTTGTTTATGCAAAATTCTGACCCTACCATCTGAATGTCACAACAGAAATTAGGATTCATCAGACCACACGATGATTTTCCAGTCTTCAATTATCCAATATCGGTAAGCCTGTGAAAATTGTAGCCTTAGTTTCCTGTTCTTGGCTTTCTGCCGCTATAACCCTGTATGCTTTGATATATTGTGCTTCCAGAGATGCTCTTCTGCATACCTCCGTTGTATGAATAGTTAGTTGAGTTATAGCTGCTTTCTAATCAGCTGGAAGAAGTCTGGCCATTCTCCTCTGACCTCTGACATCAAAGCATTTTTGCCCAGTGACCTGCTGTAAATCCCAGAAATTTATGTGCAGAAAAATCCCAGAACATCAGCAGTTTCTGAAATACTCAGACAGGCCCATCTGATGCCATGTTCAAAGTCACTTAAATCACCTTTCTTATTCATTGTGATATTCAGTTTTTAACTTCAGGTTAGGTTGTCTTGACCATGTCTACATGACTAAGTTGCTGAGATGTGATGAGTTGAATAGATATTTTAAGCAGATGTACAGACTTTCCTAATAAGATTGTCCAGTAAGAGACACAGACACTGTAACATTACCCACTGGTTAATTAAGCTCCTAAGTGAAGTCTGGAGCTGAGGGTTTTTTACCTTAACCACTTTGTTTGTTTTTAAAGTGTACCTAACGATTGAGGGATCGATCTGACTGAGAAACCCTGAGACACACCTATAAGGTCACTCTGCCCTAAATTACATCCTGTTTATCATTCTTTATGAACATAATAGGGATCATTCATGATGTATTCAATAAAGGGGCACCCCCTGGGAAGCGAAACGCTCATCTCCTGCTGCTGTCGCTTTTCAGGCATAGTTGCCAAAGTAACACTATAATGCATTTACCACATATGGCAATCACTGATATCCTTCCCTGAATGTTGTTGACTTTCAGCGTATTCTTGCTGCCACGTCACTGTACACTGCTTCCTGTGTAGATTCCACCTAATACTCGTTTCCCATAGATTTATACACAACCGACTTCTTTTAGCAACAGACAGTAGCCCCTGGTGGCCAATAAAAAGAATGCAGCTTTAAAGGACTCGATATTTAAACTACTTTGTCCGTCTTTTATATACAGTATATTAGTGCTGGGCATCACTATAATTCTGAACAGATAAAATGTCAACTGTGGCTTTTCAAGTGGACTGAATACATTGTAACAATTCCCACTGACGAACGAGGGGCCTGTATAAATTTAACACACGCAGTTCATTAATATAGAACAACAACAATAATAATCCATCACTAAATCTGTTTAACAGGGCAAAGGTACGCTGAATGGCTCAATGGCTCAATGGCTAATGGTAATTAGCAAGACACTTAGGAACAGAGAGGGTTACAGCTACAGCAAAGACAGATGGCGAATAAATAGAAGCAACCACAGAAAAGAACTTTACCAACAGTGGAGCTGTGTCTGCCATGTGAAAGTTTTTCACTTAATTTGTGCCACAAAGTTTGGAAGAATAAGTTCAAAAGGACTTTGTTTCAAAGCTGCACCTCACATCTCTGCTGTGGAAACAACGAACGCATCACATCATACCAAACACAACAACAAGCAGCCTTTCAAGGGTGGACCCTATAATCCTCTGGGAAATCTGTAACTTTAGTCAGCATTGTTTTGTGATTTTATTTTAAGGTTTATTTGTTTATTATATTTGAAAAGCTAACTTGTGCAGAAATAATAATGATAATAATGATAATAGTATTATGACAACTGGGAACTGGCCAGAGTTTTAAGAAACACCAAGAGACAAATTTTTGGTTTTACTGGTTTCTGGAAAAAATGCTATTGGGATTTTCCTGACATGAAACAACAATCAATCACAAAACAATCAGTCAGAAGACCTTTTTTCCTCTCAAAGGGGGCACACATGGAAGAAGAGACAATGCGTCATCCTAAATCATAAGGATCCCTTTCATCTTGTAGAGAATTTTTTTTCCTTCACAATAGAATATGTTCAGTAATTTTAATAGTCATCAAATTAAACTGAATGTGTAACAGTAAGTATTTTTACAAGACAAAAAATACATTTTTTTCTACATAGTTTACAATGAACGCCATTTAAAAAGAAATGAGCAAAGTCAGAGTCAGTGACGTATAATAACATGTTGTGCCTACTTTAATTTTTTCCTCCAAACAACAGTGATATGCTTTTATGACTTTGTAAATCAGGAAAGCACAAACACAAGCATGTTTTGTTTTTAACACAAACGCCTTGTCTATGACACAGATGTTGATAAAATAGAAATTAGTGAAGAATGAAAAAATCCAGAAGTGAAAGAAATACAACAGGGAGAAACATCAACATTAGAAAAAAGGAATAATAAAAAGCTGTCACTCAACATTAGGGGAAGTGACTGAAAAATGCTGGATTTCTCCATTGATATGCAGGAGGAGAGATCGGTGCACTCACATGGGCGTATATGTGGTCAATTTTGTTAAGTCTACGCTATCAGACACCTAATTAGGCCTACCTCAGCATTCCTCTGTTGGTGTGTGTAGCATGATAATTAATTTCCCGCGAGTATTGGCTGCTACATGGCATCCATGAGATTTTGTTTGTGTGTGTGTGCGTTTGTGTATGTTAATAATTAGTGGTATTCTCGTCTCTGGGCTGTCCAGTCGTGCCTGAGTGAGTTTTCTCATTTTCAGGCTGAGCGGTCAACACAGCGTGGTACGTCTCACTCCAACATGACAAGTAATGGTGTGTGAGTATATATGTAAAATAAAAATATTAACATAAATCCACTGCGCCTGGACTGTCATGATACCTCAGTTATTAACTTATCGTCCAATATGTGAGCATGACTGTAATTTTTTTTAGTCTGAGCCACTTTTCAGCATCAACATGTGAAATATTTTATTTTCCTTGGGTAATCTGTAATGGCTACAAACATTAAATGGCCATAGTTTCTTTTGGAAATATGTTAAAGTCTTGTTTTATAAGTCTGCTTGTGTTTTTGTCTTCACATTATGCTCTGGGCAGTATCTTTACTGCCATTTCTATTGCCTGGAGCAAAGCCTGCGATTCCTGAAGGAGCTGCGAAGGAGACGATGGAGTTTCAGAGCTGGAGCTGTTCATGCGATCACTATGGTGAATATGAGGTGTTTGTATCATAATATGATGAGCTTCGTGAGTTGATTTAGGTTTAGAGGGAAGACAGTGGGGGAAGTTTGATGTGTTTCATTGAGCACTGCAGTGTTGCAGCGTCATATGTCACACTCACTTCCAGGACCACACTGTGACTCTATCTGGCTTCGGGACTTGTTGGACAGACCGAGACATTAATCTAAACAGCAAAAAGAAATGTGGAGCGACTCCACAAGTATCAACTGAAACGTAATCCCTGGACATGTTGTTGCTAGGAGACGTTTCTGTAGCCTTAAAATTGAAATGATATCAATGCAAACAGATTATTTGCTGAGGTAATTTGTCATTGTTGCTGATTTAACAGACTGTTTGGATTCCTCCATCAGAAGACACAGGGTTCATCCGAAATGGTTCTGTACAATCACTATCCACCTGTCGAATTACTTGTTAACACAAACATATAATCAGCCAATCAAATGGTAGCTACTCGATGAATTCAGGGATGTAGGCACGATCAAGATAACCTGCAAGTTCAAGGCGGGCATCAGAATGGGTAACAAAGGTGATGTGACTTTAAACTGGATTCTTCCAGCCAAACAGGCTGGTTTGAGTAAACTGCTGCTCTTTGGGGATTTTCCTGTATTCTAAGGGAATAGTCCAAAAATGAGATATCCAGTACGTGGCAGTTCTCTGGGGGAGAATTGAATTCCTTGTTGACCACTTGTTACAGCTAAGGTATGCAGAAGAACCTCCCTGAAGGTTCACAATGTTGAACCTTGAAGCAGACTGGCTATAGCAACAGAAGACCATACCACATGCTGCGTTTGCCAGCTAAAACTGGAAACTGTGGCCAGAATTTAGACAGAATGATGAAAATTGGACTATAGAAGATTGGAAAAACGTTGCCCGCTCTAATGAGTCTCAATTTCTGCTGCAACATTTGGATGGCAGAGTCAGAACTTAGCATAAACAACATGAAACCACGGATCCCTGATGCCTTGTGTCAACGGTTCAGGCTAGTGGTGATGTACTGGTATGGGGAATACTTTCTCCGTTTAGTATCAACTGAGGATCGTTTAAAGACAACAGCCAACCTGAGTGTAGTTGCTGACCATGTCCATCCCTTTATGGCCACAGTGTACCCATGTTCTGCTGGCTGCTTCCAGCAGGATAAAACCCCATGTCTCACCAAGCACACCAAGCTCACATTACCTCAAACTGGTTTCCCACAATTCCCAGATCCCTATCCCAAAAGCATCTTAGGGATGTGATGGAACGGGAGATATCACATCAGGTTAATGTCAAATGAACTAAAATCTGAAGAATGTTTCCAGCACCTTGCTGAATATATCCCACAACGAATTAAGGCAGTTCTGAAGGCATAAAGGGGGTCCAACCTGGTACTAACCAGCTGTACCTAATAAAGTGATCAGTGAGTGTATCATTATAGCATCCTGACCATCCTCTGCACCACTTACAAAACACGCAGCTGAACAGTTTGTACAACATTTGTTCCGGCTCTGCTCCCAAATGGACAGAGAAGGAAACCATTAATTTTAAGTTCCTTATTGTTTAATGTTTAGATTTTAATTTATTGAATAATTATTTGCAAGTTTTTGGCTGCTGTAACACAGTCACTTTCCAATCTTTGGGCTAAATTAAATATTTCTTTTTTCTTAATTTACTTTAAGAAAATGTAAATATATGCCAATATGTTGTCATCTGGAATTATTATACCCTGTTCACCATTACTATCCAGGAAAGATAGCTACTGTGAAAGGTCTCTACTGCACCACGCCTGACTTTTGAAGTAATAAAGCAAACATTTTCATATTCTTCTTAAGAAACTTTTTTCTTGTCAGCAGTGCTTGGAAATTGTGAAGACAATGTGAAACACATCCCTCTCGAAAGTGCTTGACAAATGAGCTCTTCCAGCAAAGGCAACAGAGCCAATTCCAGCAGAAACTCACTGCCAGCACTGTTACTGCTGTGCATTACAATGCAAAGACTGTGCAAGTCTTGAGCTTTTTCTCATTTCTTTATATTTTACTAGAAAAGAGGGAAGTAGGTGCAACCTATAAAAAGGTACAAACATACATGGGAATACAGTATAAAAGGTAAAAAAAAAAAAAAAGTTTTGCCAAAGTGTAGGATTCTATTAAGGTTGAAGGTGAACACAGCCTGAACTCTCTTAGGCAAGCTTTTTTGTAATTTCTTTAAGTAGTCTTCGAGAAAAATTCTCCAGGCTTGTTGAAAGACATTTAGAGCTTTTCTTTGGATGTTGGCTGCCTTTCTTTCCGTTCTCTGTCAAGATGATCTCACATTGCTTCAATAATCTTGAGGTCTGGGCTCTGGGGAGGCCAATTTTCGACTGATAGTGATCCATTGTGTATTTTCTATCCAGGTATGCTTTTACAGCATTGCCAGTGTGTTTGGGATCATTGTCATACTGAAAAACGAAGCTGTTGCCAATCAGTCTTACAGATGGTACTGCATGATGGACTAAAATCTCTCAGTAGTTTCCTGTGTTGTCAATTCCACCAATTTTGAAAAGATCTCCAACACCAAGGCTGAAAGGCAGCCTCGAACAATAACAGAGTCTCCACTGTATTTTAAAGATTGCTGTGGACATTGTTGTACCTCTCTCCTGACCATACTGACAATGACTGGAAGCAAAAACTTCATATTTGGACTCATCACGCAACAGACCTACTGCGAGTCGCTTTCAGTCGAGTTCTTGTATAATAACGCAAACCTCAGCCTTACCTCCCCGAGGTTGGCAAATAGTAGATGTATCAATTTAAGGTCCAAACACAACTCCCACGTAATGTGTCAGGTCTTTGCTTAATTTTTCCCCATTTCTCAAGGATATGACTTTCGGATTCTGGTTATCTGCCATAGATAGTGTTTTAGGCCTGCCTCTTTTTATGTCCTCTACCTGTCGAGTTTCCATACCATGCCAAGATTTGCCAAAGATCTAATAGTGCAAAAATACCTTTATTTTTTTTAATCATTTTTCATTGATTCAACTAAAGAAATAGGAACAAATGATGTGTTGTGTATAATAAAGTGCCTAAAGACACAATTTAAATTGGCTCTTTGCTAAGTCTGTCATGTGTTTCCACAACAATGGTTCATCCCTTGAAGGACCTTTCATGCTTGAATGAGTCATAGGTCAGTGTTAATTGGCTTAAATAAAAAACATTCCTCTGTAACTGGTCAGGTACAAGGACTGGACTAAAAAGAAAAACCTCCAGAAAGTCTGGAGAACTACTGATCAAGACCACTTTAAAGAAATGAGAGGTGGCTCAAGACTTTTGTACACTAATGTAATGTTAGACAAAGCCTCCATGAGTGTTAAACACTTTCTGAAGGTATCTGACTGCCATCTACTGTGTTCACCTATGCAATAACAGCACAGTCTACACAGTTCATCCAATCATTACCCTGCAGGCATCTGCAGCTACAGCAACACGGATTTAAGTGTGTGTTTTGTGTGTGTGTGTCTCACAGAGAGAGTTGGAGGGAACAGCTGCATCTTGAGATGTCTGAGCACCCTTGCTGAATTCTTAACGGTTGTTTAGAGGATGATTCACTGACACCTGAGGGGTCTCACACAGGATGATGAGGCATCACCTTCTTGTTGCCTCATTACCATAGTTAACAGATATTCTGTGCAAAGGAAAAACACAGACACAAACCTAAAATACGGCCCAAAGGAAATCTCTAGCCAAAAACTAAGTTTCTGTTTCTGAACTGCTGAAATCCTTTTCAGAAATCATTTGTGCTCCTCGTGCAGGTTTGGTCATTATTACTTCCTTCAGAGTTATTCAGAATCATGTTTAAATTAAGAATGGATAAAATAATCACAATAATTAAATAATGTTGAGACAAAAGCAAAAATTGAAAATGTAGAGATATATTAATTAAAAAAAAGAAAAAAGAAAAGAAGGATAGGATCGGTTAGGATAAAAACCCCATTTGGAAAGATTACAGGTGGCGTTATGATAAAACATATAACGATCATACATAAGCATTGGAGCGAGACAGGTGTAGTAAATTTGAAGGTGACTTTAAAAGCAAATATAAATCATAAAAGCACTTCTTGTAAAGGGAATAAAGCCATTAGAAACATGCATAGTTGTGGTTTGATCTCACAGTAATGTCTGACAGCCAAATCTTAAACAACTTGAATTTACATTTGACAAAAGAAGTGTGCTGATATCGACTAAAATGCGAACGAAAATTAACAATCTTCGACTGTGAAACGCAGCCGTGTAGTACGTCTGCACTACAGATGCTCACATGGCTCCATAAAAACCCAACTCAACGTCAGAAAAACTGCAGAACTGGATTTCACAACCAGTAATTATCGGAAAGAAAAAACTCATCCAAACTGGTCAGAGACAGCAACTCAAATATTTTCTGGTTGAGTAAATGAATGAGTTAAGTACATGAATGCTTGCAATTTTATCTCAGATGGCTCTCAGAAAACTAATTTTACCCACATTGGTCTTTTTCTAGTTTTTGTCCCTTTATGCCGAAGAGAGACATCAGAATCCACAAGTAACAGATGCACCATCTATGATCACAATAATGTGAATCAACAGGGAGCTTTGTGGATTTATCCAGATTTCTTCAGAATACAAACACACTCACACAAACACTGTGAACTACGCACATGCTGGAAAAACACAGGGTTTCATTAATTGTCTTGCAAAATACAAACTATGCCAGAAAAAACTAAGTAATCATCTCCCAGAGGGTCGAATAAAATTTCTGTTTGTGCATGTGGTCCCCACAAGTACAGCAAAAAATGATAAACAGATGTGCTTGCTAGATGAATAATACCAAGCATTACACACATGGGAAGGTGTGTTCCCAGTTTACAGCAAATCACTTGGTTTGCAAATGATACAGCTGTGTGTGTGAGTGTGCATGTTTTGAGACACCTGGGTATCTAACTGCAGGAGATGAAGAACAGAGGGGGGGAGGAGGAGAGGAGTGAGAAGCAGATGCAAGCAAAATAATCTACCCCGGGAGTGAAGCAGGGAGCAGAGGCAGGTGGGACAAAATAAATGTTTCTGAACGATAAGGGATGAGAAGGTGGAGGATACGGGTGAGGAAAAACTGAGAGAAGAAAGGGGGGAGCAGATGGGAAGAAAAAAATGTGGAAGGAGGGAAGAGAGGCAGGGAGACATATGTCGGAATAAGCATATGGAAGATGAATAAAAATGAGGGAGCAGGTTAAGAGAGGAGGAGGAGGAAGAAGAGCGGTGACTTGCCTTTTGAACCATTTCCCTCCTCTCATGTGCTCCTCTCTCTGTAGCCCTGTCAAAATGCATCTAAAGAGGTAATCTGTATGCTTCATATACCACTGCATTCACATACTCTTATCTGTGTGTGTGTGTGTGTGTGTGTGTGTGTGTGTATAAACTGCTCTTAAAATGTATTTAAAGAGAACTTATGCTCATTTCCAACTCCATATTTTTCCTTGGACTCTTCCAGAGCAGCTTAATATGCTGTTCAAAATAAACCTTATTCATCTTGCACTGGACCTAAGTACAGCTCTTTACCTCATCCTCTGTCTGAAACAGGCAGAAGATGAAGGTCAGCCACTGTTTTTGTACTTATAATGCAGATGTTTATATATATTGGAACATTAGCATTTTGACCTCCAGAATGTTTCACTTTTTAGACCATATTTGGAGGACAGGGTGAAGCGATACATTATTAGCTGAATCTTAGCTTGTATTCACTGCATTGGTTGTCGCCTCCGTCAACTTGGGTGTCACCACAGCCCTTTACCATCAAGTGTATGTCTGCTATTGTCACTCACAAGAATGATGGCACCTTGATTTTTGTAACCTGCATTGATCTGGAGCTTTTTTCTGAATGGTCCAAGCAAGTCCAAACCCTAAATGGACAAATGGCACCAAATTCCTGGAGTGAGATTGCCAAAAGTACGACAATATCATATTTGAATATAAAAAAAAAAACACAGAGCAGGGACAAAGAGGAGAAAAATGTCCCAGCATTTTATTTGTTTCTAGTGTGGCTGGCACTGCTTGTGAAACACCAGGACACAACCACGAGGTAATTAACCCACCAACAGCATGAATGCTGGTAACTGAGTCAGTCACTTACATCAGAGGTTCTACAACGATTCAGCACAGGAGTCTAAATCAGCTGTAAACCATTACAGGGCCGTGGTAATTTCACAGCTGGCGTGTGCAACAACCAATGTGGTGACCATAAACTAAGCCTAACAATTTATACTGGCGGTTGGGATGTGTTGGAATAGCTGCAGTCCTCTGCTAAACAACAGGCGTCGTCAGTCGGTGGTAGTATAGAAATATAAGCAATCATTTCATCTTTTCTGTTGCATCTTCCTCACTATGATCTAAGAATCTCTGAGCTCCTGTGCTTATATAACAGTAGTGCCAGTAAAGACCAATACAGCCATACACATCTTCAACAGGCTGTCACTAGCAAGCTTGGTTGGCAAGCTGCATCGACAAAATAAAGGAGTGGGACACAGGCAAAGCATAATGAATTTCATTTAACAAAACTGAAGCACAAACTTCTTGGATGGTCTTTACCACAAACCAGGCCACACCATTTGTCAGATCCCTTAGGAAAAGCATAAAGCATAAAAATCCACCAAATCACGCAGAGCTACCTGCTGTGCAGACCCCTCGTGATTAAGAGAGCAGCCAAAAGTAGCTTCTTCTTCTTCTTCTTCTACAATGTAAAAAGCTTCCACAGTTCTAAACAGCACAAACACAGTGGGGCGGTCCAGGTTAGTGAAGCAAGTTAAGGCTGAGGTTTGGAACCATGTGGCTATTAGCCCATATGGAAAAGATATATATAAATCTTATAAAGTTTGAATCTGTCTTGTGTGAAACTTGTATGAAAAGCATACAAGAGTGAAAACAGATATAAGATCCCTTGAAAACTTATATAAATGAAACTTGTATGTTTTGGATACTTATATATAATATATGAAAGTAATGAGAAAGTGGCCACTTTCATGAGTAAATCATATAAGCCTTATATGATTCACTATATGAAGTAGGCCACATCTTATGCAAGTCTTTTATAAGTTTTTACTATTTCTTTTCCATATGGGAGATGGAAGGTTAAGCCACCTTTCTTCTTATTGGCTGTCCCTCGCAAACACAAGGTGGGACCAAAAGCAGAAAACTGAAACAGAGCATTTAGAGCAGTCTGAAGCCTGACTTTTTTCCCCAAACAGAGATTACCTGCACATAAGCTTACCTCATTATCTAATGCATATTTTCTGCGTTTAATGAGGAGTCATCACAAAAGTGTTTAAGAAATGTTTTTAAGACCATAACAAGAATATTTAGTAAAAAAATACAGATTTCATAATAGAAAGCTGGCTAAATAAAGAACACTAAATGTCTAATCAAGCTACATCCATTTGCATTCACACATACACCTCTGTTGGGTAACATCTAAAAATGTTCTGCGGTGCACGTGTGAAAAAGGTTTTTGTTTTCTTTGTGCTGGCTTCCCTGTAACACTGAAAGCAGAACAAAACTCTCATGTCAACTGTCAATTTTCCTTATGTGCCTTGAAATGCCTAAGACCCCAAGAAAACTGGTTCATCTATCTTTCAATCAAAAGTTTCCCTCTATAAATAAGACAAAAGCTTTAGCAGTTTTGTTATTGTTGTTTTCACTCTTCTACAGTGTGCGTGTGTTTTCCAAAGAGACAATGAGTGAGAGATTGGTGTCACATATAAAGACTTCATCTGACAGAGATAATGCTGCCCTGCCCCCCTCACCTAACTAACACACACACACACACACACACACACACACACGCACACACGCCAGCCTGACTGCAGAAAGAACATATTTGAGCTCTTCTTTGGTCTGTCAACCAAAGAGAAAAATCCTTTAAAGTGGGTGTATGTTTGATGTGTTATCTGTCCATGAGAGATCGAGTCGTGTCTTTTATATTTCCATCTTTTTCTGGAACGTCCTCTTTTATTTTTTCACCCATCAAGACAAACAGGCTGTATGAGTGTGATCATTTACCGTTCAGATCAGATCAGTGACCATTCCTGTAAATGGCAACTCAACTGGAACTGTAAAAAACACCATGCTTGGGAACTATAAATTACAGAGGTACACCTAAACTATATCACTGTATCCCACGCATTTAGCTCGGCATTGGGTTACCGGAGCAGATCGAACCCACTCAAGACAATTATTGTGATCCCACCAGGCATGCCGCAGCATGTTTAATAAACAGCTCTCCTTTCTGCAGCACTAAAATTCACACCAGGTCTATTTTTTCCTGCTTTAAACAGATAATGAGGACAGAAAGCCGACACAGGATTGACACAGAGAATCTGGTTGATTTTCATGATAAAAAGACTCTTTGCAGAATAAACACTTCACGCTCTGAAACACTCCCAGTGTGATAGGACAGAGCAAAATGACCAAAAACATTTCTGATTTATCTTTTAAACTACAGACTAAAAGCCATTAAACACAGAGCACATTGCGAAGAAACCAAGAAAAATTATGAATTTTTCTGATGCAAATTTGTTGTGTAATGTATCTGCACACACTGAACGCACTGCAAAAAGTCACCAACAAGCGATGATGATCTGGTCCTGATGTTTTTAAACAAAAAACAAACAAACAAAGAAACTGAGATTCTGGGTTCATCAAATTCTCACAAGAAGGCAGCAGAGTTTCATGGCTTGATCCAGGAGTTGAAGCTGTATCATGACATGATTTCAGGATTTCAGTGAGAATGTTTAAACTCTTGTTAGCACAGTTGGAACCGCATCCAAGGAGGTAGAGAAATTATTTCCGAGAGATGACCCAGAGCAGCTATTTACTATTTCCATATAACTGTATATTCAGTACTGGTGCACATTTTCAACCAAGCACTGGTTTCCAAATGCAGGTCTGATTGGTCAGATATGTGAATACACATGTGAAAAAATCTGAAAAAATAAAAAACAAAAAATAAATGCCTCAAAAACACCCTTCCACAGTCAGTGTGAATGGCTGCATTAAAAACAGGTGGCATTGTCTGATAAATATTTCTAATGTGTGAAATATTCACACATATTTTATGTGTCCTGTGTTTTTATTTATTTATTTATTTATTTTATATAAACCTTCATGACATGAAACACAAGTGACGTGTAAAATCATTAGCCAGATGAGCAACGACAGAATTATTAGATATTAATATATGGGAATCCCTGTTGCATCTGTATCTGTATACATGGTCTGATGAGTCTCATTTTCTGCTAAGAAATTCAGATGACGGGGTCAAAATTTAATGTAAACACAATGAAAGCAGGGATCCACCCTGCCTCCTATCAACGGTTCAATCTAGTGGTGGTATAACAGTCTGGTGGATTTTTTCTAAGTTCGGGTCCCTTAGCACCAGTTGAGTAAAGCTTAAACTCCACAACCTTCCTGAGTATTCTTGCTGATCATGTCCATCCCTTCATGATCACAGATGGCTGCTTCCAGCTGGATAACGCACCGAGTCAAAAAGCTCAAATCATCTAAAGCTGGTTTCTTGAACATGACAGTTCACCGTTATCAAATGCCCTCTACAGTCACCACATCTCGATCCAATAGGGCGCCTTTGGGATGTGGTTTAAAATGAAATTCACATCCATAGTCGACAAATCAGCAGCAACTGTGTGACGCTATCGTTTCAATATGAACCACAATCTCTGAGGAGTGTTTCCAGCACACTGTTCAATCTCTGCCACAAAAAAACCCTGACAGTTCAGAAGACAAAAAGGGGTCCAAATATAATGTATAACATTATTATAAAGAGTTAAACTATTGAGATTTCCAATAAAAACTTTTCATCTCTGATGAATTTCAAAGGCACTTCAGCAGTCCAAAAAGGAAAAACCTGGAGACAAAGAGATTGTTACACCTTGTTTTCTAGTTAATTAGCGAGCAATGTGGCTGCATTTCAAATGTGGGTTGAATTTGCATTTGTGCCGTGTGAATGGTAAGAAATTCTTCTAACTATAAAAAAAAACTTCTCTTTATTTCCTGCCTTTGTTCTCCCCACCATCTCTCCTCACCCCCTCCTCACTCTCTGTGAGTCTGAGAACCTCTAATAGTTGTTTGTTTGTTGACCTCTGGCGATTTGATCCTACTGAGATGTGTGTGCTTCTTTGTGTGTGTTTGTGTGTGCGTATGTACTCCCTCGGCATTTATCAGTCATTACTTACATACAGCCTTCAAGGCCTGTAATTAACTTCAGCTTTGAAGCCCCCTACCCCACCACCTGCTCATTTCCTGCACGCACACACGCACACACACGCACAAACATAAAGTACGTCTCTCTGTTCTTGCATACAGTTGCACAAATAATTGCACACTTGCACACATTCTTCAACACTCAGTCATGCTGTGAGACTAATTGTGTTTTTAGTGAAAACAGGGAAAACACACCTCACATCTCTGAGACCAAACTCTGCCTGTGCGTGCGCACGAGGCGTCCTTAATGTTTTTTGGTGATAACACAATTTGCAGATCTCTCACTAATGCTAAAAATCAATAATAAGATTTTAACACTCGGGTTGATGAATGTCCACCTCACGACAAGCTGATGCAGCAAAAACACTTATTCGATACCTCAAAAACATGATGAACAGGACCTATGGCCTGTGTCCTATTCTAAATCATCCCACACCCACCCACACAAACCTGTGTTTGTCCACAGCGCAGAGAAAAATAGCTGAACTCTGCAGAGGCATGAACTCTAATTCTTTATTGATTTTATCTTGTTCTAACTCTGTGTTCTTGTGTCTTTTGATCAACTGAATACATGTCAAGTTACAATGTTAAAGCTTTTAGCCAGAAGTCCTGAAACAGCGTGTGAAACGAAGAGACCGTCATGCCTGAAAAAAAAAACAACGTATTTTTTTTGTCCAACTTTTTATCACAACCAATAGACACTTCTGATTAACAACCAACTGCTACCGGCTGTGTGAAAAAGACACAGACTGCACATCAAAAATACATGTTGCTACTGAAACATCACCACTTGTTTTGTAGCCTTGAGTTAAAAACTATGGCTGTTCTTCAGACTCTTTAGACTTGGACTGAGGGCTACAAACTACAAACCTACTGAAGTCCAAAACAGGTGTTTTCATTCGTTCTATGGTCATGTGATAAGCTGGAGGAATTTTAGGAAAGGGTTCATGGAATTATATGCGAGATTTCAGAGATTCCAGTAACACTTAGCTCAAGATTGTTTGTTTTAGGGGATGGGTCAGTCTGGATTGGTGGTGATAAACAAGTTAGAAGCTGGGTTCAATCCAGCATTATAATAGCAAGACTGGCCTTGTGAGATGGCTAGAGCTGCAGCATTTGAAAAACTGTCATAAGAGACTTGCAAAGTTCAAGAATTATTATAGAAAATTGGCAAATATTGACATTTTTTGTGAAGTGTGTTCAGAGAACGATATGCATATACAGGGTCTATCAAACAGAATCTCCTCAGCATCTCTGGGAACTCCTTCAAGACTGGTGGAAAACCATTTCAGGTGACTACCTCATGAAGCTCATCGAGAGAATGCCAAGAGTATGCAAAGCAGTAAACAAAGCAAAGGGTGGCTATTTTGAAGAATCTACAATATAAATTCCTGTTTTTAGTTATTTCACATTTTTTGTTTACTACATAAACATGTATGTGTATGCATGTGTGTTCATTCTTAGTTTTGATGCCTCCAGTGAGAATCTACAATGAAAATAGCCATGAAAATAAAGAAAAACCATGAAATGAGAAGGTGTGTCCAGACTTTTGACTGGTAGTGTATAGTGTGCCCATCTATCACTCAAAAAGGTCATGCCCTCCTAACGATACATCATCTTTTGTCTCAATACGATTTAAATGTATGAGTTGTTAAATTGAACAAAAATGGAAGAATTAAGTCAAGCGGAAAAAAACTGCAGTTCCTCCAGAGACCACTCGGGGCTGGTTCCATAATCGAGACAATTGCCACAGATTTCTGCGCAAAAATGTCCAATTTTATATTATAAAGTTTGCTGCTGGAGACTGCCATGAAGACCTATGATGTCTCTTAACAAACACCCATTACTCAAGGTTTTGTGTGAGACTCAAAGGAACAGTCTCCAAGTTAGATTTTGAAAGAAAAGTACCTCCCACTGCCAGTCGTTCCACTGTGGATGACAGATATTTTCGACCTCAGCCATGCTTTTGATTGCATGGTGCTTGGGACATGATTAAACAGTCCTCTGGGATTCCTGACCATCAACATAGTAGGATGGAATTAGGATGTATATGACTCGACAGCAGCTTTATAACTTATATAGAGGGCACACTAGTCCGTTTTTTGGAAGATGGTTAAAATCAATTAAATTAAAGTCAATTTGCTGACAATCTGTCAACAAAATTAAATATTTCTGTTCCACTTTTCCCATCGGTTATGGTTTTAAACGATTTGCACCAATTGCAACTGCATAAGGTGCAAAAACGTGTTCTTAGCTGGTTTGATGAGTGCTGCACAGCTGGTTGCCACAAGGTGGAAACAGCATCAGTTGCTTACTCAGCAGCGATGGATGCCTACTTTCAATGATGTTGCTTGTTTTATCTGTCCACAATTTGAATGCATGGATCTGAGGAAGACACAATTATACTTTGGGCTGTGGAGGATCTTAAATCTGTACTGTATTATGAGTCACCCCTCCCACTTCTTGCTCTCTGGCTGTTCATCTTTCTCTTTCTTTCTCTTACTTTCCTCTTGCCTCATTTCTATGGTTCTTTATTTTCCCTTTATTGTACTTTTACTTGTTATATGTTATGTTTACATATAAACACTAGTTTTCTAGCTTTAAGATTTATGACTATTTCTTTCAAACAACTGCTATAATGGCTGACTTACTATCTCCAGTATTGACTTAATAAACACATTATTTTATATAACATTTGCATTCCCTCTTATCTACTGGCTGATCCATCTTCATCTTGTCACTATGCAAAGGAAGCAGCTTGAAAAAAAAAACAATAGAGAAAATAAACAGCCCTGTCCTGATGTTAGTTCATGTAGCAATATTTCTCCATATTTACTTTCCAGCAGAGTGTTTATTATCTCTTTATTGGTATTCTATTATCTAAGCTTTTATTTGAGTAACTGACAGAGGAAGCATACACTGCAGCTATTGGCACACGGCGACAGTCTTCTGCTGCTCTAACAAAGCAGTGTGAGGTGCAGCATGTATCTCTGGGGTACTTGGACAGTTAAGTGAATAGAATTGTTCCATCCCCCACATTAACGTCATTACCCGTGGATAAAGTGGATGTGCTGCGGTGCCAAATGTACTGATCATTGACTGTCACTGCTGTGTCACAACTGGAGCCTGCACTGTGATGACCCACTCTTTCCTTAACAAGCCAGCAATGAGACAGAAACCCAAGAAAGATAACTGTCCTACTTAAGTTCAAATGGATTGCTCCACATTTGGCACATACAACTTGGTCCTCAGATGTTTTTGGCCATTTCCCCCCAAAAAACAGGTATTCTATATATATGTATATTTATATATACACATATTCTATATATTCTGTGGACTGACAAGACAAAAGTTGAACTTTTTAGAAAGATTAACTCCTGTTACATCTGCTGTAAAATGAACACAGCATCTCATAAACAGAACATCACAGCAACAGTCAAACATGGTGATGGTAGTATTATGGTCTAGGGCTGCCTTGCTGCTGAAAACAAAATGAATCGAAGTGCAGACTTAAATCAGATTGAAATGCTTTGGCATGAAACATGTGGTTCATGCTCAAAAATCATTAAATGCAGCTAAAAAAAACCTATTCTGCACACAAGACCAGGCCAAAATTCTCCATAGCAATGTGAAAGACTCACTGCCTGTTATCTCAAACGATTTTTTTCCTTAACAAATGAAATCATAATTTAAAACCTGCATTTGGTGTTTATTTGGGTTGTCTTTGTCTAACATTTAAATTTATTTGAGCTGTAATAACAAATATGAAACTATGTGACAAATATGCAAAATTAATACGAAATCAGAAAGGGTGAGCCCAGACCGTTTTTCACAGCACTGCAGAGACTTTTACCAGGTGTATGTGTTGATGGTGGGGTACAGATTAGGAGATTTCAGTACAAATTAATCAAAATTTGCAATGTAAAAGCATTTTCATTGACCATGAACCTGAATACAATTTAACATTTCATCAGATACATATTACAGTGTGAGAAGAGAGAGTAATTTTGACTGCGGCATTAAAGAGTGAATACACTCTCTAAAAAGCATTACTTTCTTGTTTAAATATGTGTATTTTTCTATTCTCTCAGAAGATGCCTGCAATAACTACTTGTGTTGATCATTGCAACCAGCCATGACAGGAAGGCTAGTTTTGGACAAATCTGTCAACACAATACAACACAAAAACAGAGGCCCAGGTTGAACACGAGTGCGGTCCACTGATGAGAGTCACTGGCATCACGGCTGATGTGATCCCGTTGCTAGACTGTCTCTGTTCATTTGTTTCTTAGGCTCATATATGTACTATTTATAGCACACAGTAATTAACCTATCACTTTGCACCAGAAATTAGCACACTTGTTTCTCTCCTTAGCAGCCTCATTAAATTCACATACATCCATTTAGCCTGATTAAGTAGGTTTGTCTACATTAGAAAGCCACAGTGCTATCATTAAGCATCAAACTGAAAAAAAAATAACAGCAGGAAATGAGATGAAACCAAGGACAAGTCATCAGATTGATGCAAATAAAGGATAATGTGTACCTTCCCACATATAATCAGGAAAAATGAAAAAAATTATGAATTTGATATGAGAACGAGAAACTGTTTATAATTTCAAGAGGATACTCGGTCAGTACAAAAAACAATCTGAGGCTAATTCAGTGCTGTATACATGTGGACAAACATCACACTGCTGTAAGTTCGCTGCTTGGTAGCCCAATGACAAATTAATTTAGCAGCATAAAGGACAGAGCTTCAGAATCAGGCAGTAATAAAAGACCCAACATGAGGCCCCATATCAACTGATACTGCATACTAACTCTTAATGCATATTCTATATTCTGTATCTAAACAAGAGTACAATTAATCATACAACCAACAAAAGCCACAATAGGTATTACTGGCTTTGAGTCCTTGGTCATGAACACAAAGATAATAACATTTCCAAGTTTTCTAACACAATATGGTTCGTCCTCTCTCCAAAGGTCATTATTCCAGAAGTCTTGTCGTTTATTTAGATGCAGCTTTACAATCCTAAGCCATACTGCCATGTACTTTTATATAGAGAGAGACTTTCTACCATAACCCCTTCCAAAAAAGTCACACATATTCAGCCTTTCTCTAACTGAACTTCAACATTTAACATGCTAACTGAGGTCTGTAAAGTCTGATGCATGGCTCTTTGGTTTCTTTGCACTTACTCTGAGCATTTCATGGTCTGACCTTGTTGTGAATTTGCTGGGAAGTCCACTCTTGGGAAACTGCAGCATTGTGTCAACACAGACTTGAATGCTCCAGATTAGGAAACTGTCAAAACGTCTGTTTTATAAAAGTGCTTAAAACTGAGGCTGACCTCAATCATATACATTTTTTTGATTAGCAGCACCTGTACTTACCCTCTTAATTCCTATGGAAGCAGTAGGGGTGTACTTAGGTTTCCCCAGGATTGCATATAGTCCTGTGAAAACTTGTAACTCTGTACTAAGTCAGTTATTACACGCCTCAGACAAACTCACTGTAATTTTTTAGTGCAACCCTTTGTATATTATGCCAAGTTTAATCAGAAATATGCTCCAAATATGCAGTCACTAAAAGATTAATAACACTATGGGCTGAGGTCAGAGTGACATGAGAAAATTATCTCAAAACTAATTCCAGAACTCCTACTTGGACTGTATTCGAAAGAAGAAAATCACAGTCAAAACAAATCAATATTGATAAAACTCAGCCATTAAAAAAAAAGATCTATCATAAAGATCTTATAGACCAAATGTTGTGTCGTGGATGGGACAAATGATGTTAAACATTTCACTAGAAAAATTTACATATATTGAAATTGAAGCTGAACTTTGGATCAGGAAGTCAATGCTTGGTTTGGTATTCACTTCCCCATTAACAAAGGGAGGGGTTCATGGTTGTTGATATTGTTGATATTATTGTTTTTACAGCACTTATAAAGATTTTTTTTTCCTATTATAAATTTCACTGTCAGATTATTATAACTGAAGTCTGCCTCCTCCATGAAGGAGCCTTGCTACCATCTCGTGGCCGGTTGAAGAACTGCATCTACTAAAGTTATCCTTCAGCAGCTATGATGAACAAGGAATATCCATAGTACCCATGCACCCACTTATATATAAAGACTATACAGTCTGTGATATACAGTAGACCGTATATACCACCTTCGGTAAACTAAAACTAACATAGATAGAAATCATTTATCTATTTAAGCTTCCCACAAGCACAGAGCGAGTCCTCAACCATCACACTGCCTCCACTTTAACTACACACACTACTATACACCCAGCAGCGTTTCCTTTCCACAAAAGGCTGTTCGCAGGTCACACTGACAGATCAAGCACCCCCGGTCTTACCGAGTGAAGCAGTGGTGGCAGACCTCTTTGGCCAGTCTGTTGGACACGCAGCAGGCCAGCGGCTCGGCAGAGATCACCAGCTCTCCTTTGCGTATCCTGCCCGCTGCCCGGAGACCGTTACCTTTCCCTGGGCTGACGAAACGCTCGAGCATCGGTGCCATCATTGATTTTCCCTCCACGTGAAACAAACTTCCGTGTTTACATCCGTGATAAACGCTGCGTCATGACGTCACATGAACGTACACACGCTTTTACTACATATAAATGCAAAACGATTGTTTCGTATTTTTTGTATTTCTTTTTTATTATTATTTCTTTCCAAACTGTGTGTGCACCTCACAATTTATTATTTTTAACACTTGGTTTTTATTGAGTGTTTTTGCTTTTGTTTTCTTTAGATATAACATAGACGGTATTTGTAAATGGCATAGAAATGTCAATAAACATATTAATAATAATAATATGTTAATATTAATAATATAATAAACCAATGCCTTCCCTTTTAATATTAGTTTAGTTTTAGGTAATGCTGTATATGGTTGTTATTAGATTTATTAATATGAACTAATGAAGCATGCACTATCAAATGTGATTTCTGAATTCTCTGTTGTGTAATATTTGTGCACTGTTAGCAAAACCTTGGAAAGATGCTGGACAGAGACACAGGTACACTTAAGAAAAGCATTTGATCTGTTTGTTTTGTTAATAAAGATATATTTTCAGCAGATTAATGGTCACTTGGGTGATTTTTGCGTGGTTTGGATGATTGGCCATCTATATGGTAAAAGGCCTACCAGCTGCAGTGCTCCTGTTCTCAGAAGTTTAAAACAGATGAACTATTGTTCAGCAGCAAAGTCCTTTTGGAATAATAATATAATGTCTCTGGCACCTGATGTGGTTTTGCTCATTTTTGAATGTCAGTCTACTATTGTAAGTTGCCTCAAAATGAATCTTGGTAAACTAATATTTATGAATTCGTGCTTCTTCAAAATTTACACAAATCACTGACTGTTTATGTCATCACACAAATCTTTGATTTTTTTTTTTTTACATTATCCCTATAAAGATACTGCCCACTGCCTAGTGAGGACATGTTAACATTTTCCTGATAGTTATTCAAATCAAATTTTCAAATAAACAGCATACTTATTACAGAATTTTAATTAAAAAGAAATACTAAATATATTACTTGAATTCAGTTCATATACATGTCATATCAATTCAATTAAAACTGAAATAATTAAATAAAGAAATATGTCATACAACTTCACAAAGATTGTGATATCTCTGTAGTATCGCTGTACATCATTTACTAGATTCTTCACATTAACAGTCTTCTGTTTGATGTCAGTCTTCTAAACCATCCAGTGAAATTACAACAGTAAAATACAAAGCAAAAGCCACTAAATCAAACAATAACTTCTATGGGTGTGTGAAAAGACTCAGTATTGTCCAAAGGCAACGGGGTGCTGGATAACATTTTCTCTCCTTGGGCAGATTCCTCAGCACGAACCTCCCTGGAGCGCAAAACAACCACGAGAAACAAAATGTAAATGTATAAGCTTCACTCTGCAGATTTTGAACTTTAAATGTAAATATGCACTTTAAACTACCACCATAATATTTATTTCTGTTGACAGCTGATCCATTTCACTGTACGACACACTGAACCCCTGTACTCACAGACCGGCCCGGGAGTTGGGGACCGCTAATCTAGAACATCACCTTGTCAGGTCCATTTCTTCCAGTTCATGTCTGGACAGATGACAGACAAGTGCCACACCGATGCAGTCTCCGAAAACATTCACCACAGTGTTGCAGCGGTCTCTGAAAGGTAATACAAAAGAAAAAACTCATGCTAAACTAAACAATAAATTAAAACTACATAACACTGCTTTTTTTTTTCAATTTTATGTTCATACAGTACGTCTATGTTTTCAGTTTCTGAATCAATGAAGGCAGAAGAGACTCCTTTGGCCATCTGTGACAAAACTATTCACTATTTGTGTCATGTCCATTTCTAAAACTCACAGTAGCCATTCTATAACCACAAGGATGGAAGCGTCCCCCACAGGTAAACCGGCTGCAGTCAGAACAAAGAGAGTCGTCACTGCTCCTGTCGCCGGGATTCCTGCTGCTCCTATGCTGGAGACCGTTGCTGTAACTCTACAGAGCAAACAGACCAGTTACATTGGATTCTTGAAGACTACATCAATGACAAACAGTGTCATAAAATAATCAACGTACCCAATGGTGATCAGCTGGCTCAGGTTCAGTTTGATGTTGTTGAGCTGGGCAATGAAAACTGCTGCGACTGCCTCGTAAAGGGCAGTTCCATCCATGTTGATGTTGGTACCGATGGGCAGCATGAAACGAGTGATTCTGCGGTCGATCTTGATTCTGTCCTCACAACATCGGAAAGTGAGGGGCAATGTGGCAGAGCTATAAATCAATCGTAAGGGTTTAATCCCTTGGTCATAATTTCACATATTTAATAACTATAAAGACGAGCACTGGTGATGGACACTCAAAGCTAACATCAAACAGCTGAGAACCAAGACCTCAAAGGTAATCTTACCTGGATGAGATGAGCACTGCAGTCAGTAGAGCAGGATAAACCCCCTTAATGAGAACTATAGGGTTAGTTCTTGTAAATGCAAAATAGAGCGCTGGTAGAAACATTCCTGCGTGGATTATGAGCCTAAAACACACAATTTAAAGTGAATACTTACAGTCCTGGGTTTCTGGTTAGTATTTATTGAGTTTGGGTTCTGGTTTTGATTTTGTTGATCTTGTGTTTCTAATGCTCCCAGCATCACCCAGTGTCTCCATGTCTTAGCCTCACTCTGTCTTGACCCTCAGTGTCTCTGATATCCCGCTCTGTGTTTGTTATTCATCTTGTGGTTATTTCCTGTAATACTGCGATGGGCTCTCTTCTCATTGTTTTTATTTTTACGCTATGTATCTGTCTTTAAGTCTGTTTCTCTGATTGTCTTCAGGGATGTATGAGAACTTTCACCTCTTCTGGATTCCCAGCACACTATTTGGCTCAGTAAGCAACTCAGCTTAAGTTTTCTCTGTTGGTACCTTCCTATTGATTGGACTCACGTTCCCTGGTTCAGTCCCCTGAAGCTCACCTCATTAGTCCAACAAGACTAACTTCTTGCTAATTACTGAAGCGTAAATAAAACCTTTGTATTCTTTGTATGCAGAGTCTGTACACTCCATTTTGGCTCTGATTCAGCTGGCATTATACTGAATTCCAAGTTGCTCCTGATGCATTCATCACAGTATGAATGTGTGTAAATGTTAGATACAAAGCCCTTAGGTATAGAAAAAAGGGCCTGTATGAATGTGTGGATGAACTGGCGAATGAGGCTTGTAGCATAAAGCACTTGAGCGCTCAAGCAGAACAGAAAAGTGTTACATAGGAACCAGCCCATTTACCATTTACAAATTTTGGGATGAGGGTTGGAAATGCAGCTAAATTATGGGTCAGTATTCTGTTAATAAAAACAGATGAAAAAACTTACCCAAAAACAACTACAGCCATGAACTTTCCCAATTTGTAGATGGTTTCCCAATCATAAGCATCAACAACACGGCTTGCAATCATGAACATCACTCCCACTGGCAAGTAGCTGGAGAGGATAAAGGAAGGAAATTACTTACTAAACAGATATGATTTCTATCACAGCAGTACTAAAAAAAAACCAAAACAAAACTAGCTGACATGAAGTGAAATACAATAACCACTGAAAAAACTAAATAACTGTAAGGGTATTTATTCAGGCTAGGAGTGTGAGAGATAACCTCTAGGCAGCATAAATTATGACTTCTATTTCACCAGATTATACGATTCCACTATACCTTAACATTAAGTTAATCACATATTTTATGGTCCCATGGAGTATGGTAACAACTTCAACTGCAATCTCCCCTCTTTCCCCCATCAGCTTGAGTGTCAGTCCAAGAAAAAAGGAGCAGAAAATCAGGCCGAGCGTGTTGACATCATCAACGTAGTGAGCCACCAAATGAATGTCAGTGGTATTCTGAAGCAAGAGGAGGAGCACAGTAAGAGAAATGGCCTGACAGTTATTTGATGTATTATCATTTGAAAAAGTAAGCTTACAAAATCTTTATAGTGAGAAGATAGAAAGATTTACCATTTCCATGGTAAGATTTTCTTCGTCCAGTGGAATGACAAACACCACCCTTTCAGTTTTGTACTAAGACACAAAAGTAGATCACATAAATATTACGTTTCACCTTTTATGGAAAACAAACAAGAGAGTGGTGTGTGCATGAGGAAAGATAAAATACCTGCTGGACACAGGCCCGAAACAAATTCTGTGGCACCATGTTTCTGTTAAGAAACAAATTAACCTTCATAAATATTTTCATTTCCTCATGCTGACCATCTACAAAAATCTTGGTAGTCTTTACTGCAATTTGTTGTTGCTTGTATATACAGTCTTTTCACCTTATTAAATCCAACAAAGCGTCAATAGTGGAGAAATTTTCTTCATCTCCTTCTTTGATATCTTGAGTGTTGTAAGTAGCTCCTGGCTTGATAATCAGCACCAGAGCTAATCCTGCAAGACATACACAGAGATACAGAACCACAAATAAGACGCAAAAGTAAGTCTTGCTAAACACACCCAACTTCTGGGCACGTCCTTAGTAGGTCATTTTGAAGCATTTTGTGAATTAACATTAATTTACACAGTAATAAAAACTACATATATTTAAATCTGACTTTCATTTGCTTCCAGAATTGCATTAATTCTTGGTTGCATAAATTCAGTAAGGCGCTGGAAAGATGCTTCAAGCTTCACATTAGACTATATCTACTTACTACAATTTCCCAGAGGAACCCACCCGAGGGATTAATAAAGTTTTATCTTATCTTATCTTACAACAGTCACAGATATACAGACATTCCTCTTTTCAATTATGTCCACAAAAAATATGAAAGTAACTGACTTTGTATTTTATAGTTTTGTCTTTTACCCGTGATCACAGCCACAATTGATGTCAAGATAAAGTATACTGCTGCACGTATGCTTATTTTTCTGGAGGCAGAAACAGTCAAACCAGCAACTCCTGTAAAAGTATAAAACACAAGACAATACAGCAATCAGCAAATTGCAAAAACAGTAGACTTTTAAACAAACCATACATAGATATTGAGATACTACATTTCAGTAGCCATAATTAAAATCCAGATATTCAATACCTGATGGTAATTTAGTTTGAATGAAAGTTTGAATGTTAAAATGGCATAAAACAGGTTTTACAACATCTATTATTAGTATTTATAATGCTGTCCAAATGCCTTTTTTTTTTTATTTGTATGACTAAATTAAGTCTGTAATGTGGACTAAAAATTATAATGCTGTTTATTGAAAGTGATACTGATGAAGTGACGTCTTTTGTAAATATAGCTTTAGACAAATAAATGTGAGTTATTAATGCTTAACAACTATTTTGTAATCATTACTTTTGTATATATTACATCCATTGAAAGTGTCAGTTCATTTAAATCACAAAAAAACAATTCTTAGCATTTTATAATCAGCGCATTTTGCGATATTGAGTTATGTGCAAGTGAGGCTCATGCAGACAATCACAGTATTCAAGATACTCTAAATAATCAGCAGTCACCACTGCGACTATTTTCAAGAAACTGCCTTTGTAATTATAATTTTATGTTTTATTAGGACTTTGTATATAGGACAGCACAGTCACTGTTGTACCTCTCTTCTGAACTCAAGCAAGTCTGGCTCCTTGGAAACTAAATCTGAAAAATGAAATGTGCAAGAAGTCTGCAGAGTACTTTAGATATCCTGAATATATCAGTTAATTTGGTGAGAAATGATCCACTATCTTACCTATTATCACAGAGGTCACAATAAGAGGAACAGTAATGAACTGAAGCATCCGTATGAGTATTTCTCCTGGAAAGCCAAGGTAGTTTTTTTCTACCTCTGTAAGAGTGTCAACACTCCTGATGATCAAGCCAACAGCAAGTCCTGTGTGAAAGTAATACATAAACAGCTCATGAATGTTTTGAAAATGAGTGCAGGAATAATACAAAAGCCATGCAAAAACATAACTTTAATATTTTTTTATGAAAGAGAAAAAAGTTTACAATTTCATCTTAGAAAAAATCATATAGAGAAAAATGATCAAGGAAATCTTTTTAAAAATTTCTTATTTATACTTTGATTTAAAAAGAAAACGTGAATTTAAACACAACAAAACACTGACCAGTTAAAACAAAATATCACAATTTTTTTATTCTCAATAACAAAATGAACAACCTAATTTCTCAAACATGTACAGATGCCAAGATAACGATTAATCATTAACAAATAATATTTTGCTTTTGGATTAGTGTTTAATAAGCTATTGTACCATTTCTTCTAAATATAATTCGTGTTTGGGCTTGTTTTCCTCTTTTTTTTCTCTTTCTCGCTCTCTGTCGCCACTCAGGTAGAGAAGTGGGGCAGCCTTTCAGTTTGCCCACCCATTGGCAGGTTTTTCAGTCTTTTCTGCCAGATTGTTGCCTCTTCTGTGGCGGTAATCAGGCGCTCCATTAGAGGACATGGTGAAGGGGAACCAATGGGACCCAATCAGGTTCAGCCGGAATTAGCCACATAAGTCCTCGTGGGGGCCCACCACCTACAGGAGGAGCCATAGGGTTTTATTGCTTTGTGGATTGAGCAGTGGTTGAAGTCAGATGCCCCCCGCTGGAGAGATTATGTCTCCCAGCTGGATAGGAAATGGATTGGTGTCCCTCCAAAAGACCTGGAGGAGCTGGCTTTGGAGAGGGACCCAGACCTCAATGATCAACAGAAAACAGATGGATAAGTGGACGGATGGGGGCAGGAGGACCATGAGAAAGGAGGCAGAAATCAGAGAAAGGGGAAAAATCTGAGAAAAACTGGAGAAAGTAGAATAGTGAAGCCAAAACATGAGCCAAAAATGTAACAATACAATAGAATACAGAATATAAACAAAACACATTGCCAAAAAATTTTTTTTATTACAAACATTAACTTCTTTACTGAAAAATGTACTAATGACTTATAATATAATTCATAATTGTTAGTTAAAAAGACACCTCGTAGGGGATGTGTGTTGTTATTTATCTGTTTACTACATACTAGTTGAAGATGAACATTCTCCACTGAATTATCCTGCTGCAGATACACTGTGCTCAACAGGAGGTGCAGATTATATGACACTGTCCATTCCACTGCTATAAAACACTCTATGCATTATCTCTCTTTTGTCTAATCCACTAAAAAGATCCTTTACTTTAAAAGAACGAACCAGCCTTTGTTTTGTACATCTTGTTAGTGTTCAAGCTTTATTTACCAAATTTTATTGTTATTTTATCATTTGTAATTTTTTTACCCATTTCTTCAACCTCCTATATTTTATTTAAGGTTAAGATGATTATGCCTAGTAAACTGTAGATCTGTCTGTAGTGTGGATCTGTTTTGGACTGTTATATTGTTGTTGTACTTCCATGTATACTTCATAAATAAAGGAATCAACACATCCCACGTGTGTGCAGGATCTGTTCAGAGTCCGTGCCTGTTGATAACGTAGGATCTGGGGTCACATAGGTCAGGTCCAGTGGATGGTGCTGTTACACCCAAAGTTATTTTATGGCTAAATCTCAGCACTGCTAGCAGTTAGTCTGTTATAAGCATGTTACAAAACTTAAAAAAAAAAAAAAAAAAAATTCTCAATGCACCCTTTAAACTCTGGGGTGCAAAAAATAAATAAATAAAAAAAATTATATAAATATATATATTTATATATGTATATATCCCGAACCCATCCAGAAATAGCAGCGGTGCTAGAAGGCCCAGCTAACACAGGGAGGCTTGATTCACCCATCAACCACATGCTAGCAGAAAAAGAGGTTGCGTAGGCAGCAAAAGGCCTGTTTAGTTTAGTTGTTGAGTTCACCTGTATAAACTATTTTCGCCTTGTATTAGAAAATACTTAGAAATCGGTTTAATAAATAAATTAATTAACTTTGTGGTTGTTTTGTTAACTGTGTTCCCACAAATCCTAATTAACTATCATATTGATTTAAAGAAAGTTAGCTAGAGCATGTTAACAGTCTCAAATCAAGTGTAACTTACCGAGAACAACAGCCGCCAAACTCGCAAACATAAATATGTTCTGGAAAACATAGTTGCAGCAGTTCCTCCAGTTTCTGCAAAAGTTTCTGACGTTAACCTCTTCCCGAGTTTCTTCCATTTTTGTTGAACTAAACCAGCTAAAAGAAAAATTAGCGAACTATGAAAACGGATGATCTAGTTTGTCCTTAAACGGCTGAACCCAAGAGCGTGCTGCCTTTAGCTTTATGTTAATGTAGTTTTAAATCAGCAGTAAGTTGCATGAAAATAAGAAACCGGTATGTGTGTGCATATTTTTAAAAAGAAAAAAACCTTTTGGTTTGACTGGTGTCTCTATACATATAGCTTCTATGTGCAAATTGTGACCATAAAAACTTAAATTAATGTATAATAATGCTTTAAATTAAAATGACAAATGAACTATTGTTACAACATAGAGATAAACACTTATTATTGTTATTATTTGTTTAGTTATTTTATTAAAATGGAGAAACTTTCACCACATCTGGCGTACTAGCATTTTGTTGTATGAAGAGTTCTTGTTAAAAAAGAAGCCACAGATGGAGGCTCTCATAAAAACTCTTTTAAATTACTTTAACATGTGACCTAACGAGGAAGAGATGTTCTTTGTTTTTAAACAAAAACTGTAAGAATAAAATAACAGACTCAAATGATCCATAAAAGTGTTTTTAAGTGGGACAAAATTCATGCACAGAACTGTGGAATTTCATTCATCTGTTTTATAAGATTTTTCTGTAAAAACAACAGGGGAAAAAAGACATGATTATTCATATCATGCTTACAGATGAAACGTCTGTTACCAATTGTTACATCAAAAAGGTGATATTGACAGCAGTAGCACAAACTGCGGGGCAAAATAATAAAAACAGAAACAATCGTCAGCCTAGATGATGGTGTTCAGAAGCATTTGGGAATACATTTTTCTGTCAGATCATGTGATCTGATGCAAGCTGACAACATGGAGGGGAAAAAAGATGCATTTGTTTCTCTTAGCCACTTACACATGAAATCCCTAATTTTATTTTAATTATAAATAATTAAACTCATCTGAAAGATTAAATAAGATGATTTTCTGAGTGATCATCATCATCTGAACCAGCCAGATGACATGTGCAAATAAAAACAAGAGTGAGTCTGCTACTCCCTATGTCCTGGAAAAATATCCCCATATCCTTAAAAATCAATCATCAGGGTTTTGTCAGTGACATAAAAGACAGAGAATATTGTTTTGTCTATTAGGGATGCATAGGTAAGGTAAGACTTTGAATTGTCCGCCTTTAACAGAGATTTGCTTTCTTCACTTCCTGGAAAGACTTTAGGATATGTGGTTTTTCCAGGACTTTTATGGCATCCACTACTACAATAACCAAAAAGAAAAACAACCAATAAACAAAACACCAAACATTGCATGTACACATTAAAATAACAAGGCAAAATTGAGATTAAGCTGTAAAACTGATTTCAGTAAGACTACAATGTGTTTTACAATGAGCAGAACATAAGAGTTAAAGCACTGGTGTGAGAATAAAGGGTTGGTTTCATACACAAATTTCTCTCCATGTCAAACCAGGACTCAAAAGTCATCAACTGAAATGGCAAAAATGTTATCTAGTGGACTATTACGGAAGACTGAGAGTAGTTAAAAGTTATTTTGGAAAATAGAAAAAAAGAACACTGAAAAAAAATAACAGAGCGTGATGCCCAGAATCCCTAAAAACACACAGGCAGACAGTGCTTCATATGATCCCATCAAAACCAAGGCCTGAACAAATTACATACACTGAGCAATTATTGTTTTCCACATAATTATAAAAGGTCTCCTTGTTTACTTAAATATTTCCACACCCACTTAGCAGTCGAGTGTTTTCTGTTCAAGTGGTCTGTGCAAGTATTTAGTGGATATTTTGTTTTATTAAATCAAGTTAAGTCTGCATTTAGAACTGAGAGAATAATGCCTGTAGAAATATTGCAATATCTTTAAAAAAAAAAAAATTGTACCGATCTTATGTGCAACAAGTTAGATATCCATTCAACAATATGTACAGAGGCCCACTGTGTTTCTGTACATGTGCTACACAGTGACAGATCTGCCTCAGTTAAGTCCGTAAACTGATGTCTGCTCACTGTTAACCTGCTGTTGGTAGTTACACAGAAGAGGGTGGCAGCAGGACAATCACATCAAATATGTACAGGGAGAAAAAGAAAGCTGCACAGCTAACAAAGATGCAGGACTCAATCCATGAAAAAAACCAACTAACACCTTCAGGTTTTCAATTATAATAGCTTTAGCATATTTGATAAAGGCATTCAAAATTTTACCTCTAAACTTTGAATATTTTCCAAGTTACAGGTGCTTGAAAAACAGAGATGGGTTCAAATTTATTTGTTTTATTTCCCCACCATTTTCAGCCCTCACAACTTCATTAGTAAAGGAGATATCTACATTTTTCATTCATAGCATGAAGGCAAACATTTTGCTTACCCTTCATTTAAATACACTAAAGTCATTGCAATAAAAAGGACATGTGAGGAGGGTCGGAGGGGGTCAGGAGGGTCATTTTTTGACGGATTTATGCTATTTTCCCAAGAGAACATAGTTGATGTGACTGTTTCCCATTAGCAGCTCAGTTATGACAAATACCAAAATACCCCTTCCTCTCAGCATATTTTCTGACAATATTCAAATGCCTCACAGGTCTAACATTAATATCTATACATTCATTCAAAACTTTAAGACATAATTAAGACAAAGATTTCATTCCAAGCAGAAGACCACAGAAAAATTTGTTCTTGTTAAAATTTAAAAAAAGAAAGAAAGAAACAATAAAAGAATAAAAGCAACAGCAGTGGTTGCAATGTTATTAAAAATACCCACTGGGCCTCTTCCCATTTGTGCAGCGTGTCGAGGGCACCTGTGTGCTCCCTAGTTAACAAACTGCATGTGTGTGTATGTAATATTTACATTTACATGTCTTACGTGTCTCAGGGAACTGATTTTGGGAGAGCAGTGTGAGCAAGTTTGTATCCATCATGTCGGTATCATGGTTGATTATCTGTCAGCAATTTTTTAAATGGAAGTATTCTAGCTCTCTGCAATTTAATTTTTAGCTTGATAAATTAGTACATATTTAATCTGGAAAATATTGTGAAGGGCTGCAGTTCAGTTATTTTTCTGTTCAGAAATAAAACTGACAACTTTATTTTGCAGTCTCTCTCTGTCTGATCACCTTTTCAATCTAGTGTTTTAAAGCGACATTCGACCTATGACTGAGTGAACTCTGGATCTGTAGTCACAGAGCATTAAAAATGCAGTGGAGCAGGCTTAGAAACGCCAGCTGTATCTGATATAGATGTTCAGACAATAACAGTCACTTTCCCCAGATAACACCAGGAACTGTAGTGACTGCCTGGCACCATGACCACAAAAACATTGTTCCAGGAAGTAGCAGAGACTACAGTGAACCTACAGTGACAAACACTAAGGTCAGTGGCTCCACATTTTCTGCTATGACCCAGGAGTAAACCAGTGTTGGATCCGAGCTATCCCACGCTGTATCTGGTTAATGTAGAAGTCTGCATTTCTGGAGAAGTCCTGACAGACCGAGGACTGGGCATCGCCCAAAGCACAGTAAAGGGCGGTGCCCCCCACACTGATAAAAACAGTAACCAGGCAAAGCAGGAAGAGAAGCAGGCAGGAGTCGCCACTGCCAACATCTACAGAGAAAGAGATACAGAGAGTTATAGAGATAAATACACAGGATTAATGTGTGCTGGAAATTTGCTGGAATTCGTCAACTATTTTAAACACTCTCACAATGGACTGCCACAGCTGGTGTAATTTAACCTGTCCAGTATTAGAAATGCAGCCACTGCTCTCTTAGACTATTTCAGTGTTTATAGAGCGATGCGAAACTTTAACCGTCAACAATAAAAGACAAAAAACATACCAGGCTCATAGTGGTCATCAGGAACTTTAAAGCGGACACGTCGTTTGGCAGTGGGTTTCTCAGGTGGAGGGTCTGAGCTAGAAGAAGCACTCACATCATCTATGCAGACCTTTCGCTTCTTTAATATGGAGACAAGGCCAGAGGCGGGTGATACCTGAGAAACATAAAAACAACCAGAAATGTTAGCCTGGGTAGACACATCAATCAGTATAAGCACAACTTATATTTACATCATTAAATCTTTTCATACTCTCAGACTGAGTCTTACAGAGCGTGCGCCACACCAGCCATGTCCACAAGGTGGCAGCACCCCACACAATCAGCAGTGCTGAGTTTTGAACCTCTTTATCAGTGCTTCCTTGTAACAGAAGTTAAGCACATTAGAGCTTAGATGTTGCCAAACACAGTGCAAAAGTGGTTCAAATACAGATTACAGTGGCAAATTAATTTTCATCGAGCAGTTGTGCTTATCGATGAGGTAATAATTATGTCATCCATAAGGGTGTGGTTCATGTAGGTCAAATGTTACAATTCTGCCATGAATCATAAATGTCTCTTTTCATATCAGCCACACAGATAAGCACTCAGTTTTTATTTTTATATGCATTATTTTTGGTGCTGGAACAAAAAGACTGTATTAAATCAAACTAAAAAAAACATAACAAGGTGTTGCCCTCACTACTGCCTCTGTGTTTTTTCTTAATGGAGAGTAGTTAAATGTCAAACTGGGTTTCACATCAACAAAATAAATCCATCATGGGTATCAGTAATGGTTAGGCAATGGCATTAGCTTTCTTTCAACATAGCAACATGCCTCTGATAATGGAGGGCCTAGAAGGGCAAACACAAACTGAGTCAATCCACACAGACGAGAATGTAAAACGTCCAGCCTAACAGCAGACAAAATCTGTTTACAGCCTGGTGTTTCCACCTAATTTAACCTTTAATAACACTGAACACAGATGCATTTTTTAACTTCTCCCTAAAGGCTAAATTTAAGTTGCTGATTTGAATGATAGGAATTACATGACAATAACATGCCTTTCTTTTCATCCTATTGGACTAACAGAGTGTCCAAAAAATTATCCAATTTAAGTTAAATGCCAACATTACATTTGTATATTACATAACCCAATGAACAGAAGCATCAGTATTTGTGCAATGCATCTGTACATTCTATCAAACTAAACTTGCTAGCATTAACTGATGCTTATGATACACTACACTGTTATCCAAATTTGCTCAGCACTGGTTTCATCAAATCAAGATTTCAAAAAGCAGGGGGTGATTTGATGGTCACCATGTCCATCTTTAATATACATTCCATGCAAAGTCACTGAAAACATAAGGAAATAGTGAATCTACTAACAACATGTACTCACCTCCTCTACAGTGATGAGTTTTGCCATTGCATCCAAAGAGGGAGCTTCTCTAATGATGTCAGCTTGGTCTGGATCATAGTCCTCCTCCTCTTCCACTTCCTTCATCTCTGCATGTGGTTCCTGCTGCTTCATGTAAGCCTCGTGAGGAAGGGTTACCTCCTGGTGCAGGGAGGCTTTAGTGCTCTCCTGCAGTAACAGGATACAGATATAACTTAAATGTCAATATACAGTTATGAAGCTGTAATCCATTTTGTTGCTCTGCTCTCTGCTGTAACACTGACTGAGGCCTATGAAGGCAGTGAAAACTGTTCCATTTGCTTTTGTTTTTGAATAGTATTGTCCCCATAAACAAAGACAAAGGAGGCTGCATTTGCATTAAAACAGGTTTTTATGTTTGATCTTATTTTAGAATATACAGAAACTGAATTGGCCACCACAAAGTACCTAAAGCAATGCAAACTTCATCAACGGAAGAAAACAGGTACTGACTGAGTCTTTTAACAGTGACACATTTTAGCATCCAAACAAGGAACTCCTAGATAATATTAATAACAGATACTGACTGAACTGTGTAGTTCCTTCAACTATTTCTTTAAATATATTTAATAAAAAATATGTTAAAGCTAAATGAAGTGAGTCTTAAGTAGCCAAAATCATATATACCTGCATCTCCACATGTAGCCTCTCCTGAGCTCGGGCATCCTGATACAGCTGCTGTATCTCCACCTCTGCCCCGCTGCACACAGTCTCTACTGGGAGAGTTTTCTGACTCAAGGAGGACACCCCTTCCTTCTTCTTCTCTTCCCCTTCTTCCTCCTCTCCCTCATCTTCCATTTCTAAAGCCTCCGTTGCCTCTTCCACGTCGCCCCCCTCTTCTTGCTCTTCTGCCTCTGTTTCCTGTGCTGGACCTAAATCTTGTCCCTGCTGCTCTGCAGGCTTGGACTGATCCAACTCTTCAGTTGTAGAGGGGTGCAGCCCGTTTCCTGAAATGGTGCATCCTACCCCTCCTTCTGCCTCTCTTCCCTCTCTGTCGTTGCCTTGCTCATCAGTGAGCTGAGATCCATGGAAACCATTTCTCCCCTCTGACTCCCTTGATGGGTGTTCCCTGTCCTTGCCAGAGATCTCAGGGGAATTGAGACCATCAGTCAAATTAACGGAGGGCATGACTGAACAAGAGGTGTCTTCGGCTCTTTGCTCCATCCCTCCTTCAACCTGATGGTCTGCATCAGAGAACACAGTTTTAACAGAAAATAATAAAACCAGGCATCAGTAACACACTTAAAGCCAACTTAAAACCAACCCAAAGCCTCTAATAAACTAATATAAATACTCTTAAATAAGAATAGACTTTAAGTGTATACTGAAGTGGAAGCTCCTTGTATCTGACTTTTTTCTTTAGAGTAATTGTTTCTTCAACAAGAATTCAACAACAGCTGCACTAAACAGGTTTTCTTGATCTGATAACAACATTTTTATCTTTGCATCGTATCTCCTGTTTGAGTGTGTCACAATCGCAACTATGTCCAGTTTCTCTCTTTTCAATAGGATGAGGTCAATAATTTGGAAATGATGTTCTTTAAATTTAAATTAATTCCTAGGACCTTTCGAAACACAGCAGAAGCAGAATAGAGATTTCTGCTTCTACAATTTAATCTGCTTTCAAAATGTTTGAGGAAGAGAGGAAATCCTAAAAATGGGAACCCCTGTATGATAGAAACACTTGTATGTCACACACACACACACACACACACACACACACACACACTTTTTGAAATTCACACAGTAAAAAATTAAACTAGGCCAAACTTTACCCTAATGTCTTATTATTAACACAACAGTAAGTTAAGAATAATACTTTAAAGAGAATTTAAGGAGAGCCACTAGCAACATAACAGTGGTTATGCATATCATAGTTTAATACCAAACAGCATTCAAGTTAAATTATAACCAAGCAGCTCATAGTCACTGACCTGACGTACATGAATGCAGAGCACCAACTTCTTCAAATTCAGCTTTCACCAAGTTCAGAGAAGCGCACTATTTGAAACCGCATACACAAATTCTTATTAAAAAAATGATACACGTGTAATTTGTAACTTTCTTTAACATTATATTGTTTATCAATGTTACAAATTAAACACAGAACACGACAATGTGCGCCCTAAATACATAAAATGGATATTTCACTGATACCACTGAGTCTGTGCAAAATACACACCACTTGCACATTCACTATCTGTCACTGACACACTTACCAAAAATTACAAATGTCTTACCTCAGCATCTCTAGTCCTTGGTCTATTAACAAAAAGGAGAGAAACAAAGATATAAGGAGCACTGACGATTACTTCTTGTTTTTAGTAAATGAAAACGCAAAATATGGATGACCCTTCTCTACTCCCAGTCTAATATTAGCCTGGACACATTTCCCTTGCTATTACAACGTGTGTTAGTAATACTGCATGTTCTTCTGTGTGTGTGTGTGTGTGTGTGTGTGTGTGTGTGTGTGTGTGTGTGTGTGTGTGTGTGTGTGTGTGTGTGTGTGTGTGTGTGTTAAGCAGAGTGAAACCTTAGCAGTGTGATGGCTCAAATGTCTGAAAGTGCAGCAGCAGCAGCGGCCAGGGGCCATATGTTTTATCTATCACTGCAGTGCTCATCACACACTAACATATTCATGCTTATAGTGATACAAGCAGACACGTATATACACAGTCATATAATGTAAAAGGCTGTGTGTCCTGCAAGCATTCTACTCTTACACTTCCCAAGAAAAAAACGAAACAGCAAGAAGGGGTTTCATTTCTCTGGTGAGGGACACTTGCATGAGCCAATAGCACAGCAGGACATATTTTACACAGTCGTCAGCTAATAAAAAAACCCCAAACAAAACACACACTCATTATCACAGAGGCGCAGACGATAATAATGTGTAAATTTGATTTGTAATCAACTGAAAATTGTATTGTGAATTGTACTGCGTGTACTGGCTGTGTTGTTATTGAGTTTTTTTGTGACATCATTGCATTCGTCTAGACTTAGCTGACTAGATCAATCAGGGCTGATGTAGTTGTTACACACTAGGAATTAGAAAAGCAAAGTTTTCTTTTCAGAACACCTAGTTTAGATGACGTCAAAGATGAAGCTAAAAAATACAAATATCATTCTTTCTTTTGATCACAAATATCAAAAGAAGTCGCACATGCACACTGACCGATTGTGTGTCTGGCAAATGTGTTTAAGACTGTCCAGATGTTGAGCTGTCAGGTCAGAGGGCGTCGATTTAAACCGACTCTCTAAGATGGAAGAACACACAGAGATAGAGTTAGTACCAGCGTGTTACTAGCAATATATGCTATGTAAGAAAACACAAATAAAACAGGCTTCTAATTCTAAATGTGACTTGATATTATGGTGACTGAATCTATATTAAATACGTATTACTGTATATGACTGAAGTTTCCTGAATTTCATGACAGTACAGACGATGCTCCTGCTCAGCTCAACCAGGAAACATGTTCAGTGCTTAGGTTGAGGGGAACTGGACTTTTTTTTAATGTTCATGCAGATGTTTTGCTTCCCTTTCAAGAACCTTCTTCACTTCTGAAAGCTGATGGGGAGACCCTGATATTTAACCCCTAGTGGGATTGTACAATCCACCATATTGTATTAAATATGCAGATAAGTGTACTCATAAGTTAGAAAAGCTAAGTCTTTTGAAAGGTTTAAATGCTTTAGTGAAATGAGACATAGATTTAAATTTAAAAAGACGCCAATTTAAATTACAGCTCTCTTCCCTTTTTTTTTTTTTTTAGATGAGTCTGCCTAAAGCACTGCTCAGAGGCATTACCAACATGGATCCTAAGTGGCAAGACCTGTTCTTATAAGGACTTTAAATCATACTGTGAATCTGTTGCATGTTGATGCATGCAGTGACAAACACATAATTCAGTAATACAGCAACCTTGCATGTCTCCATGTTCTTTTTTAAATATTATGAGCACTACTTCATCACAGCTTCTTCCCTGATGTATGTAAATGTTTATTACTAGCATGACACTACCGGTGAACAGGTGTATGCGTTGTGTGTTACCCCACTGCTGCTGAAGTGCATTCAGGTTATCCAATACTCTCTGGTGATAGTCTCTCTCTAGCTGGATGCACCATAACGCCCGCTGGTCTGAACACCACAGGTTAAGAAATGTAAAAAATAAGTAAATCAAAATGACACACATGCACATCATCACACCATACTGGGAACGCTGAAAACTGCGGTAACTCTTAAACTCGTGTGGCTATCTGTTCGAAAACCATTCGAGTTGACAAAAGGGTATTTCTGAAAAAAAAGGACATCAGAGAGACAGAGAGAGGAGGAAGGAGAGGAAGGCCACGAGAGACAGAGGGGGAACGCAGTGCACGATTCTGTCTCATGTTTATGGATATGAGCAGCGAAAACACAATCCTTCTTTGACGTGGCTCAATGCTTTCTCTCTCTCTTTCTAACTAACCCTCCATACATGCATGACATAGCTAAGCTGGCTTCCCTACTCTTTGACTCTTTCTGGTTTTCCCTCCCACTGTGTATCTTTCATCAGATTAAACCTCCAGTTCTTTCTCAGTCATGCTCTTCTGACTTTCATCTTCCTCTTAGTGTTTTACACTCAATCGTCATTGACTCCAAGTGCATTTTTGAGTTTTCTGTCGGTGAAGTATTCACTGTGTATATGTGCTATATGGAACTTATACAGTCCACGTCTTGAAAAACAGGCCAACTGTCTGCACAATGAACCACTACAATAATAAGTAACCATAATGAGCATTTTCAATGAATAAGCAAAAAAAAAAAAAAAAGAAAACAGAAAATGAAGGAAACATAATTATAAAATACAGACTTGGCACTCAAACAATCCTAAAATTAAACTGCAAGGGCTGTAGTAATAGTAGAAGTTCCACTGCTGCAAAATTAGCAAAAAATTTTAAGTGGTTTTTAATCAGGTTTGAATGATTCTGAATTCTGAATATGCTGTTTTATATCACAGCGACCATTGAAATTTAAGTAATTTCACAAATGCTTCAATAACTAGAAAAAAGCATAAAAATGGCTGCCACGTGGCAAAACTTGCTTCTTTCTTCTTCTCTTTTTTTACTAAAAGTGCTCTTCTTATCCCTCAAAAATCTTATGGCGTCATGCACTAGCGTAAAAATAATCAACCAATTACAAAAATTACAATGCTATAGAGTTTTTCTAACTCTTTAGTATGTTTTTGCTTAGAAACTTGGATGCAGCACACATTGACAGATAGAGCCTGGTCAGTGCTCTGTATATGGTTTCTTTGAAGAGGCACAAATACACAGCAATGGTAGCCCAGATGACAAGTTTTACTACTGTCCATGCTGTTTTTAAATTGTGAAGTTGGGAGGCTGGTGGAGATGCTATAACTTCATGAGTGGGAAACTTGACCCGAGTGGGTGTTCCCATTGAAAATTATGACTCAGAATTTGGGATTTCCCACTTCAAATGTGTGAGCTGCACGTGCAGCAGACTGAGGTCAATAAAAAATAATTACTAAATGAAAGACTGAAAGATGGTGAAAGACTATTTATTCATAAATAACTTGTAAAAAACAATGCAAAAATGTAAACTAGTAAAAACTCATCTGTCCTTCTCTGAAAAGTATACTCTTCCAGCATTACAATACGTTTTTCTTGTCATGTCATGAAAGGTGATTTAAGGTTAAAATTTAGAGCTAATCTTTCTTTTTGTTGATCTACCTCGTAAACCTTGAGGCTTTCTTTGAAAGCCAGCTCAGATTTAAGCACTTTTTCACTCTGATTCCTCCACACTTCCTCTTTTCATTTTTGTCTCATTTAATCTGTCTCTTCCTTCCTTCTTACTGTGGAGTCACATCTGCCTGAACAAGCAGGCAAGAAGCACGCAGGAGAAAAGTGTGAGAAACATTTTGCACAAGTCAAAATAAAAGCTTGGCCACCCCATCAACACACCAACAGGACCACAAGGATACAATCTCCATGAAGGACAAAGGCCTCAGCAATCTGTAGAGAGAGAGATTACAGCTTTTAATAAAGTGCATGTGTGCTTTCAGCTCATCAGTCACAGAAGCCATCGGGGAAACAGGTTAAATTGGGGTTTAAAACCAGACTGAAACTAATCCTCACGTAGAGGGATTCCTCACCATGACACAGGATGTGTCAAAAATTTCCATATAGAAAACTAGAAAAAAATTACACAAATATGTAATTTAGAAACACAATACAGTACAGAGCTGTGTTTCTACTGCACCAATAAATTCTATAATCATTAACCATGCCAATGAAGAAAAACATATAATCTGCTCTTTGTGACACACAACAAAGTAAGCTGTTAGGTCAGTCGCAGTTAGAAAAAGTGAGTGAAAATAAGAGAGAAAAGAAAAACAGGGAGAAAAAACAAGAGACCATGGTCGACACTCTACCTCTCTTCAGTGTCTCTTGTTCAGCTGATAACAGAACAGGAGAAGTGTGTAAGAGAAAGAGAAAGAGAGAGCGCGAGAGGAGGAGGAGGAAAGGAGGGCACAAAAGGCTCTCGCATTTCTAATGAAGTGAGGGGTGGTGACGACTCAGTGACCTTTTCTAGGTAACTGTGCCGGGATGGTTTAGATACAAGAGGAGTTTAAAGCTCTTTCCAGTCTCTTCTGCAAATAACCATCTGTTGCACCAAAAATCAGATCAATTTAAAATAGATTTATTTGTCCCCACATCAATTATGACTAATATACAACATATTCACTGACATAAATAAATAAAACATACTTCTCCTTAAGTTTTCATTCTTCTATTTTGTGACCAAACTGTCTAGAAATTACTCCAAGGATGTTTCTCTGTTGTTAACACACACACGGCCATCTTTAGACTTTGAACCTCATTTTTTCCCCCTCATTGCTCGCTGCTTTCTTTTTCTGTTGTTGTCCTACAATTCATATTCATGCTAATGACGCTGGTTTCAAAGCTGGCAGTCATTCATGACCCCAGCCTTTCTCTCCCTCCCTCATTTTTACATCACCAATTATGTAATTCCCCCACTACAGAGGCATGTTTGCTATGCCATTTCTCCATTTGTCCCTCCCTGACAAAGCCAGAGTATGTTCCCCTTTAGTATTTCTGTTGATCTGTCAGCAGGGCAACACAAAAAACAATAAGGTGGCACATGACCATTGTGGCAACACCAGATATTTTTCTTTAGAATTATGGGATAGGGTAAAGGACTTAATGGAGTACTGCACTCTTCAAGGACCCTTTCAGTTTGCCAATCCAGTTTTATCTTAATCAGCAGCTAAAACTTTGAGCGGCTTCATTTTCCCCTTGGGTGTTATTTTTGTAATGTAGACAAAAGGTGTGTGCTCATGAATCAAGTGACATTAAGTGTGAGCACACCCATGAAAAGCCTAGGAACTTTTCCAAAGCGAGTCCAAAGGGGTAGCGATGCACTGATTGACCAACAAATGACCTGAATTTGCAGATTTTGAGCATTCTCAGACCTGACTGGTGATCGGCCAGTCAGCCTCATGTGTTCACTGACATGCTAGTCCCTTTCATTTATGTGTGACTGTCGTGTACACACTCACAGTCATCTACTAACATGTTGTGGAAGCTCTTCACTGTAAGCAAAGACACAAAGTTCACCAAACTAAGGTGCAGGGCGACCACCACAATAACGTTCGTACCAACAAACCTAATCAGACTAAAGAGGCTATCAAAGGCTTGTGGCTATCAAACAGCCACAAGCCAGCAGCCTCAGTACGAGCAACAGATCAAAGCAGTACTGATGAAAATGACAAAAACCGAGTTTTTGAAACATACAGGTGATATAAGTAGCTGATATTTGTTTTGCTATATAAAACCTGTTGCACCTGCTTTTATTTGTTTTGTTTCTAGGAAGCACAACAAATGGGCCCCACTTACTCACTGTGAATTGTTTTGACCTTTACCTGATCCATTCGTACATGGGCTCGATCAGTCTCAAACTTTGCACTATGTGACTAGCAGGGTAAAGGCCACTTAATGTCTGATCCACCTGCTTCTTCACTGCAACTGCCAACAAGTGATGTCTAAAAAAGTCTGAGGCTCCAGTGAATGTGTGAACGCAGATGTAGACACCTGTTTGCCTGGAAGTAAAAGTAGGCTGGGTGTGCCTTTTAGAGATATTTAATAATCAAACTGGCAGAAATATTCAAACATTCACACGCCCCAGGAGCCGCATGTTCAATCATGCAGGTCTGTGAGGGAGCATCTATTAAGCTAGAAACAATCAGGATGTGTGTTTTTATCTACTGTGCATGACGCTTTTTAGTGTACTTAAACGCATACTTGAATTTTAGTTTGTGTGTCACTGAAGACACCCCTGCTTTAGGGTACAAAGTGCCACTGCAATTATGAGGTTGAGTGATTTATTAACAACTGTGAGAGCAAAAGTTTAGAGAGACTTGAATGAGAGAAAGCAACAAAGTATTTAACAGAAGTGAGTTCAAATGAGACACAATCAGTGATGGTAAGTGGCAGTAGTGTTTGCAGTACCTGGTGAAGGGACTGTGGAAGGTGGATGTCATCTCCTCTTTGTGCCAACTGCTCAAGGGACTCCAACTGAGCAGAGCCTGGAATAGACCCTGAGGCGCAGGCGGGAACTGAGAAACAAGTGGTCACTGGAGTGGAGGTAATGTATTCCTGATTTGATAATGAAGGTCCTGTGGTGGAGGTGGAGTCTGTTCCAGTAGTTGTAATCCCCATGGTGAAGTTGAGGGGCTCTTGGGATGCACTTACAGCGGATGAGGCAGTGGAAGTGTTAAACTTTGCTAATTCAGTTAACGTAAATGTCTCTGTAGCTGAGGCGTTATATCCTGCATGTGAACTGGTAGACCCTCTAGCACCTTTTGGCCCACAGTTTAAGGCAGGCTCCGTGGATGAGGTAAGTTGTTCTCTAGTTAAGTTAGTATTTTTTGCTATTCTTTTAGTAGTTTCTGTGACAGATGTAGGCTCAGTGCCTGAGGTTAAAGTTTGCGATGTACAATCCATCGGCCCCGTACTGAAAGTAGATCCATGTGTGCAGGTGATAGACGCTGTGGAATAGGCACCTGATCCAGTTTTTGACATATGAGTGTCCATTTCAGCATCACTCTGGATCAATTCCACTGAACCGATGGGATATACGGTTTCTGGACTGCCTGCTGGAATGACTGGGGATGTAGGCTCTGGACTGGTTCCAGGACTAAAAGGATAAGGATTCTCCAACAGGCTCCCTGTGGATGTAAATAAAGACAAGCAAACAGGAAGAAAGATAAGAGGAAAACAGACAATTACTGAGGAACTGCAAATATGCCAGTGTGTAAAAAAAATTAAAATCAACACGTTTCTCCAGAGAAGCAAACTGATTATGAGTATATAACCACAGTCATATTTTAATCACTTCAGAAGACATGAAGTTCCTTGAGACTTACCCTGATGACTTCTTACCTAATCCTAATCTTAATTCTAACTCTAAGACAACCATATTATCTTATTTTATTAACTGAGTCTTCATCTTAAAATTAAATGATTGACATCAAAGGATCTGTTATATCCTTACAAAGTAATATAAGCAGACTGTGTCCCTACAATTTACATAATACAAATACATTATGGCAATATATTATCCCTGTTATTATTCCATCAGTGCATGAACACACACACACACACACATTGTTGTAGTTAAGTCAATGCTGGCTGCTAGCAGGCCTTAAGGCTTACAACCAATAAACACACAAATGTAAATATGGGAACTGTGCTAAGCTCACAGTTTCACAGTGGCTTACTGACACAGCTGTTCGTGTGTTTGGAGCATGTGTGTGTACGCCAATGCAGGAGTGAACAGGAGTGAACCTGTGAGCTATCAACTGGTTTTATTCTGGTTTTATTCTGTTTTGACACAGACAGTGGCAGAAACTTTAAGTGTGCTTATGGGTTCGCTGCCTTACGCTCTATTTGGAAGAGGATCATCTATTCTCTAATGTTAAGGCCAAGGCACTGTCTACTACACTTCATAGTCTGTTTTACTGAGCCACTTTAAGGTCATCTTCCATTTGCTATGCATGTTTTTGTTTTGTTTTGTTTTTTTACATGTCAGAGTTCTTATTTCCTTTTATTTAATGTGAGCCATTTGATTTATTTCACTTTACTGTATTCTACTACACTTTTCACACAAGGTTTGTATTTTATTTAATATTTTTACTTTTACTTGCCTTTCATTTTTCTATTTAATTGAATTCTTATTGTGTAGCGTTACCCTTATTGCTATTTTTTGTTTTATGTATTTTACTATTTTTTTTACCATTATTTATTTGATCTATTCTATTGTATTTAAGCAATTTTGTGATTCCATATTTTGGCTGCTTTAACACAGGGCTTCCCCACCTTTTTGGATAATTGGCATATACTCTATCTCACTACTTCTTTTGTCTTTCTCTTAACTTATTCCTCCACTCAGATACCATCCTCGCTCTACATGCAGCCACCCTCAATTAGATTTGTTCAGGTTCTCTTTCTTGAGTCCCTTTTTCTAGTCACATGATCAATGACATCATCACCCCCAGACAGACTGACCTCAATCCAATATGCTGACCACTTAATGCATTACACAAAAGGCATTTAAACAGTAAGCCTGATCCTGAGCAGAACGCTGGATTCTTCTTGAATTGTTACGCAGTAATACTTCAAACACAGCCTCTACAGATTAATATTACTGAATGTTTGGTTAGCATTTGTGAAGAAGTGTTGCACACCAAGCATTTACATGCTGAGATTGTAGGTAGGAAAAAATGTAACATACTAGATTACACTTCTAATTAAATAACTACTTTTTATAATACTTAATTTGTGTGTCACACCGTAAACTAGAATTTCTTTAATCAATTATGTGCTTAACTTTAAAAAAAAGACATTCCTGGATTGTTAACATGTTGTAATTTCTGTATTTTTTCATTATTTGTTAAGTAGCTACTTTAAACAAACTGAAGGATATACTAGTGGCTGTGATTTGACCTTTTGGGAGTACACACTGACTTACATTAGCGTGGCCAGGTTTTAAAGTTTAATAATAATTTTTAACAGTAAATAGAAAACATTTCTGTAAAAACAGACTAATGACAGCAAAATCAAAAATAAAAATATAAATAAAATGTATCCTCCTTGTTCTGATTTTTCATTTAGTCACTCCCTCTGCCTACAGTCTTGCTTCCAGCAGCAGCATGCTGCGTTATCACTTTTACTTGAGTGATGCCTCCACTGTGATGAATCCTGTTTAGACCTGAAGTGCCTTCCTGGTGAAAGCTGAGGACACTGTTCTCAGGAACAGAAATAAGATTCTGTCATTATGTGTGCAGTTCATTGGGTCTCCTACCAGTTTCTGAATATGAGGAGTCTGTCATGGGAGTGTCTGGAGACTGGCAGCGATTTAAACAGCTTGACTCCTCCGATTCCTCCTCGTCATCGGCTTCCTTCATTGCTTCATCAATATCATCTTCCTCTTCCTTCTCTTGGTTTCTTCCTATGCATCCCTCCTTTCCCAGTCCCATTTCCTCTTCCTTCCCATTGTTGTTAAGAGCGATTTTTTGGATGGAACCACACCTTCCCTCATCCCCATTTTGTGAAGGAGAGACACTTTGAGTTTGCGTGAGCGTGTTTGTCTCATTGAGGTTTCGGGTTTGAGCAGTGAGGGCTTCAGAGTTGGGTAGGTTATCACAGAGGTCCACCCTGCCCCCCTGAACCTGTGACATTGCTCTACCCTCCCTCTCAAGCTGATCTAAAAGGATAAAGATAAATCAAAAATTAACTGAAGTTCTTACAAAAAAACAACTGAATTCTGCACAGTATTAAGCGCTACACTGGTTCATCACATCCAAGTTGTTGAACTTGTTGGACAAGAAAAAAAAAATTAACATTCATCACCATGATCCATTGAGCTCCACCCAAACAATGCTTGACCTTTGAGTTTGAGGGTCAGTGCCACCTTTTGGAACAAGCCCTTCTTCAAGCCTGCGGAGAGATAAGGGAGACAAGACAGAGAATAGGCAGAAAGTTTAAGAAGCAGTGACCATGTTAAACTCCACTGACAGTGAAAGCGAGGAACGAGAAAGGGACAGACACAAACAAGTTTGTCACCATTCCCAAAGATTCAAACAAGCTATATGGCTTAAACAGGAATGCGTCAGATGCAGCACTCCTGTGTACACCTTGTACTGTGGTAGATTAGATGCGTACAAACAAATACACTCATTTACATAGCGATTACACGATATGTGTTTTGGAAGACTGTTTCCTTTAAGAGACAAAAACCTGGAAAAAAAAAAAAAAAAAAAAAGCTGAAAACTTAAATTGAGAAATAAAAATGTATACTGCCACTGGGTGGCTTGAACTCATGATCTCTTCCAGGGCCTGCTTCTCGTCCTGCTGAGGTAACAGACTTCATGTATCACTGGGTTTATAATGCTGACATCAGGAGCAGACTTAGGGTGCCTGTTAACAGCCTGACAAATTATTTTTGCCATGCAACAGATGAACGAAGACCTGGATAAACGCAGCTTAAAGTTGTTGTTTATATTTTTTTTCAAATTAATTAATGGATAAACTGGTAATACTAATGTGTGTTCGTAGAGAAGATGCATTGCTGTCTATTCACAATATGACATAATTTGGTTACTAAGACAACCAAACAAATACAGCTGCATTTAATTCCTTCATTACAATAATCTGATCTACACCGCACACTTTGTAAGACACAGCCTCTAGGTCTCTATGTGGAAACTACACATTTGTTTGTCTATGGTTCATTTATTGCCCTTGTGCTGTGACCGGTTTTGATCCACAACACGACATCTGGGTTTCAACTATGAGAAAACTCTAGAAAAAAAATGCCCAACTAGGGATTTTAATGCTAAATTATTAGGATTAAGGTGTAAAAATCTCACAATCTGACAGTCATTCAAATACCAATTAAAACTGGACAACAACTGAGACACCAAGCACAGACTAGAAAAAGAGTGACCTAGAAAAGAAAAGACACAATAACATTTTACACAAGCGCCAGAGAAGATGGAATAAAGCATAAATGCCCCAATCCCATAACATATATAAGGTCTATATGAGGCAAATCAAGCTGCAGAGAAATCCAAAGAATAGTAACAGTAAAAATGGCCCAAAAGACGGACCCCTTTCTGACAGCGTTTTACAGATTTCTGGTTTATTGTTGTATGCACTTCTGAATCGATGTACAGTGGCAGGCGACTTATTTTACTAGCTTATCCATGTTTAGACTGGAACAAGACAAACAGGCATGTGTGACTCGTCTATTTGTTGTTACTTTGCCATGTTTTGACCACAAATAACAGCATCATCTGCAAACAAAACAGCCACTAATACTTGGTCCGTACCCTTCCTGTTTGGCATGTGTTTCAACTGCAAGCTCAATACAACCAATCTCTGGATATTACCTATACTCTCTAATGTCAATATAAGAGGTCAGCATTCAAATACTGTGAGAAAACAACTCACACAGAGCAAAAGTACTGATAAATTGACATAATTAGATGATCTAGAGTCAGGAAGTGTGAATAAGGAGCATAAACAGCCTATGAGAGAAAAAGTCTGACTAGCAAAAATAAATTTTCAGCACATATTTCTTATTATTTCCATATAAATAAACACAAATGGCTCCCCTTAAGGCATTACTGGATGGGCAGCAACTTTGCCTCTGGTCACCAACCACCAACATTTTTCACCATTTTTTGACTCAGCAGAAAGATAAAATCTCCAACCTCAACAAAATGGCTAATAAAAGCCTATCTCAGAGGAATAAGGCTGTCCTGGTTTCCTTCAGCACTAATTGTTCTTCCTGTAATTCTGCATTACTCTGGCAAAGACCAAACATTTAGAGAGTTAAAAGTGAATGCGTGGATAGACACACCAAACATAACTCTGATTCCCTGCTTCCATGAAATTCCTCATGGACTTGTATGTACAATATGGTAACAAAGAAGAAGCATGAGTAAACCAATCAGCACCGCGATGTGCTTTCTACAGATAGAGGTGAAATCCTATGGGATGCTGCACCACCTTGTCTTTATGTTGCATCAGCTCTGTATATTTAATCAAGAAAAGAAACCTTCTGTATGGGAAACAAAGTGTGCTTTAATATCTCTAAAAATAATAAAACTCCTTAAAATCACACTGAGACACAAACAGCGCTGTTACATAATTGTTGAAAGCTCTGAATGTCCCTTTGGTATACAATGTTAATGCCTATATATGGTCTTAATGTTTTCATGCTTCAAACAAACATCTGAGGCATTAAAAGATAAAACAATCACCAGCCTAGAGAGAAACGTGGATAGTTGACGATGTTAAAAAACAAAGCAAAACAGAGTTGCCTTTTTTTAATCACTATCTTTTAATGCACCTCTCCCGCTGAGTCATTTAGCCATAAAACCATCCATCCTCTCCTCCTTTGTTTGGGCCCTACTCCACAGGGGACCATGAATTATGAAAGACAAATGGAAAAGGGAATTCAGCCAAAAGGACAAACACAAAGGTGTAAGAAGACACAGACCCTGTCCTGTGAAAGGACCACTGCAAAGACATGAGACCTGCGGCAGTGATAGAGACAGGGGAGGCAGATAGCCAATTATGTTTACCTATAGGTTTTGTATACAATGTAGCTAAATGCATCTAGTCACCAAAAGTTGGGGGGGGATTAGTGCTGACCAGTTTTCCAGTTCAGGGCAGCGGTCTCTTTGACCTGCAACTGAAACACTTCAGGGACCAGCCCAGGCCACTGGATAGATTTGCTACGGAATTGTAATAATTTTGTTTCGTTCATTGGTTACCTAGTGGTTAATAATTTTAGAATGGACTTTAAGGCTTTTTTAAGAAGGCTCGCTCCGAGCTTGTACAGAAGTATATTTCAGATCTTCTGACACTACACACCCCTCATCATAACCTCCATTCTGGCCATCCCACAATTTCGGCTGAGATCAACAAGGGTCATCGAGATTTTTCTGTTGGAACAACTATTCTTTAGAAGAACCTCACTGTTTGTCGAGCTCACTATCATCTTTTAAATCGCTCTGAATGACATCTTTTTGTAAGCAGGCTTTTCCCACTCTGAGCTATATCTTTGTTGTCCTTCATAACTGTTTTATTGCCTTCTCCTAGTTATCATTTTTAATTTCTTCATTATTCATTTATTTGCTTTTAAACCTACTTGTATTTGTAATTGCATCTATTTCCCCTTTATGTTTGTGCTGCACGTTTCACTTTTATCTTTTCTTAAATGTTTTATTTGTTGTTTCCTAGCTTGTCCTGTAAACCTTTTTATTTTTGAAGGTGCTAAATAAAGACAATATGCTTATCAAGATGCAATTATTAGTTAGTATTATTTCTAAATAGAAAGGTAAAAGTATTTCCAGAGTTTTTTTTATTAATTCTTTGAAATATAAAGAGCACAATAAAATAGTTTTAAATACAAAACTCTACATGTGAGTGTTTTGTTCCGTTTTTATTTTTTAGATAAACTTTGGTCTGCGATGCATTTACTTTTTAAAGGTATCGCGTCCTATTGACCAGTAGTTTAAAAAATATGTTTTTCATCGGATTACATGGGGGGAAAAGCAGGTCTGCGTCGCCTGAGCGATGTGTATATGTATATATGTGGCCCTATAGGTGAAAATGACTTGGACGACCGTGCTTTAACCAATGTGTTGTTAGCAACTAACCTAATTAAACCTAGCTCGACAAGTTGGTTAATATTACACCCCCAGATATTTAAGCTAATGTTAACCAGGTAAGACAGAAAATAACGTGGAGCACATGAACTGCCAGCAGACAGGAACAGTCACTTCCCGTTTTGACGCTGACTTCGTAAAAATGAGCTGATTAGCAACTGTAAGTTGATTAATTAACAGAATATTAGATGGGTCCGATAACAGGCTAGCATACGTTAAATGTAAATTAGCTCGGTGGCAATGGTTACACTTGATTTGAGGTTAACGTTACGCTTCATTACGGGCTAGTGCCGCTTCGCCAAACTGCTCGAAAATGAGAACAGCTTATAACCAACTGTTTGTGTTAGACCCACAGACTGTTAATATGCAGTAACTAGTTAAACCCGTTTACTATCGATACTTGATGCTGAGGTAACAGATTGGTTTTCGTACATGTTGCTATTAAGCTAACGTCAGCTAACGCAAGCAGAGTACATTAGATCACCTTTGAAACGCACACATACGTTTACGTTACATAAAGGAGCTAGCTTGTAAATCAGCTGACATTAGAAACAGCGGTGGCACAGAAGAGAGACACGACACTTACGGCTGAAAAGGGTGGCCGAACGGTAAAGACAAACATCTGACACCTTGCCGGAGATGTTGTGAGGACTGTGTCACCCACAGGCAGCAGCAGCCAGGGGTCGTTGCTAACGCTGTCATCGTCGGGCCTGTGCTGCACTGTCGCCATCTCGTGTCTTTTCACTGTTAGCACAAGCACAGCACACTTCTATAAACTATCTTCTGCTTTTGTTTTCATCCACAGCTACCAGACTGCATCGAACTGCAGACTCGGTAATCAAATCAAATCAAATCTCTTGTACCTCGTCCTACACAATGAGAAATCCCCCCCCCCTCCTGATTTTGGTCTCAAAACGCTGAAAATGTTATCTGAAATAGCAGCTAACATTTTTATGTTGTTGTGATAGATTGAAGAGTATGTGCACAAAAAGTGACACTTTTTGCCATAAAAAAACAATTTTAGCATCAATTCATGCTCATCAGTTGGGAAAAAATACTGTAAAATAATTTATTTCATAATTGTTTTTTGCTACAGATGTATTACATGAAACCAGACACTTGTATGAGGTATAAGCACATGATTGTTTAAAGACAAAACTAAAATCAACAGGTTTTTAATGATCAGGATAGCAAAGTAATGAATTTAGTCAGTCCAAAGCCTCTACACTGGTGCAAAAATAAACTGAAACATCACTAAGTTATTTTTTTCCTCCACATATGAAAATTCTGATTTAATGATCAGTTTAGAAATCATCACATTCACAGCTCACACAGTCCTGAAAACATGGCATTACACACATTTTAGCTTACGGACTTGCAACTGATTACACAAAAGTATACAAGACAGACGCCACTCGGCACTCCTTGATCAGTATCATACGTAGGGGTTTTGTTTGGTAAAACTGCAGCGGTACTAGTCGTCGATTACAGCACATGCAAAATTAAGAAATTTTGTATCCTCTTTTGAACAACCTATTTGGGTATTAAGAGAGATTCTGGTAATAATGCAGAAACTTAACTGTTAAGACCGTTTTTTACTTTTAATTACAGTGGCATTTTTTCCTTCTCTCATTGCTAAAGACCAAGTGTCATATTTAAGTGCGTTTCTCTGAAATTGCACCTCTTGGGAATCTCAGTTCATCGAAACATTTATTTGACGTCCTTCCTCCGCGGCTCTGAAGTTTGTAGAGTTTGTCACAGTCACGTTTAAATAATCTCAGTAACAAATACAACTGTGATAACATCACAACTGCATCTCTAAGTTCTGTATCATTATGCCACATATTATATTATTATCATTATCTATATTACATCATCAGTATATCACACGTCTTTGTATGCACACTGTAAATCTGTACATATATGGTCTGTTTGTCTAGGTTTTAGCCCCAACCCTCCCTCTGTGTGTTCTCCAAGATTTCTTCGTAAAGCCAGCTCTGTGTGAATTCCTGGCTCTTGTCCATCAGCTGGAACAGTCTAAGATACTCCTCTGGAAAAACGTGGCCTGTCAGTATGTCCTCCGACATGCCCATCTCTGATAACAGTTTACTGCCACTGTCTGGTGACCAGAGACTAGAAAACAAAAAATAAGAGACACAGTAAGGAATAGCAAAAGAAGCTCAAAACCACTCACCAATGATTGGCAGCTCACAGATTCTGTCCACTATTATTTTCTTCAGATGGAAATGGCCCTAACTTCTGTTAGAAGCACTAAAGGCATGGTGTATTACAGCTGAAGAGACTGCACAGATGATACTTGCTCAAACTGTCCTAAATGTTTCCGCCTCTCAAGACAAACACCATCCTGTGTAGCTTATAAATCCTGGAACTGCCCAAATATTTGAAACTTTCAAAGACATTTAAGACTTTGTCAAAGAATCTGCAGAAAAAGATATCTTTGGATTAAATTATGGTACTTTTCTAGGGTAAGAGCATCCACCCTGCAATAATCAAATAATCAGTACACTTTGGTTCATGTTATTAATAGCACAAAGCCTTGTTTTGTTGAATTGGAAAGAAAGTTGGCAACAAAAAAAGCTCTCAAATATGTGGAGTGTTTTTTTCAAAGTAACTAGACCGGTGTTAAACTGGTGTGTGTACAGTTGTTACAATAAGAGCACATCTCTAATACACGTGCAATATTTTGGCTATTTAATCTCGACAGTTCAGTGTGTGCACTGCTTACTTGAGCCTGTCAATGAGCTTGACCTTCCTCTTTGCCAAACACTGTTTGATCATCATCAGTAGAGTTGATGCGTTGGAGGGGGTCAGTCCTGCAGAGAACAGATCAGCCCGTGGGCGCAGGCGCACCAGGCACAGGTGATCATTTGGAAGCTGAGGAGAGGATGAGGGGAAATGTTATAATAAATATAAAACACAATCAAGGTTACCTAATTACCGTTATTGAGCATATTCCCTTCCTTACCTTGCCTTTAGAGCTAGGTACACCTTGCCTTGATGACACCACAAATGACTCCCACGGCTCCTGCAACACAAAAATGACAAAAATTTCTATAAAACATCCGTTTAAATCACTTACTGGTTTTCACACAACTGCATTAATAGAAAGTGGTCTGCCTCATACTGTACCTTGTGCAGTAGCTCAATCTCACAGGCCATCTGCCAGAGGACGCCAAAGGCTCTGTAGTACATCATTTCACCAGGACGCGCCACCAGTTTCTGATGGAGAGATAACAGTTGTTGGATATTTTACACAAGGATTAAAGAAAGTCAGATTAATGAGTGAGCAGACACTCGTCGCAACTACAGGTTGTGTTATCAGCATGAATATGATAATGCAGGGAAGACTAGTACAGATGCAACTTAGCTTAAAGCTGCCCCTGAATAACATCAGGAAGTACAAGAATGTGTTTAATCTACATCATCCAACCAATTAACACAAAAATACAGGCTGATTTATACTCTCACACAGTCATTTCTACACATCTTAAAATACTGTTGTTCAATTACCAGGTATTCCTTCTCACTTATGAAGAGGTTGAGCTCTATTCTTCCATATCTGTAGACAGACAGCCGCTCAAACAAAGCATAAACCATCTTCAGCAGCATGCCACGCTCATTACGCTGCGGCAGGATTCCCACCACCTTCACTGGGATGTCTAGACAAAGCCATTTTACCAAAAGACACACTTTAATGGGCTGGTACAAAACCCAAGCAATGCTGTGAAATGTGTTAAAAGCTGTAAACAAAGTATGAGCTTATTCCTTTTTTTTTTTTTTTTTTTTTTTTTTTAAATATTTCAAGACTGAAAAAGTTCCTGTTATGAATTTTTTAAATTTTGTCTGCTCCAATTAGGATTCAAGGCACTATTGAGCACAAAAGTAAGTAGTTTGCAGTGAGAGGGGAAGGATAAAAATCCTTCTTTTCCTCACCATCAGTCCAAGCAGATTCTGAGATTCCCAGGTCAGTGAAGAGTTTATCGGTGAACATAGCTGGGGGTTTCACATTGCCAAGACCAATGGGGTCTAGTTTAAAGTAGTCACAGTGAACTACTTCCAGCTGACCATCAAGCCGGCCTTCTAGCTCCTAGAAAGGGGAACATTTATTTGTGTGGATTATACATCAACGAGAAATATTAACTGGTGACATATGACACTTTACAATTTTTAGATTAATACAAGGGACTTTGTAAAGATACAAAAAGCAGTATTATGATTGGAGATGTTAAAGTTACCTGCAGGTCATGTAGAAAAGACCTATCACCTTCAAGAGCAACAACTCTCTGAGCTCCAGCATTTAACAGAGTCCTAGTCAATACCCCAGGACCTGAAAAAGGAAAGCACAAATGCAGCTCATCAATAATAAGAAAGATATAGTCAAATGTTATACTATGTGTTTAAAAAAATTACAAAACAAAAAAAACAAAACAAAAAACCACTAAGTTTGTCGTCATCATCTGTGCAGAGATGGAAGAATGCTGCCCAACACTGTAGAGATAAACACATACCTGGGTTACATTCAAAGATAACAGTTTTAGCATCTTGTAGATCAGGTCCTAGATGCTGTGCTACCAGATTAGCCAGGTCCGGGTCCACTATGAAGTGTCTGATTTTTTTGCAGGCCTGAGCTCGTCGTACATTCTCCTCTACCTCCCCAAGGTCTAGGAAATCATACTGGCACAAAGGACGACACTGGCCCTGTAAGAAAACATAAATGCACATAATGGGTCAACAGCACTGTCAGTATAAAGAGCTCAAGTTATACTAAAAAACTTGAGTTGTTTTCATTATTTTATGAAAAAAAAAAAACCCTGATGTACGCATCCATTTTCCAGGAATGCATACTTTTTTGTACACATCGAGTGGATCAAGTAGCCTTAAAAAGCTACAACAACCTCAAATCCAGCAAAATATGCTGATTTTGTGCAGATTGTATTGTACGTACAGGAATGCAGATACTGTCAGATAATAGCAGTAAAAAATAAAGTTGATCATAGACCACAATGCTACATATAAATATAATAGATACAAGTATGAAAGTGCAACATACAATTACAACCAATAGAAATGCAGTATACACCTATAAGCTTCAATCAGAGCCGAAATAAATTATCTACCTGTACAGCTACAGCAGACAGGTTCCTGTGTGTGAGTGCAGACGATGGGGACGTCCTTTCTGCACGGGGCTGTTGAGATTTTGGACCAAGTGAGGGCCGACCGGGACCCAAAGACAGGGAGTCCAGACTGTAGGCCCTCCTTTGAAGCACAGACACACCAGAGGCACAGAGGCCAGAGGGACCCACAGGGGTCGACACCGCCTTGCTCAAACAGGATTGACCTCTGACAGTATGGCAGCAAGCAGAGCGGAGCAGTAGCTCCACCACTCTGCAAATCTGGGTGGACATGGTGGATGACCTTTATGAGAGGCTACAGCACAGAAAGAGAAAAAGAAGAATCACAATAACTATAATTACATCAAATATTATTAAAGGCAATAGGGCACACTCAAGGTCACCTTATGCAGAAAAGTTAAACACATGAGAATTTAAAAAAAAGAAAATATCAAATCAATAAAACAAGTTAAAATATAAAGGGTGGAAGACATGAAGAGTAAATATGCTCGTTTAAACAGGTGCATTTTCAGACAGGAAAGGGAATGGCATGGATGGACTCCAGAGGAAAACCAAAGTAATGAGTTGCAGTAATCGATGCCAGACGTTACCAAGGTGTGAACACACAGGTTCTTAACCCCACAGGGAGGGAGAAACTGAGAAGTTTTCAAAGGGGAGGGGAAAAGTGTTACATTTGGAAAAAAGTCGGATTTGGTGCCTATGAGGGGAACCTCTCAAAGACGCTGGAGAACAAGGATTAGAATTCCTGAAGGCAAATACACCGGGGCGTGGGTGAGAGACCGGTGGGAGGTTTGGTAGACCATTAAAGCTGTGTGTCAGCAACATAATTATGGAAACTGATATTAAGTTTAGGGAAGACGAGACAATAAGGGGGGAAAGAAAACAAAAAAAATATACGCATAAACACGAATACGTTGTAAGACTAAATGTCATTTCTCACACATTCTTCTTTTACCTACTCTTGCTCAGCTTGGTGGTCAAATACCCAATTTCAAGAATGTATAATAAAATAATCGACCGCTAGCATAGATAATTTCACGATTTTGCACTCTGGCAAACACTGGTGCACCCAAGTCAGAACAATCCCATCTGATAGCACGTGGGTGGGTTTTCATAAGCATATTAACACGTGCTGACTTTTACTTAACCTTATCACCATCACCGTAGAGTTTACGGTGGAGCGCACACATATTGTGTGATTTTCAAAAGGGCACAAAACAACCTGAAACCGAGAGACATTTTTAAAACCTAAATTTGTTAGCCGAGAGGCTAGCAGTGCGCTAACCTCTCTTAAAGATATCATATCGAACGGTTATGTAATAGTGAAAAACGCGAGCATACCTCACTGCAGATTATCCAGCAGTTGCTCCAAATCTGAAGACATCCAGACTTTAACGTTTACTCTCGTCTATCTGCTCGCTGGAAAAACTCTGTGACATTGAGCCCACCGCATCCTGACCCTGCGTGCCTTGTTTTTGCAACACTCGTGGCGTTAAAGACGCAGCTGCTCTCGTCACTGACAGGCGACAACTGCGTAGGCCAATCAGAACACTCGAGGAAGTAGTCGGCCTAATATGGCTAGCGCAGAAACACTTTCAAAAACAGGAATAAATCAATATAAGTTACACATATTTCACAGAAAACTAAAAAATAAATAGAATTTTGTCCTAAATATAATATAATAACTCCAGTTCCTTCGGAAGGAATTGTTTAAATAGCTAAAAACTCCCACTGCTGTCAATATCTACTAGCATATTAGCATATTATCCTGCTACGGAAGTAGACCAAGGAGCGCCGTAAAAGCGCACGCAGTCTGTCAGGCTGTCAGACTGGAGCCAGGATCCTGGTGCAAGGGCTGCTGGTGTCTGTGCGAGCTTATCCAGCCTGTCTGCTATCACTATGGCGCGTGTGGAAACATCTTCAAGCAGGCCGTACCATCTGGTTATCTTCGGAGCCTCCGGGTTCACGGGTCAGTTCGTGGTGGAAGAGGTGGCCCGGACGGCGTCCGAGGGTCCAAAGGGGAGCTTGAAGTGGGCCGTGGCCGGTAGGAGCAAACAGAAGCTGGAAAAAGTTCTGGAGCAGGCCGCCGGAGCCCTCAGTATGTATCCTATTGATCCCATGAGCTGTGCATATACAAGCAGATAGTCACTAAAATAAGGGTATTCTTGTTGACTTAAACATTTAAGTTAAATGAACTGAAAATTAAAAAAAGGAGAAATGAGCGCATATGCTTATTGACGCTGGGATGTCTTCACAGAGCGTTGTTTGCGATTTAAAAATAATAAAAAAAATTTAAATGTAGGGCTATAGTTATTGTTTTCTTAAAACAGGGTTACATTGAGTTTGCTGTGACTTTGACCCTCAACTCTGAGCTCCAAAGTACAGTAAAGCTGATGTTGCAACCAAAGGTTAATCCTTAATAATTCTTCTTCTACTATAAATAAGATACTTCACTCTGTTAAAATTCAAAATCTATGAGTATATTTGGTTACATGCTTAAATCAGCTTGCAAATAATCAAATTAAAGTGTTTATGAAGTAGTTTTGCCCCTTGTTGAAACAGTAAGCTGTAAATTGTTCTTATCTCGGCCTCTTATTGCTTGATCAACTAAATAAACATTATTTTGATTAACATTTCAAAAGAAATAGTGAAGTGTAATTCCTTCAGAGAAAGAAACAAAGATGCTTCGCATGATTATTTTCTTATCTGATATTTTCCCAAACAGAAAATCCAAAAGTAAAATATCATCAGTTTATATGTCAAATAATCAATAGCATGTGGAATTCTGCCATTGCTGCTGCAGTCACCAAGCAGAAATAGAAATACTGTTCACAGGAATATATTCAAAAATGTGGTGTGGAATAACAGATATATGCTAAACATATTTAGAATGGCAGTAAGTTTCCAGGTTGATGATTTGTATCTATGCAACACGCTAAACAAGGATAATTGAGTCCATCACTAGCTGAAGATCAGGAAGCTATTCTGTTGTTGTTATAGTGATTCAAGTTTCCAAAGGATTAGATTGTTATTCTATTGTCCAATCCTCTTCGGCTTTCTCTTCAGGGAGTGTGCAACAGCTGATGGAACATACCAGTTCGCTGTACTATCCCCGTCCATGACAGCACACTAGTCCAGCCTCTCAGTGAGCACTGAAGATGGCTTGTGTGTTTGTTTGTCTTCTAGAGGCTTTATATAGTTACAGTGGCACATTTTAAAGTTACTCGTGCTGTTTAATGTCTTAGTTATTCAAGATATTTCTTCCAGCCTGTGCAGCATCTGCATTCCTTTACACTATGTTGTCCTCGTTTTCACCCGAATGGTGTACAGAGTTCTCACACATTTGCATTGGTCTGTTGGTTAAAACTCAAACTCAGGAATAACAAACCAGTATATTTTACACATAAGTAATATTTTTCATCATTCCCTCATTTCATCCAGTTTGAAACAATCATCATAGCTCCTCTGCCTTTTAAGTCCTCTTTCTTCTGTTTACGTGCCCATTGTAAACAGAAGGTCTGAACAGCAGGTGGGTCGGTCTGCTGCCGAAGCCAGGGGCATGTGATTGTCATATGAAGAACAGTCTCTCCAATTGACATCATGCAGATCCAAGAGTAGAAAAATCTTTGAAATATATCACTTAGAACGGTTTAAAGCCTGAGCATTTGGCTCACCAACCTCATCATATGAAACGGTGTTGAACATGTTTCATGTAATTTTAACAGTATGACAGAAAATGTTTACACAGACAAAAATAAGTGACCGACTTTGCATATTTGCTCGGATAGTAGTGTGATAGCTGTGGTGTAATAGCACTGCCTGTGAATATGCTGCCAGACATATTCATTGGACTTCCATATAAACAAATGAAAGTCCAGTGAACTGGACTTTGATTGGTTTATATGAAACAAATGAAAATGCTGTTACTTATGTGTCTTTGTGTGTGTAGGTAAGCCTGAGCTGAGGGCGGAGGTGGACATCATCGTGGCAGATGTCGGGGAACCAGACTCCCTTGCAGCCATGTGCAAACAGGCTGTGATTGTTCTCAACTGCGTTGGGCCTGTAAGTTGACAGTTCCACAGAAGCTTGTGTTTGTGTATTATTACTTGCTCCATGTCATGACGTAAACTAGTTTTCTCTCACACAAACTGCCAAGATTAGTGTGATGGCATCCTGCTTTGGCATAAGAATAAGTTATCACCCCCATCTCTTTCTCTTTCTCCTTCTTTGAATCTGTCTTTCTCTCTCTTTCTCTCCCTCTTTCTCTCTCACAGACACACACACACACACACACACACACACACACACACACACACACACACACACACACACACACACACACACACACACACACACACACACTCAGAGCAGCGTTCACTTCAGCTTACATTCACACAATGAAGGCTACTGACATGTAGCACACAATAGCTAGCATTATGTTATCCTGTGCATCATTCAGGTTTAGTTTTTTGAATCAAATTCTTCGACTACAATAACCACAATTGTAATGCACAGCAGCACCCTGCCAGCTTTCTTCAAACTCAGGCACAGAAGCCAACAACACAGTTTGTTTTTTGGGTTTTTTGGGGTTTTGTTTTTTTTTTTTCCATTTGCTTCCCTAGCTAGAATTTCACAAATGAGCAATAATGTAATGGATTCATTATTACGAGAGAGAAAAAACTTTATCTACACTACAGGTGTAAATTGTAGTGTTCTTAGGAACTGCAACTGGAAGTGTTGTTTACAAAGAGGTGAACCTGCTCTGCAAGTTGGTCTTTGTAGTTTAACTTGAATAAACCTTGCACAGAATATCAGAAAATTAAGAAAAATCTTTAAATGTCAACTCAACATCAAAATTATTTGGATATACTGGACTTGGATAAATTAAGCTAGTCTTTTATTTAACCCCAAGGTTAAAACACATGAATTACTGTGTTTCAGCAGCCACTACATGAAAACCTTGATTGATAACAGTATCAGAAAGATTTATTTTTAATGCACAAATAGAATTTCAAAGCTTAATAAATCAAAATCTAATATAATGCATTAAGGAGCTCAAGCCAAATTTAACAAACACAGGTATTGAAGTATGAAGCAGGAAAGGTTTTCATCAAATGTTGTTGCTGCCTGTCCAGTAAATGGTGCCGTTTGGTGCAGTCCATTTATTATCTGTAGTCACTGTCTGTAAGTTTCATAACTTTCATATAATAAAAACTTCACACCATAAGCTTTACAGATGTAGTATTTCTGGCATATCTGTTGTTTTTATATTAGGTTTTGCTTGCGTACCTAAAATAAACCAGTGTGTTAACACGTGGCAACGAAGTGAACAAGTTCAACAGGATTTGCTGCAAGTTGTTTTTGTGTGGAAAGCCAGTAAAGGATCGTTTCATGTTGAACAATCAGGGGGAGCAAAGACACTGGTACCTGAGAGCAAATGCTACATGATGTGTGCTGGAGAAGATGGATTTTCACCTGTGCAGCACAAGGATTTAGCAGTGGGGAAAATGGCCAATTTTTAAAATTGTGAAAATTAAGTAATTCAATTAGTTTCTGTCTGTGTTTATAGTACAGATTCTATGGGGAGCCAGTGGTCAAAGCCTGCGTGGAAAATGGAGCACACCATATTGACATCAGTGGGGAGCCTCAGGTTTGTACTGTAATGTATGAGGGTTTCCTCGGGTTTGATGTTGGCTTGAGGAAAACACAGATGCTGAAGCGATTTGATTTTTCTGCAATAGTCTGCATGTTTCTAAATTTAAGGTAGACCTACTATTTCTCTTTCTCACTCACACACACTGGTAAACATGATTTAGAACTGTGCACAAAGCTAACATTCAGCTTTAAAAGTGTTTGTTTGGAAATAAATGGGAGATGTGCTGAGTTTGATGCTGCAGCTGGTTAGACAAAATAATTTCTTACTGGGTCCCATGACAGCAACAGCTGCCTCACTGTCAGGTGCTCATGTGTGACGCAATAAGTCCTACTGTAACACAGATGCAGGCGCTTTGGTGACCCGAATTTAGTGTTTTGTTTTTTTTTGTTTTTTGTTTTTTATTAGGTTCATGTGTATTCCCAGACTGTTTCTCATTTCCAAAAGGTTGCATGAAAGCTACATGAAACATCACACCACCTTCAACGTATCAGGACAACCCTCCTTAAGAATTGAGAACATAGTGTTTTTTGCATTTTTAAAATTTAAAAAAAAAAAATCTTTCCTCCAGTGACAGTATATTTAGATGTTTTTGGCAAATTGTCTTGTTCATGCTTTAATTAAAAAAATACTAAAGTTTCCAAAAAGGTTTTAAAAAATCTTAGAAATGTAAGACTTTTTGTGCGTGCATGCATGTGTCTGCCTTAACTTGAGTTTCTTTCTGCTGTTATCTAGTTTCTGGAGGGCATGCAATTGAACTACAGCAGCCAGGCAGCTGAAAAAGGTGTTTACATCATTGGGAGCTGTGGATTTGACTCCATTCCTGCAGACATGGGGGTCCTCTACACCAGAAACCAGTTCAAGGGTATGCAAATAGTGACACAGTCTACACATTCAGTATACATGCTCATATACACAATATTATTCAAATTTAAGCCCTCTTTGACAGGGCTATGGAGTTAATGATTTAATGATATAAACTTGTGTATTTGTTTATCCACAGGCACACTGACCGCCGTGGAGAGCTTCCTGACTGTCAGTGCAGGAGCTGAGGTATGTGTCTGTGAACCAGCTTGTTGTTTAAGCTTCATTACACACATTCTTCTGTACTTGTGCTCAGTAATTTTTACAAGTTTACATTTTTACATGTTTAAATATGGTCTCCATATGTTATTTCACGTGTGTGTGTGTGCATGTTTCTGTTTTCTTCTGACAGGGCGGGTGTATCCATGATGGCACATGGCAGTCAGCCATCTATGGATTTGCTGACAGCCAGAAGCTTCAGAGTCTTAGGAGAAAGTTTAATCACAAACCTCTCCCCACGGCTGGCACAAAGCTTAAACGCAGGTACACAAAGCAGTAATACTTTTATTTCTGAATTTAAATTATTTTTTTGATTTGCATCAAATTGCCTGCCTCAGAGTAAATATTGCAGTGGATAAATATAAAACTACTGGCTGGAGACCGTATAAAGGATGGTTGTAGGAATTTTATTCATTCTTATGTCAATGCCAGTACTTATCAGTACTCTGAAGCTGATACTAATCAGCAGTATTTGTTACCTTGACTTGAGGCTGAGATGGCTTCATGTGGAGGAATGAGGCTGCATGGATAATGCCATTACAGCAGCCATGTTCAGATATTAAAAAAAATGTAGTACTTGTGGCGTTTCTACATTTATCAACTACATTTTTACACACATGATACTAAATTCTGCTGTGTTTGCCGCACAGCATCTTTAAATGTGATCACTCAACACCAGAGGTTTAAACATGGGAATTCTAACATTGTAACCATGTTAGAATGAATTAACATTACATATAAATCTTTAGCGACACCATTTGGATAAAGGCTTAGCAATTCTTTGGTTCTGATAAGAATATACCAGTACTAATTTGTTACCTGTCCCATTTCAAGAGCAGATGGTATGTTGTGAGAGCTTTCTGTGCATCATGTCAGAAAGCATAGCTGGCAGCAGTTATGAACCACTGTATGCATGCAAGCAGCTAATAACACAGATCTGATGATTCCTCTGATAGGATATAACATTTCAGTAAACTGATGTGTAGATGCATATATGAGAGTGTGTTTAATATAACAGAATGATCGTTTCAGTGTTAGATTCTACAGTCCCATAGTGCACAAACGAGCATGTATTACACCTCGCCCCACACATAATTTTGTGTAATCACTGAAATGCTTGTATTTGTAGGGGAGCGTTGTTCTACAGTAATGAGCTCCAGCAGTACTCTGTGCCCTTCATGGGCTCAGATCCCTCTGTTGTGAAGAGAACTCAGCGCTTCCTGGCAGAGGAATATGAAGCCACTCCGGTCAGTCTTTTATTTATTTACTAGTTAGTTTTTCTTTAATATCTTTGTTTTTATTTAACATCCGGGGACCACTTTACACACATTGTACTTGTATTAAATGTCTACTGCTGATTCACTTGTAAAATCTCATGTGACGACGCGGTGTCCAGGACACAGCAATCTTGTTTTTTCAGATTTGTGCCGCTTGTATTTCACTGCCTCTCATCATAAACTGCAGGTCCAGTATGGAGCATATGCAGGAATAGGAGGTATCGGAAACATCATCAAAATGTTGTTTGCTGGCATGATGTTCTTGTTCTTGGTCAAGTTCAGTTTTGGACGGAATCTGCTCATCAAAGTAAGCTAAGCCACAAAATGTGGTTTACTGCATTTTATAATATCAGTCGTCTGTAATTGTACAGTATAAAATACATCATGGGTGTTTGGAAATGCTGTGACACTCCTCTGTTTTTAAATCTTTGCCTTTAGTACCCAGAGTTCTTCTCCTTTGGAATGTTTTCGAAGGCTGGACCAACTAGGAAGCAGGTAGAGCACAAACAGTCTGAGGCTTGCAGACTCTACAGTTATCCTTAAATCCATGTGAAAATAAAACAGAACAAAAAAGGTTATGTCTGCTAAAAAGAAGTTGTTCTGTTTTCTGGCATGTTTTAGATGGAGGCTTCATCCTTCCAGTTTACCTTCTATGGAGAGGGCTACACTGAGGAACAGGACACCTCCCAAGGAAAACCTAATGCGAAAATCCGCACACGGGTTCAAGGACCAGGTAATCTGAAATTAAGGGTCCTAGTCTGACACAAGATTTTGTCTTTGATGCAATCACCATGCAGCAGACTCTTAAAAGTCCTTGAAAACAGGAAACATGGCACCATTTCTCTGGAGTGAAAGGAATACAAATTAGCCCAGGTAGCCAGCCTGGCCTTTCTTTGCAATGCAAGTCTAATACTTGTGTAATTTTTCTTTCTGTTATTCAGAGGCTGGATATGTGGCCACGCCCATCGCCATGGTTCAGGCTGCTCTAACCCTTCTCAACGAAGCTGCAGCCGTGCCTAAAAAGTGAGTCAACACTCCCCCACATCCACCGCCTGACCTGGATGTGACTTCACACTCAATTATGAACCACACCGTTCATCCACCCAACATCCCTCTCCAGCTTATGAAATTCAGGGTCACAGGGAGGGCTTAAGCCTATGCCACCTCTCATAGGATAACTAAGAGAGACAGACAACCATTCACATTCACATGTAAGGTCAATTTAGAGCACATGGGGAACATGCAAACTTCGCACAGGAAGCAGTGCAGCATTACTGTGCTGCTCACTCTCTGTGATAGCCCTGCAATAGACTGGTGATCTCTCAAGGATGTACTCTGCCTTTATCACATGACAAAACATATCAAGTATATCTTACCAGTCTATGTAAATAATAATTTAAACTCACTCCCAAAGAAAATGAATGACTGAATTTACTCAGAAACCAGATGGAAGTGCATGCTGTTAAATGGTGCTGTGAAATGTGAGGGTGTATTAGTGTAAAACAGCTTCAAAGTTCAAAATATGTGCGTGAGAATGTGGAAAATGTCATATATTGCTTCAGCATTTGAGTCACTGTCATGATTCAGTATTAGTGAATGCACAAGCGTAATGGTTTTATGTATGAGTGAATCTCACTTGATGACATTTCTGGGACTTGGTCTAATACAGTTATATTTGTGCATTTTCCAGGGGAGGAGTTTATACTCCAGGAGCTGCGTTTGCAAAGACCACACTAGTCGACCGCCTCAACAAGCACGGCATCCAGTTCTCTGTCATCTAAAGTTTGTTCTCTCCCTCCTGCTGTTCTCCAGGTTTTTGTGAGCACTTACTAATATGCATAACAGGAAGTGAAAAGTTTCCAACATTGGAAGAAAGCTGTTTAATCACAAGACCGATGAGTTTCAGATGAAGTCCTGATATTGTTTGGTTTTTTGTTTTTTTTTCTGGTGTTATTTTTGACATTTATTCTTTTCACTTAGTCAGAAACTTGCCTGTCTCTTTTCAGCTTGAATGTATTAAAGTTATGCTTGCAAAACAAAAAAGCACAACTGTGGCAGTGTTTTCTAGCCAAGGGCGGTAAAACAAATGGGTTTCGCATGGTCCTCCACTAACACAATTTCTGGTGACTTGAAAAAGGAATTCTGGAAAGAACTAGATTTACTTCACATCTTTAAACACAAACTGTAAAGAAAGCATGTTAAATTATCATCAGACTAAAAGAAATTGGTTAGGCACATTTTCTATGTGCAACAAATGGAATAAAAAGAGTCTTGTTGAAGTTGCCACACAACTGGGATTTACTTTAAACAGAATGGGACCAATTGGACTTGAGGAAAAGGAAAAACTCTCATGCTCCCTTCAGTTTAAAACAAAGTATTACTATTTGCAGTAGATTTGTAATGATTTTCGAGGACTGCAGCTGTGGTGAACTTCATGAAATGCACCTCTTTCTTGGAAAGTCAACTTCTGCACTCTAAGCATTGTAGCATACAGTAGCTTTATATGTACAGCAGTAATACTAAGTAGCATTAACATGATAGCTGTACATATTTTGTTCTGGTTGTGTGAAGTAAAGCCAATAGTAGAGGACAGACCCGCTGTGTGCTTATGTACATGCCTGCCTTTCCTGCCCTGTCACTGTAGTTAAAATCTTCCTTGCTTGTTGGACTAAATGCTTGTTTTGTTTTTAAAGGGTAGTTCCTTTTAGCCTGAATTTCCAGGGGTTCACCTTCAAAACGGTTACCTTTGAGCATTGTCAGAAAAGCTGCCTGTGCATCAAACAGCATGAGTTTCTCCATGAAACCGAACAGGGCCTGTAAACATCTTTTCCTTGCTCCCTTTGACTGGATTAGTTTCACCTGCAGTGATGATTTTTGTCAGCACAGACTTGTTTTTCATGTTTGGGTGTCATGTGCACGTGGCAAGCTGTTTTGGGGTTGTGTTTTGGTGTGCTTTGCTTTGCTCAGAAATAAAGCCAACTCCGCAAATAATTACAAGTCTTGTATCTTTTTTCATGCATCACAGAAACATCACCTGCATTTCCTGTGAAGTCAGTTTACATTTTAGAGTATGCACTAGTAGTACAAGAAAGTTTAAGAGCTCTTCTACGAGCAAGTCCTGCCACTTGGCAACTATCATGAAATGTCTTGAGATGCCTATTTGGGCAGTTATTTTTAAGTATTTTCTAAATTACATTTAACTTCAAAGACTGGAATCACAAGTCAATCCTGATTTTAAAAAACTGAACTGATACCAACACACTTTGGAGAGTTCTCCAATAGGCATTCTTTGCAACATGAGTTCACTGTTTCTCTTGTGTATCTGGAGCTTTAGTTACATAGAAAGTGATCAGTTTTATTACAGCTGTCTACTAGTACACAAACATCCCTCAAAAGCCTGAAATGATGCAAGTGATTTTGATGGGCTTTCAGTATATTCGATTATTTTTACTATTGGTACAGTAATGTCTAAAATATGTATTATAATTGTTAAAAAAGCAAAGTTTTCATGCAGTAAACCTCATGTGGTTAACTTTATTTTTTTAGCAAGACCTGACTGAGCTCAGTGCTGCGTACTGTATTTAATGTGATCTGACAGATGATATTGGTATTAACTAAAGAAAAAACACCCTGTCAGCATGAAAGCTCGTCTCCTTCCTTTCTGTCCTTGCTTCAGATGTTTGTCTTGTCAGCATCTGTTCATAAGAAACCAGACAATTTAATAAGAATACCTCAACAGGATTGTAGTTTGTGTTGAGATGTCAGTGAAAACTCTGGTGTGGAGTGGGATTAAAGAGAAAAGAAGTTTGTTGTGCAATTTAAAACACCTTAAACGGCAAAGTGTTTAAACAAACAATCACAAAAGTCATTTATTCATAAAAAAATCCAATTATCTTGTTTAAACAGCGACATATTCACGATTCCAAATCGTAGGAATGTGAATTATTTTACAAACAAGTGTTCATCTCAACTATTGCTTCAGTCAAGGTGGAGCATACAGTTTTGTGCACGCCACCTCACATAGGCGGTTGGTATTTCAGTTTGAGCCGTCTTCCTTTGATCTCTTTGAGACTCATGCAGTCTCTGGGTTCAGCAGCTGATGAGAGTAGATGGCATCTTCATAGTGGTATTTTTCTGCTATGGCCATGATGGAGTCGTGGCATCTGATTGCACTCAAAACCTTCAGTAGGTCAACCACAGCAGACCTACAGCAGAAACACATGATTCTGATTACAACATTTGTGGGGTGGGGAACCTCTGCACAAACTTATGAAGATAATGACTTTATAGAAATATTGCTGTCACACTGCAGGAAAGTCTCCAATAGCTTGTGTATCAAGTGAAACAAAAAATCTCTAGCAATATAAAATTAATTTAAAAAGGGCATCTATTTGATGTCGACTTATCTTACTGTTACACTAATCAATTTTTCCTCCCCCCAGTTTTCTATGATCAAGTCGACCTTGGTGGACAAAATCTGTCTTTCTTACGAAAACATGTTTTATTACCTGGTGTTTGGATCTTTGGGAGGCTGCTGTTTACAGATGGCATGAACTTTCTGAACTATGTGGTTTCTGAAATTCTGGAGCTGAGGCAAACAGGTGCTCTCCCCTTCAAACCAAGACGGGGGTAGACCATCTGCTATCTGAGGAGGGAGCGAGGAGTGATAAAGCATCATTATCAATGTCAAACTACTATGTAGGACAACAACACCTGTGATGCATTCAAATACCTTTTTGCATGCATAAACAGCATTGTTGGACAGCGTCTGACTGCACAGTGTGGTCATCAGGTATCGGTTCAACAGCTTGTCCAGCATCAGTTCTTTCAATACAGACTCAGGGAGCAGTAAATCCCACTTCCCCATGTTGCCTAGGAGCTAAACGAAAAGCAATGCAATTGCTATTAGCATAAGAAGTTTGAAAATAAGGTCAAAATCTGACACAACACAAATGTCTAAGCAGTACTTTTACAGCTGTCCAGAACTGCTGATCTCTGAAGTGACGCTGAGGTGAAGACGCCTCTTCAAGAAATCTGAATAGAACATCAGACAGTATAAATACAGTGCAAATACAACAGGCTCAAAGGACCATATCTGACTATTAACTGACAATTTTATCTAATGACTGAAGAGAGTTTTAGATACATTTCCTTATTTAATACAATGAAGTACTATTCCTTGTATCAAAAGGGTGCAAGGATGCAAAATGCAGGTGTTGTACTCAACACCTGCTTTCTTATTGGTTGATATTCTGATATTCATTTTTAAACACATCAAACAGAAACTGACTTTTTGGGGTACAGGGGAATAAAGACATCTTCATCTACACAGCTTCTCAGCCTGCGAACCAGAGCCTCTGTGAATGCCTGAGTGGGAGACAAATACACAAAATATATCTGAAAGTAAGACGAAATAAATAATATACAAGTTTAAAATAGTAAAAGACAACAGGAAAGGTGGGTTTTGTTTTGAAAAAATACGTAAGTGTTGGCTTTACCTTGACTGGTTTAGTATGCTCTCCTTCAAAGATAGAATAGTCCTCCTTCAGACTGTGGCACACATCAGTCAGACAGACAGACTGTTGGTGGGACATGGGATCCCACACCAGCTCCACATAGGCTGAAAACAAAGACACACAAAGACAGGCAGGGTCAGTATTTGACACATCTCATGTCTGTAGTTGAGGTTATTATAATGTGCATATGGATTTTTCAAAGACCAGCAGAGAGCAATCAATATAAAAGGCTCAGATAATACTGCCTCAGATTAAATCATGAAATGGATTTTAGTTTAAAAATGAAAGAGTAATAACCCCTATTTAGTCCTGTACTTGGATGTTTTTGCTCTCTTAAATTATGGAGAAAGTCACAGAGCACAGATCATTGAGTGCACAGTACCAGTCATTTTGGGTACAACGGTCCTTTCTATGACGCTGGACAGCGTCTGTCTGTCTGTGTGCTCCAGCTCTTCGTGGCCATGTCCATGACAAAAGGTCTCCACTGCTGTGAACCACGGGAGGTTTTCAAAGT